>NW_024609882.1:36101834-36548149 GCF_016920785.2 Ixodes scapularis
GTTTTTGAATCGGCTACCGCTATATTGTTTTCCGGTTCAGTTCCCGTTCAGTTCCAAGATGGCGGCGAAGATTTCGGTTTGGTTCAGTTCCGGTTTCGCTAAAAATAACGGTTCCGGTTTTCAGTTTGGTTCGGTTCCGGTTCGTCACTGCTCGGTGCTTGTAAAGTAACGCAGTGACTGCAAGTCTGCCAAAGATGCCTTCACGTGCAGGTCGCACCGTCGCACGTGTCCGTGGCTTGACAGTGTCGATTGTTTCTGTTTGTCGCTCGAGTGGGATTAGTGTTATTCAACCAAGAACCTCACGTGAACTGAAGAGAAGCAGAGCTTTTCTGCTCTCTGCTTTGCTCTTCCTTGCACTAATTTTCGGAGCACAAAAAGGGACATCCCGGGGGCCATGGGGAAGAGGGGGAGAGCCAAATTCAGCAATGTAGAAAAAAAAGAAAAGGTCACTATGCGACAGTACTGTATTGACATGTGCCAAAGCTCAAAATCTTTGAAAGCTAGCGCTTTCCGTTGTACGCTTAGTTTTATATAATTGCGTCTGTAACCATTTCCTTCTTGTTTCTGTACATTCGCTGAATTCATTTCGCAACTTTGCAAACATATGCACGCAACGGCTGCCCAACCAAAACGGGAACCTCTGGTCACCTTATAGGGAGTGTTCACTGGCGGTCATAGCTGTCTGCGCGACTGCTGAGCGCGCCCTTCCACAGTTCTTTTGCAACGTGCATTCCTCATGCACCATCAAGATCGTCGGTCTTAGAAGCCTATTAAGATGATCTCGTTCTGAGCATGCGCTTTTAAACAGCGCCCTCAGATATGGCGTCCAGTGAATACCCCTTATAGTTTTACAGCGAAGCTGTTTATGGCTATAGGGTTTCGTGTGCCGGCACGTAGCCAGGATTTTGTTTCGAGGGAGGGGGGGGGGGGGGGGGGGGGGGGGGTTTGGGGCGCCCGCCCGCCCCGCCTATGACAAAATGCTGTATGAGGGGAGAGGGGGTAGAGGAAGGTCCCCAGCAAAATAGAAAATTTCAAGGGGGGCCCCCCCCAACCCGTGGCTACGTGCCTAGTTTCATGGATGTTTTGGATGTTTCCATGTGGGTGACAAAAAACTCCACGCTCGCACCGCACCCGCGCGCCGCACGTGCTGGCGTCTGCAGCAGTAACTGTTCTAAAGCGAAAGCCTAAAACAAATGCCATCTTTGCCCGCACGTTCGTCAGCGCTTTATTTTGGTTATTTACTTCGAATCTTTTATACGGGGAAGGCGTGCGCGTGCGGCGCGGTGAACACCATTCCCTGCATTCTCCTTGAAGCTTGGGTTGCCGTTCTCCATTTTCAATTTCACTTCTCTTGTCGTAATGGGGAGGCCGCGTATAGGGAGTATTCACTGGCGGCCATATCTGCGTGCGCGACTGCTGAGCACGTGCTGACGGCGAGCTTCCACAGTTCTTTTGCCACGTGCATTCCGCACCATCAAGATTGGCGGTCTTAGCAAGCTATTAATGTGAGCTCGTTCTGAGCATGCGCTCTAAACATCGCCCTCAAATATGGCGTCCAGTGAATACCCTCTATAGTCCGGATTCCCGAAGAGCAACGTGCCTACGAAGAGCAACGCCTGAAAAGGCAATGAGAATGTCAGCGGCGGCGGGGGACGGCACGTGTGTGCGCGTGATGACCACCGGTCAAGACAATATATGTGTTCGTACGTTTGTTCAAAATTCTGTGTCACGTCTGTGTTGTGTGCTAAACAGCTTACCTGGTCACCACCTTCAAAGAGTGGAATGGCTCCAAACTTTTTATCCAATCGACCCTCGTGTATACCACTAGTTCAAGTAATGCATTCAGAGAGCGCAATTAATCGAAGCCGCCCTCATCGCTCAAGAAACAAGCGTTCGATAGCAGCGACGGAAGCTGACTTGGCGTGTGCTCTCGCGTTGGCGGGCCGAGCGGATTTCGTGAACGACCGCGACCCCGCCCAACGCACATTTGCCGCGGCCAACCCACACTCTCCGTTCGCTTCGAGCGTCAAAAGCAGCCACTTCCTTCCAATTTCCATTACCGCCTCGCTACACTCAGTTTCACCTTACGATGGACCGCAACGGACGCTACACGAGCCATTCCGAGCCAATCCAGCGTTGTGCACATGTCACGTGGCTACGAGTCGTTGCGCCGTACCCGAAGCTCACGTACGCCAAGTACGTGACCTAGCGGGTACGACGTAGCATGGGTTTGATTAGGTGGCTTGTAGCATCGCGTGCAAGTAGTGCTGTCGAGCACCTTAGTACCGTTCCATTTAACCCTCCGAATGCTGCATAAACTTTTCTTTTTTTCAGCATAATAATCAATAAATCAACCCAAATGCGGTTCTTTATATGAGTTCAGCTTCTGGCTTTCAGCGACCGGATGGACCACTGGCTACCCGTCACCTGTCGAACCTTCGGTGTGCAGGTGGCTTTCACTGCATTGCACGCGACCCTCGAAGCACAGTCTGCGAAGTGTCGGCTTCAAGCAGAGCGCGATAACGGCCGACGTTGGTGGTGACGGGCACACGAATGTAAGTGGTAGAGATTTCGCGAATGCGTTGAGGGTTTCTGCTGGCCACTTCATATCTTGCTTTCGGTTGAGGCGTATACGTGAACACGTGCAAGACGTGCTCACGTCTGCACGTGCTCTACCAACGCTACTGCTTCAGAGCTTCGCCCAGAACCCTACAAGCCTTCAGAAGACGACTGTACAGGTAGCGTATACGGTGCACTACCAAGACTGTAGAAATGGTTTTGACGTAATGCATAACTGTTTAGTTGATTGGGTCAAGATTTTGGGTTGGGGTAGTAACTTCATTCTATTATCAATATTATTATTTTTAAACCCCAAATGTCATTCAGGGACAGCGTTTAAGTTTCATCTGGAATGATCACCACATAGAAGTGTTCACAACACTTTCCAGAGTGGTATAAGTTTAATATAGAGAAATTGCATTTGAAAAGGTTCGCATGTTCACTTGCTCTCAGGGTTTAGTTAGCCGATCGATCGCTAGCCAATTGCCCGTCTGTCAAATGTTGTTAGCCAATCACTCGTCAGCCAATGGACCTTTTTCACATAAAGGCGACACCAAGTGGCGTAAACTCTAACTCCGGTTGGTGGATGGATTGGGAGCTGCGATGCCTTTCCTGCCTTCTCTGCGGCTGATCCGAGTCGCGGAAGAGGCAGGAGTGGTAGGGCAACCATTTTTTTGGACGTCAGCCGAAGTTCAAGCTTTCGCCGCGGCGAGAGGAAGGCCTGCGCATGTGCAGAACCCTTTTTGAAAAACGTCCATTGCCTATCAACGAGTGGCCTGCTGTGCGGCGAACGAGCGGAGCGATTTTCGTCCACCGCTCGCTGAGGTAATGGCTTGCGATTGGCTGACGGGCGCCATTTTTTGCTCGCAACCGGTTGTAGAGGCGTTCTAGAAGGGGTGGTGTGTAAAGCGAAGGCCGAGGCTTGGTCCCGGTAAGCGCGTATGACGCATGGTGGCGCTTTATTCTCGGGAAACGTAGCGAGCGAAAGCGCGGCGGCTGCTATTGTTTGTGGGGTTTGCAGCTCTTGGTTACATCGGCGTACCTAACATTTGGAGCATTATTTTTCGGGAGTGCTATCAACGTCGCACTTGCTTTTTTTTTTTTTTAATCAATTACAGCGGTTTCCACTTCATTAGCGCGAGGCGACGAGGCTGCTCCGACGTGAGAACTCGCATGATAATTTTGTTTCCAAAATAGCGCGCATTGCTTTAATCGGTGCCAAGAGTCAAAATATATTTAACCCGTGGTGAAAAATAAATAAATAAATAAAAGCATGCATAGTAATGATTTCCGCTAAGAATGTTTTGGAAGCTTTTCTTTTCTTTTTTTTTCGCGGGGGGTTGGGCATAGCAGAAGTGTTGTAAGTTGGGCGATTTGGTATGATGGCACAGTGAACAGAACAGCGCACAAAGAGACGAGGATAGAAAAAAAGGAACAGCGCTTGTGTGTTGTGCACGTTCTTTTTCTTTGTCCTCCTCTCTTTGTGCGCTGTTCTGTTCACCGTGCCGGGCATAGCACGGCATACCTCCACGAGAAAACCGAGTAAGCACCGGTGCAACCGTAAGCCTGGCACCTTCAGGAGTCACGGATAAGGTGTTCTGCAAGGGTTCTAGAAGGGACAAGGTGTACACGACCTTTGATTGGAGCGCGAACTGGATAGTGACGAAAAAAGCCACACGTACGACAGGACTGACGCTGACTTCCAACTAAGTTTATTGCATCATCCAACCACGCAATATATACCATCACCTGCGGATATAAGAAACACAGAAATAGTTATACAGCAGGCGCGTAGCCATCCCCCCAAATCTTCCATTTTGCTGGGACCTCCTCTCCCCCCTCCTCCTCATACAGCATTTTGTCATGGGCGCCTTCCCTCCCCCCCCCCCCCCGTCCCCCCCCCCCCCCCCGAAACTAAGACTATAAGTCTACCACGCGCAGATAAAACCATTGAAGGAAATTATAGAGGCGTTTTTTTTTTTATAAAAAAAAGACAAAGTAACTTTTAAAAGTTTTTATGTCCGCAGGCGATGATATATATTATTTGATTGGATGATACAATAAACTTAGTTGGAAGTCAGCGCCAGTCCTGTCGTATTCGTGTGCCTTTTCTCGTCCCTGTCCAGTTCGCGCTATTTTATCATGTTCTACACACACCGTACTGCGGAGCAACTTGACCGCGTACGGCGCCCCTAGGTACAGCGCCAAATTTGCCCCTAGTGCCATCAACGTGAGGAGGAACCACAGCGCCCCACGGAGAAGGGTCGCGCCTTTTCACACCTCCCATTCTAGTACACCCTACCGGTGGTCTACAACTCCCACAATCAGTGCCGCATATGTGTTTAGTCAAGTTTTAATATGCCAAAGTATTAACTGTCCCATGAAGCGAACCCACGTCATCAGCTTTGAAGCCGCGCCAAACGGCACCTTCCTCTGTGCCAATGGAGCGAAGCCTGTCGTCTGTAGCTGAAATCTGGTGGTCTCTAGCTCCTATTGGCTGGCGTGCGTCATCAAGGAACGAGGCTCCCATTGGCTCTCGCGCCGCGTAGTTCCAGTTTCATTACGCCACCAGAGAAGCCCTCTCCATGGCGGCGCAGCGCACACAGCGGCCCGGCCGCCGGTAAGAGGTGCGGCGGTGCAGGCCTGGCCGCACAGCCCACTCGGGCAAACTCCGGAGAGGTTGTGCGGCCGAGCTCAGCGCGGCGCGGCCACTTCACGAGAGTGGCACGCTCGACCGTCCACGCCACTACGCCGCAGAATTAAGGGAGCGGAAGAACGACATTCATGCTTTCGCATTTCAACTGATAAGAAGGGCTTAGATGTCCTCGAACTTTTTTTTTCATTAGAATATAACGCATGTAGAGTAATCCTCGACGATACGACCGATCTCACATCCAGTTTCATTACACCAACGCCGCCGCTATGAATCGTGGGATCTGTAGTTTTTCTGCACGCGCGGCAACACCGCTGGTGGTCTGCGCGAGCAGGGCACGAGGCGGCACGAACCGTCTCGTCAATTGGCGTCTGCCTCTTATGAACTACAGGCATGGCGGCGTCACGCATGCGTGAAACACTTCGTCAGATCGGTCTATTCGAATTGGAATAGGCCTATTGATAAATTACCCAAGCATCAGGGAGAATGCTGGGAATCTGGGTTTACGCGCCGCACGCCCCCGTCTTTTCCGTGCGGTACGCTTCAGCTGTGGGGACTACAAACCGAATTTCCGTGTTTGTTTTTGATCAGAGAAATCGAGGAGGACAATTCGAAGGCCGCTTTTCGTGCGACCAAAGCACACTGATCAGAGGGAAGCGCTTGTGCCCAGGTCGTGCTAGGCGAGGTTCAATTTCTTTGTTATTCTGCGTTTGTAAACACCGGACTGTGGGGCCAACAAGCTCGATAAAGCGCCCCTATAGGGTTCGATCTCTTGTCCAGTAGTGAGGGGTTTCAGATGTCCCGCTTCCAGCTCGACTTCTTTGGCGTCTCGTGGTCCTCGATCGTGCACGCGCAGCGAAAGCACTACGGAAGGCGACGAGCGCGTGCTGGAGGCCGTGCACCCGAAGGAGTCGCGCGTTCTGATCCTCTCCTGGCAGGTGCCATCTTTAGAATTACTGCGTACGAAACCACGTACACGGGCGCGCTGGGCTGCGGCATAGCCTCCTATATACTGACAAAGCCTGGCAGATCGCCACGAAAAGCTGCCGTCGAAATGGGAAAGGTGGAGCTGCAGACAACGGATGAGAGGAGAGCCACGTGACTGGCGCCCCGTTGCGGCGAGACGCCGAAACACACTTTTCCCGAGCGAACAAGTGTGTTTCGGGTCCTCGCCGCCGCTGCAAAAGCTTTGCGCTGACGTCCAAATTTCCCGAGAAATGGCTTTTTGATGCTCTGCGCTACCAGATCCTCAAGCTCCAAATCTGCGACCGGGCGCTCCATGGCTTCGTCGTGGAACTGCCAGGCTTTGTGAGTATAGAGGAGGCTATGGCTGTGGAGATCGCAGGCTGGACTTTGAATGTGTAAACATTGGAACGATTTATGCGGACCGGGCACATGAGAAGACGAGAGTGCGCGGGGAAGGGGGGGGGGGGGAGGTTCGTAAGAGCGTCGAAGTCTGGTTGGAATGATTATAGTAGCCCAAAGACAAAGCTATAGCTGCCGTTGTCTCTACGGCGTTCAAACGCACCCGAACATTGAATAGAGACAACCCGGATACAAATTATCTTTATATACAATCAAAATTATAACTGGTTTTAATTGGAACCAATCGGTTTTAGTGGGTTCCAACTGGAAGCTCACTGTCCAGTTGGTCTCGCCAATTGGAATTATTTTTTCTACTTGGAACCTGAATGGGTTCCAAATTGTTTCCATTGGTTCCCATTGTCAGTGACCAATCGGTTGTCCAAAAACCCAATTGGTACCAGTGGGGAAATTCCAACTGAAACCTAATGGGAATTTTTCCGCTGGGAATGGCAGCTAGCTTTGCGTCTATACCAACCATAGCTCGGTGCTGTGACACGCGCTTTCACAGCTTTTCCTCTCCCCATCTTCCATCACCACGCAGCACCGACGGCCTACCAGTCGGGCCAACGCAAGACCATATATGACCGAGTCCCGCTGGCGCGACGTCCGACGCGTGTACGGCCAGCTGGCCACCGACTCGGGCCTTCCGGGCGCCGACGTCATGAGCTCGGACAGCCGCCTGCGCAAGATCCTCTGGCTGGCGGCCCTGGTGCCGCTCGTGTACTACGCGGTCGGTGAGACGACGGCCATCCTGCGCGAGTACCTGGCCTACTCGGTGGCCGTGGCCTACGAGTACGACACCAACGACACGCTCGTCTTCCCGGACGTGACCGTGTGCAACGTGAACCCGTTCCGGAGGTCCCGCCTGTGCGGGATGCCCGCCGCAGAGCGGGGAATGGACCCGCTGCTCGACGCCAGGCTCTGCGGCGACCCGGTGCAGGTCTTCAAGGATGTACGTAGACCACCTTCGGAACGCACGTTTTACGCACCGACTCATGTTGGTTGTGTATGTGTGTATGTGTGTCTGTGTGTGTGTGTTTGTGTGTGTGTGTCACCGAGGCAGTAGGACGCCGCTTTTAGTAGGTCAATATATTCTTCTAAGTTATCTAATATGTTTTGTTACGCATTTCCACGTTTTTTCATGCGTGCAGATGCGTTAAAAGTGTCCCAACAGCTCGGATTTGCCTTTTATTTTCAAAATGACGCTTCAAAGTTCTCGTTTTATTAAATTCACGGCGAAACATGAAGATGTTGACACAACTATATATGCAGTACAAGCTAGTGTAGAACACAGTAACATAAGCAGTCGGTCGAGGTAGTTACTGCTTTATTTTTCATGTGCCGACTAATTTAAAGATCAAACAATCGTTTGATTGAATTAAGTCTTCACTGAATTGAGATAAAAGCAGCCTTGTGCGACAAATTTAGCTGGACGAAGTGGCACAGGAGTGTTGAACGCAGTGATCAGCAGTCACACCGTTAAAGATCATTTATCTTGTCGATGTTATCTATCCTAGCTCAGTACATTCCCGCGCAGTTGTCATCGCAGCCACTTATAGAGCGCTCGTTTTTAAATTGTCCACTACTTCGAGACAACTCTACTTGTCCTTCCTGTTCCACAGAAAAGCAAAATTCGATTCACATATCAATATGAATAAAAAAAATCGGTTTTGGCCATGGGATTTTTTGGGGATTAAACACTTGAGTTATTTAATGAGAGTAAGGCTACAGGAGCCTACCGCGCGTGCAGGTGTTACATCATTTCCACGTTTATTTCTGACAACGCCGAGAAAACGTCGAATTTCGAACGTCCTAAAAATCAGTCCGTTCGTTCATACGAATAATGACGAAATATGAAGCTGCACTCATATATTGCGCAGTGCTGGCTGTCGCGTAACGGGCAATTAAATGTGTAACAACCCAGTTACTGCAGAAGGGGATTCTATACTTGAACCACGGTGACTTGAACGTTCTGCTACAGTGTACTAGAATACTTGGATAGTGTTGGGACAGGGGGGGCTCGGGACAGGTGTCCACACCGCCGCGTTATCCAGAAGGTGTGCGCATGCGCGGCTGCACGCGCGAAAATATGAATCTTTGGTGCCGCTTTGGTGGAGTGCACATAGGATTTCTGATACAGCTACGACCTGCCAACGGTCGTACCGCGGCATCAATTACGCTGCGGCACGATCGTTAGCAACATGATGCTTCAATGTATTGGACGGTGCAAGCTACATTACCCTTCCTTCACATAAAAACAATGGCGACTTTAAAGAAGCGGATTGCAAGTTGTTTCAGCGTAGAATTAGCTGCGAGTTTCGGTTTGTCGGATGATGAGCATTTTGAATGAAATGCCCATTTCCTTGGTCGCAAAGGCCGAACTTTAGATATTTGAAAGGAATATCTAAAACTCGGAAGCAGTTTTTTTTTTTTTTTTTTTTTCTATCTTATTTTATAATGGAACGAAATGCCACATACTAAGGTCCGAGATTGTTTTAGTATGTTTTTAATACCCCGGTTAACTTCTCTGTCTTCTTTTCTGCCTTTCTTCTTTTTCTTGACCTTCATCAGCTCGCTTCACTTGTCACTCATTCTTGTGTTCATTTATGCGACGAACCACCGGAGCGACGGTCGCAAAGGGGTGAGAATCTTTTATTTGTTCATGGCTACCACGACCATCCGAGGTCCACCCGACGTTCACTTGTTAGAAATGGCTTATAAGCCGTGAAAGTTTTCATCACGCGTTTTAACATTGAACTTAAGTCCAAAAACTGAAACAACGTGGGCTGAAAAGTAATGCTTTATACGATACAAAGAAAACAAGCAACTATTTCACATCATTTTGAACAGAAAACATGAGCACACGTAGATCAGGCAAGGAAAAAGTTGTAATAGTTTACAGCACGGCATTGAAATAATGGTTACAATGTGCAGCGCATACATGGTTACAATATGCAGCGCATTATCCTCTTGAGTGTAAACCATCTGAAACCCACACGCTCATAACATGTAAATTTAACCGAGAGCTAGCTGCTTTTTGACAACCAGGTAAGTCTCGCCTGAGCTGGGTATTCGAAGGAAAATACCCATGGTTTCACAGGGGGCGTATCTGGTTCACGCAGACATACAGGGTGTTTTTGTTTTATTTTTTACAAAACTTTACATATTAAAAAAAAAAAAAAAAAGATGTGGCAGATATGTGGATGCCGTCTATCGTTATATCTGTAGGGCTCGGTGGACAATAGATGGGTGAATAACCGTTGCAATGTTTAATAATTAACCAGAATCTGTTAGTTAACTTGTTTATTAACTCTTTGCTTCCGCAAATATTTAAAAAAAAAAGGATTTGAAAATACCGATTTTTTTATGTGCCCTATACTCTGTTTCACCTTGTGTTGTACCGCAGGAAAGGCTACAAGCGCGAGCTCCTTGCTCTGGGGCAGATCTCGGCGGCACAAGCTCTCGTGCACCAAGGGCAGCTGCCAACGCTATGAGCTCGCGCTTCTAGCCTTCACTGCGGTACCACATAAGGTGAAACGGAGTGTATAAAATCGTGGTACCGACACGTGCAACGCTCAAGAACAAAAAAAAGAAAAAGGCGGGCTGCACGAGTTTTCCCGGATAACTAGGGTACCTGCATGTCTGTCTGTCTCAGGGTGAAGACATCCATTGTTGCCCTGAATGTGCCAGCGCGTGACGCTCTCGCGCACTCGGTGCGTGACTTGGACGGTAAAATGGCGTCTATGCATTAGCCAAAGCTACGCGCTCGAGCTGAGTGACACCGGATTGCGCGCACTTCGAATTGCACAAGAAAACGATTGGGCGGAAAAATGGTTGAGATGTCACCACTCAAGCAAAAGCGCGCGTGTGTATGAAGGCACTCTACGGATAACTCGACTACAGCGCCGCCACGACCTGTCAATACACGCGCCCTCATGAGCTCCCGTTGCCGAGCCGCTCCGGTCCCAACACTACCCAAGTATTCTAGTACACTGTAGTTCTGCCACGGGGAAAGGTAGCGCTCTCGTGACGCGCGCTCTAATGACACGCGCTCTCGTGTCGCGGCGCTTTCTTGTCGCGCGCTCTGCCGTCGGCGCTCTCGTGTCGTGCGCTCTCGTGGCGCCCTCCCACTTTGAGGAAGGTGCAGACGACAACGGACAGTGACGCGCACGACCACATCTCACGTCAGGCCCCACGTGCTCAAGCGGCCTTCATACATCCTTTGTGTGTTTTATCATCTCGTCCTGTCTGGTCACTGTGCTATACACTAACACCAGGATCAAAGTCTGTGGACTAGAATTTTAGACATCATCAAAGTGAGATCCAGCTAAGACGCGAATTCTTCGCGAGTACCGCGTCGGCGTTCAGCTGTGCCAATCAACGCGTCGAAGGTCGCCGGGCATCGGGTCTTGGGTCCAACAGCCGAGTTGGCGCCATTCGACTGTGATGACGTTCCGTGGAGCAAGATGAGTATGTTCGCAGGCCTTGATTGCGCTAGGTGGCGTTGGCTACGCCGGAAGTCCCAACCCACGGAAGAGCGATCGAAGCCTTATCTGCAGCTGTTCCCCTTCCATATTAGCGACGTGGGTGAATGCCTCAGCCATCGGTATACGATCCAATGGAGCCAATCAATCAACCAATCAATCAATCAATCAATCAATCAATTGTCTTTGTACGATCTTTGTGATCGGTCTAGCCGGGGAATGCAAACGCACAAAGACGACGAGCGCCATGACGATGCACTTTTGGCGCTGATTGATTGATTGATTCGATATCCGATCGTAGCGGAAAGAATCACCGCGGGGAAACAACAATGTGCAAACAAGAGTGCATTTGTGAAGCCTTCACTGTGGGGATTCTCTAGTCGAGGCTAATGTTTGACGAGGCTGGCTCGTTGCCCCTGTGCAGGCCAACGTCGAAGACCTGACCTTCCAGCAGAACCTTTCGGTGTGGGCTGCCTCACGAAAGCTGAAGGACGACCGCTGGCTCCGTGACCTGGGCCACCAGTTCCAGGACACCGTCGTGGACTGTTCTTACGCTGACCAAGACTGCAAACACATGACGTGCGAACATACGAGCTTTCTGGAGTTCCTTTCGGATATACTAGGGGCACTGAATATTCAGGGACAAATGGGGTTTACCGAAGAGACAAACAGTTTTAAAGCAATTTCGTTTTTTTCTTTTCTTTTTAACCGGGCCTTAACCAGTGTTGCAGAATGCCCCCCCCCCCCCCCCCCCCACACACACACACACACATTTCATTCTATACTCCATTCCAGGAAATTAAAGTCTCCTAAAATTTCACTCATTTCAACACCTAGGAATGGAGAAACTGGTTCCATTTTCCCTCCTGGATTGGCTAAACTCCACCGTTGAATTCCTCTAGTTCCCAAACGTGACGGAATGACTCTTGACAGCCATATTGTGTTGCCAGAAAGTGCAGCATGAAGTTAACGTTATCACGAGCAGAGACCACTGCAAAAGTATACAAAATGCTTCCCTAAACCAACCCATTCTATACTAAGCAGAGAGGTGGTCTCACAAAACGCTTCGTGGCACTTGGTGTCCCTGCAGACATCGATCGCGCGATCAAGTGTTAAAGTCTCGCAAACAAAGCTCCAGAAATTAAAACCGCCCATTTTTATTTTACAAAAGGACCGTAAACCCTTCACAGATAATTGGTCAGCATGTTGTTTGTACGACAAAGACCTTAAAAATGTCTAGTTTGTGCGTGGCCCAAAAAGAAGCTACGTTGTTTTCTGCTTCGAATACCTGCATAATAGCACTGCTAGTACGATCTCGGAAGCGACGCCGCGAATACCTGCTCTATATTTCTATGCATTGCTGCAAGCACACGAAACCGCTGACAAAGTGCGATCGCTAAGGTGCCAGCACGAGGGACTGTAGGACCGACGCATAGGGTCTGCCTTAAAACGTATACTTTTACGTTTGCTGTATGATTCTCGCGATTCATGACCAAATTCGATCCAATTATTTTTTTTTTTTTTGCGCGAACGTTAGAAGATTTGCTGGGTTAAAAGTTACATAAGTAATCGCGCATGGTTACAACAGCAGCTGTGTCACGTCTCACGGTGCCGTTGACAACTTTTCAGTTTTGGTTACGAAAACTGAATCTTATTCCTGGTACTATAGGATCATTGGGGATTTTTTTTAATAATGTACGCAATATTATCGCACGCTAGCGCTATTTAAGGATAGCGCACGCTACGCGAGAGTTTTAGAATTGCGTTTCTCCTCCGCGCGATGCAAAAGCCGAAGCATCTGGCGCTTGGAACGCCACCAAGATATATAGTCGCAATTTGTATTTCACGCATAAAATGATGTAACCTAAAGAAAAAAAGTTTAATTGAGAGTAACATTTTAGATTTGTTCATATATAAGAATGCGACGGGGAGCGTTCGACCGGCCGTGTCCGCTTGCGTCGCCTCGGCAAAATGGGTCTCGTGTACTGTACTGACCTTCGCCCATCCGTTCGCCGCACTGTACCTTCGCCGAGAAATGCTCGCGCGTCGCAAGCATCGAGTTGCCAGTGATCATTGCCCACCATACTGGGTCTCCCATGCCGAGTGCAATGTCGTCCGGCGTTGAAAATCACAGTGGAGAGGATGAAGGCCGACGTCGCGCTTACGCCGCCGCCAAAGCCGTTGGTCAAACCGGCCGCAGCCGCGGTCCGGGGAGCCGCCAGTTTTTAACTGTGCTCGTCTTGGCTTTAGCCAACTTCTCATCACGAATCCTCCTTAGAGGAGCGCAAGGACTTTTTGCGTACGCACGCAATTTCCGAAAAATAGCGCACGCTACGACAGCGTACGCAAAGCGCAAACCGTAGAAAGCGTTGTACGCATGCGCGGTAACGACGACGCTGCATTTTGCGTACGCAAAGCCTATGCGTACGCTATTCCAAAACTTTCTATTCTGTATTTAGGGGGGGGGGGGGGGGGGGGGGTCATCATTGAAGAGAAATTGGGAAGTCACATCATGGTCCGTTTCATCTCACCCCAGCCATGTCCGCGTCGCCGTCTCGCAGGTATTTCCAGGAAAGCTTCGACTCCCGACACGGCACCTGTCTCTGTTTCCACTGCAATAAGAGCGAGATGGACTTCTTCTCGTACGGCTCTCTCGCTTCGCCCCAGAACGGTAGGCGATGGCAAACACTCTTCATCGGAGACTTACAGATCGTTTCCGCAACTGCGCTACGCTACCCTACTCTTGTACAGGTTACTCTAAAAAAATATTAATCGATTACAATTACAATCACTCTTAATCGAGAATTTTCTAATTAAATTAATTGATTACTTGCGAAAAAAGTAATTGGATATTACTTAGAAACGCGAGCATTACTTTTCCGATTATTTCAGATTTTCATAACGACATATCTTCCTGTCGGTTTGGAAACAGGCTTTTCGTGTTCTCCGTCATTGGATCAGAATCACTGGTAAATCACCATTCTGTCGAAGACTTTGTTCAAAGATTCCTTGGCAGAAAACTTGCACAAAGGGAGCCATGACAGAAGAGGACGGATAGTGATGATTACGAGTAATTCTAATACTTTAAAAAAATACTAAAATCACTCTTGCGGTTACTTCGCAATAAATTTATTAAAATGATTTCATAATCACTCTAAAAAGTAATCGATTACGAGTGATTTGAATTGCCTGCAGCCTGCAGCTAGCGTTGTATTTGCGGAATTGCGGCGTTGTGTTTGCGGAACGTGCTAAAACGCCTCCGAGATGGCTCCGACTTCATTGAACATTTCTTGATGGGATCAGTGGATGGGCCAGAACGCTACTTGCTTCGCTTCATTTTTGGTGAACAAGGCGAGCAGACAACGGCACGAGACGAGCTGCACAAGCCACAACAAGAACACACACAAAAAAAGGCTTGTTTAGAGTTGGCTTTGTTTTCAAGATTTCGACTTAGCAACGAATTATTGTAAGCCAAATAAGTTGTTTTAACGAATTATTGCGTACTGACCTTTGCACCGTGATCGATATTACTTGTACAGTAATTTATGCCCCGAGTTAACGTCGGTGGAGTAGTCAGGAATTCAAAGTGTCCGTAGGCTCCCACAGCCTGGTGATACCAGCAGGTGGCATCCCCGGAATGACTAGTGCAGCGAATGTGCGACTAGATTCGGAGAAGGCATTTCTGAGCGAGCGTGTTGACCGCAGTGCTTTGGAGACCACCGTTCTTTGCAAAACTCACGCTGAAACGTCAAGGGATGGGTGTGCAGTACATGCCTATGAGTTACATAGAATTACTTAAATAGGATTACTTTATAGATTACCGAACTCTATATTAATAGAATCAATATAAAGTTCGATACGTTGGGACTGGGTTCATATATGCGCTCTCATATATGACGCCCAATGAATACCTCCTATGGTCACTGAGAGTTAGAATGGCAGGACCTGTATTTAGAATCCCCAATCTCCAACACGTGCTCCGTGCCTTCCGCCGTGCTTTGGTTGTGCGCGCGGGCTCAAGATGCACGAAACGCCGAAGCATGGTCGAAAGTCGGTAGCAGCATTGTCGGAAGTCGGAAGCTCGCTCTGGAGGCGGGACAACGAAAGCTCCTCACTGCCGTTCTCGCCTTAGTTACTGAGATTTCCATTGGGACATTACGCGCCGAAAGGTAACTTGAAGGATCCAAGGTTTTGTTCACCAAGGACAAAAGGCGGCCTAAATATTTTTAAGCTGCTTTACGCGCGGCTGTCTTCGGGGTTTGGGTATCGAACCATCCTTTCCGCGCATCCCGGCAGGTCTGGTGATTACGCTGAATGCCCAGCTGGACGAGTACCTGCCTACATCCTACCAGGCCGGGTTCCTGGTCATGATCCACTCGCACGGCACCAGGTACGTGCTTTATTATTATCAAAACACTTCCGCCCAAAAATAAAAAATAAAAAATAAACGTTGCTCCGTTGAGTGCGCTTCCTACAACACACCTGTGTTTGCGGAGAAGCGACATTCGCAGAGCGGACAGGCTGCTGGCGGCAAGATTATGAATGATCGCAGGATAAGCGCTGTCATAGCGCTGAAGCCGCGATGTGCTTCGTAGAATGAAGACATCTTAATTTTATGTTTCCCCTGTGATATGACTTTTCGATAAAGGAAAGTAATGCGCTATTGTCACAGCACTCTTTTTGTGTGTGTGTGTGTGTGTGTGTGTGTGTGTTTTAGGCACAGCTGGACAGCGAACAAAGCATTAGAAAATTAATCTGTGTGTCGTTGCACAGATACTGCCTGGGAGGCTGGTCTGAAACAGTAAAGCACAGAAAGGATTCGTTCTTCCACAAACCAATGCTCCAAGCTCAGGGGGCGTTATTGGCCACCGATGATCACTGCATTATATGCGTGACTTATAAACGCCACATATCAGGTGCCATTCTGGTGGTATGGCTGTCGAGCGCATACCTTCCGCATCGCACAGTCATAGCCACAAAATATTTTGTTTTCTCGGCAAGAGAAAGCAGAAATAACCACAAGCATGACGCGATGATGTCACCTACAAGCCACATATGCGGAAAACGTCCAAGTGGCGTTGTCTCTCAACGCAAGAACCGATTCTTTCCAACTTTACCACACCGAGATCCAAACAACGTCCCGGTTATTTTGCACTGTCGAACGCAGACAATAATGTATACATGCGCTGCGAGATACTTCTACATATAACGCTCCAAAAATACAACTTTGGCTGCCTCGGTGGGTGCTCTAGAAAGAGTCGGACTATACTCCGTTTCAGCACAGAGGAAGCTGCAGCCCCACTCCTCCTGTGGCGAGTTGCCGCGTGATTCGTGCCGTCACTCTCATTGTCTCCCACGGGCCGCCACTTTCTTCCTTTGACACGTTATAAGTGCAAAAATAGGGTGTAATCGAATCGTTGCAAATACGTGCAACGAAATTGTAATTTTTGCGAAATAAACGGGAGCAAAAGGCGCCTAAAACTACTGTAAGAGAATACACGAAATAAAGTACAGATACGCAAACACCAATGGCGATTCAGTCATTCGCTTTATTAATGCACCTTTTTTTTTTCAGCGATCTTTGGAACAATTTTTTAGAAGATTAGAAATTTGATTTACAGTAAATAGCGTCGTTTTAACGACTGCGTTAATGAGCGTTTCTCAACCTCGCCACTTCGATGATATCTCCAGGACCACGTGTCAATGCAGATAAATCAGTTGATACACTAGAGCCGACGTCACAATGCTCGCAGATCATACGGTGTTTGCTGCAGAGACATGATGGTAGGATTGTCTGCGAACTCGCTTCACGCATGTTCGAAGCATACTTGCTTCGGGCTTTCTGTTCTAAAAACAAACGTGTGTCACCAGCCCTGAAAAATGAACGAGCGTAGTGAATTTGGTAGTGTGTGTAGCCTTTAAAATAGCCAGCAGCCTATCCTACCTGTAACTTACATAATTTCATTCGTGTGTGTGTTGTGTGTGTGTTTTTCACCCTTTTCCCGACTTTATTTACCGAACTCTCAAGCTGTCTTTTGTGACTGCAACTCCTCAGTTGTTTTCGCTTCTGTCTCCTGTTTTCTCCTCTCTTAATCCTCGTATTTTCGCGCTGTTTTCTTTAATGCATATACCAATTATCCCAACTGTCCATTCTAGTATGCAACTCTTTAATTGGCGCTAGAAAGTTGAGAGCGGGAATGCGTCGAACGCCAGCCAAGGAAACGAGGCTGCGATGATGCGCTCACAGTGGCGTCTCCCGTTTAGGTACTCCGTGTGCAGCGACGGGGTCTACATTACACCCGGCCGGGCGACCTACGTCGGCCTTAATGTGGTAAGCTCATGGACAAGCGTTCGTTTTTCTTCTACACGCGTATATTGGGTTCTTTTAGTTGTGAACTCATATCGTATATTGTATGGGAACTTTTACACCCATACCTATCGCATAGCCCCTGTTAGGGATGAACGGTGTTCGTAAATCAATAATAAAATATTACCACCTGTGCGTCTGGTTCCGAAGTGGGAACGAATGACGTCACAGGAGCCGGTGTGTCGTGCTGCCGGATTTCGGGATCCACGCGGTTGGTCGTATAGTACAGTAGACGCGTTCCCGGCTAAAAGTACCAGCGAACGCTAGTGTCGATGTACTTCCCCTGCGTCTCCTAACTTCTCGTTTGCCGAAGTGATTCCGTGAACTGTCAAGCCTTATAGCGACATCGCAGCCAGAACAGGAGGTTTGCTGCATCCAACTCCGCCGCTTTGCCACCGCCAGGTTCGCGGCAGGTAACAACATTATACAGAGTGTCTCAAATAGCGGCCAGGCTCTTTAAATCGACCGCAAAAATTAGTTTCTTAAGCTATCGCGCTACACTTTTCTGCAGCGTTGCCCACAGGCGGTGCATTTTTTATATAAAATTTGCAGAACGCAAACTTACCTGGGCAAAAAGTAAAAAAAAAAAAGACTTAACTCCTATGGAAAGGCAGCGAAGCCACCGGTTTTAAAACAATATGGCGGCGTTTGCCACGGGAGAAGAGATGGTGCAAGCGGTCGCGACGCCAACTGCCGCCAACAAACGAGCATACGGCGCCGAGAGCCGGCGTCTTTAGCAGGCGATCTTTTTGACTCCCCCCCCCCCCCTCCCCCCCCCCCCCCCCGCATCACAGTCAGATCGATCGAGGAGTGAGATTGGGCATGAGTGATGAGTCAGTGTTTGGCTGGGGCTTGTGTCCAATCAGGGCGTCGAAGGTCGGGCTCGGGTCCAATAGCCGAGTTAGCGCGATCCGACTCTGATGACGCTTCATAGAGGTAGAGGAGACCATGCGGAGGCTTTCATTATTCTAGCTGATGTTGCCCGTAGCCGTGGTCCATCGATACACCAACGGGCTGCCCACTTCGGGCGCTGGCAACGCGCGTGCACAGAAACTAGATTCGCGTGAGACGAAGCGTCTGCGGCATGTGCACTGCCGACGGCATGTATGGAGCGTTCCAAAAATCGCCTTCTGCGAGCAGCCACCGTCAAATGCCTTTTGAGGGTGCGCATGTAGCTCAGCCGTTCGGAATATCGGGCAACGCGCATGCGCTCACAGCTCGACGAGTGGGCAGTCTTCGCCTGCGTTTTAAGCGCCGGGCAGGTGTAGGCTTCGTTTCATCGTAAGTCAGTGCGCGATCGAACGCCCGAGCACATGTGCACACAGACGAACGTGGTAAAAGCGTTACTTAGATGGCATTCACTGTGCTTGATGATATGGAACACACTTAAAAAAGGTAACGAACATCGTGATGTTGCTCTTTGAACTCTGTTTGTTTGGTCCTATCGTCTCGTAGCTCATACTTCACCTGCACCAAGGTATAGGGTAAGACGAAGTATTTATCTTTCCACGTACACTAATATTATTTTGGGAGGGGGGAGGGGGTGGGGAAGTTCTAGCAATTACTTTACTATACTTCGTTTTAGCTTGCAGCTGACGCTACGAGGTAATGCAACCTATCAAGCAGCTTCAAAAGCGCGCGTCTTTTCTGTTTATGGTTGGTTAGGCGATATGCTAGAACACAGCTGCACGACGAAGACCATGATGGTTCGCTTTTGACGCCGTCTGGTTGGTCTCATCAGCTCGTAGCGTCGGCTTCATCTGGACTTAAGGCGAAACGAAGCATAGGGAATACATCTGAAGGGCTGTCCAAACAGGACTCTTCAGAAATCGTAAAGGCCCTGTCACACTGAGGCAACGCCACGGCAACAGCAACGCAACACGTTGTCCAACGCTCGGGCAACTTTGTTGCTCGCGCCCCGTGTTGTCTGACAGACCTGTCATATCGGGGCAACAGCAGCACAACACGGACGACAACGAAAATGTTGCCTCGGTATGACAGCTTTCGGCAACAAAAACAGCCAACTTGTGTTGGACAACATGTGTTGCCCTGATCACTGGCTGAGCGAATTTCGAGCCAGCAACGCGACAACACAGACAGCTTTGATGGCAGAGCTACTTCCTTATCAATAACGTACGTCTTACTCAAATAAAGGCTTGGAAACCGTTATTTAACAGTAATTAAGGTTGGTGTGCAGCTAAAATAATTTGAGGAATGTTTTTACTGCGTAATTATGGAAAGCGATTGTCGAAATGGTCACAGCTACGGTTGTGAGCGTTCAGACTGCCGTTGAAAGAAGAACTACCGAGAGACCAGCTTACATTAATGCTAGTGAAATAAAATGGCATGCCTACTCACCCGCCGATAAAGTATAATAAAACTTAATCCAGGAAAACACAGATTAAAAATTCGAAGCATTAAACGACCACTCTGATCATGATTGTTAATGATGATTGTTGATTCTAGGAACTTGGAAACAGCCGCTACCAGACATCTTGCTTGTTTGAATAATACCCGTAACGTTTTGGGGAATGGAGCGATCACAAAGCTGGCGGTAGGCAAAAAGACAGCGTTGAAAAATGTTTATTCCACCGATTGTTACAAAGGCCGATCGTGTCGGTGTCGCAGTTTTTAAGCACTGTCAGTTCAGCTCCACACCACGCTACAAAAGACGCTTTGGGGTACTGCCGCTGCTAACTCAATTTTACAGTAGACATAGGAATTGCATGAAAGAAAGAACCGGACAGGAACATTTCAGACGGTGGCGCAAAATCCCGAACATATATCAGCGATCTTACTTTCCCCGGGGCGATATGCTATGTCAGCGGATGAAGAACATTTGAGGAAATAAAGGGTGAGAAATAATTCCCGTTTCAAGTTTTCTAACCACAGACACTGGTTGATGTCGTCCCGTGATGATTTCCGGCCCTCTGAACGCTCCTGCACTTTGTAGAGTCACATTTCTAGCGACGCCGCGCCTCACACGAACGAAGGTAAACAATCAACATGGCGGAGTGTTCCCCGTGTTGGCACCGGCCCCGCCGTCAGCGCGGTGTAACAGGGTTGTCGGACAACAAACCGGTCAACACGGTTGCCGGGCGGCAGCAACATGTCGGGTGACTGTTGTTGTTGCCGCGATGTGACAAGGTCGCCGTCAACACGATTTCTTCGTGTTGCCGGATAGAGTTGTCCAACTGTTGTCTCAGTGTGACAAGGCCCTAAGGCGACACAATAGTGTCACATGAAGTGAAAGTTGAATTCCGGCAGTCCGTCTTCTTGATTGGACATTCACCAGGCAAACATCACGACTTCTCTCGTCACCTCCTCCCCTTTTCGGTGACCTCGGTGCTCGCCAGACTTGACGCCAGACGCCACCTGTCAATTACGCGACTGTTGCTTGTCCATTTGTTCTGCCGCGCCCAAGTATCCTTCCCTTTCCGGTTTTCGGGACTTGGAACAGCAGTGGAGGCCTTGAGCGATTGATCGACAGCCAAGCGCGTGTGAGTGGCTGTCCGGACCCACATGATGAGCGTGCTCAATGCCCCCACGAAGGACACAAGCGAACTTTGATGGAAAAAACTATTCCCCCGCAGCAAAAAATAAAAAAAAATAAAACCGGACGGAAGCGGGTTGCCGCACGACATATGACGGAGGCGGAGTTGTGTCGCCTCACGATTTCTGCAGTGTCCTATTTATACACCCCTTTACTACGCGGAAATCCAATGCCCCTGAAACCGACAGCTTTTGCGTAGTTGGCATGGCTGGACGCACTCAGCATCGGGTCTGTCGCCTTTAAATTAGGACGGGTGGCTGCCACCATCTATCGTCGTGGAAACCCCCGAGACAGCGGAGACAGTCGTCTCTGCTGTCTCGGCGAATCCGGTATCTCGACGCGTCGGCGGCAGCTCTCTTTCTCTCTCAGCGCATGCGTTCTGTCAAACGTGAAGTTTCCAATCCACTAGGAGAGGATTTGGTACTGTATAACGCGCCGTCCAGTGCAAATGAGCGGAGTAGAATGTGTTTTCATAGTAAAGTGTTTGGTGTTAGGATCCTTCTAGAGGGAAGCGACAGGGGCATGTTCTCGCGGAAACGCAGCCTTTTTTTTTTTAAGGGGAAACAGGGGTAGGGAGAAACTCACTGAGTGACCGTTTCTCAGATTGCACAGACAGGACTGCCGGCGCCGTACGCCAACCCCTGCAGGCGGGACTGGCCTTCGACGCTGCTACCCCACCTGACCTCGGACAGCATCAGCTACACCAGGGAGGTTCGTGCACTATAGTTTACTTCAGCCAATAACATCGCACTCGTCGCTCGACGTATTTAGGCATATTTAGGGGCAGGGATTCGAGGTCGGTACCCATTTGGCTCACACCGACACGGGAGTGTGGAAATTGGCCTTCAATCGGCGCGCGGCGCTCAACATACCATGTGTACATATTACCCAACGAAAACCAGAACCATGGAACGCACTAAAATATTTTACATCCCGAAGGGTGCAAATCAGCTTATCTTAGGGCTAACACGCTAAGGGTGTTACAGTAACACCCTGAGGGTGCCGGTGGACCCTCTGAAAATATGACGCTGGCCATCTCAGCATCCTGGGGATATACATATATATATATATATATATATATATATATTTATTTATTTTTTTTCTTTCTTACGAGCAAAAAGATTTAACAAGCAACAAGCACTGCGTGCAGTTTTCACTCGCACTGCAGAGGCAGCATATGCAAACGTAATGAACCAGGCACGAGAGGGACACATGAGTCTGCACCGCTGCACCCTCTTGTATGCTCAACAATCCAATGGCATCGATGAGTAGGTGATCGTGTACACAATTATGAGTGTTTTCAAGTACGTCTCTTTGTTCTCGTCAATATTTCACGTAAATTATAGTGTATCTATATAAGTTCAAGGAATGCATCTAAAAGTAAAAAGCTTTGGTATACAAATAGTAATCATTCGACGTCACTAAAGAAGCCTCCGCTCAAGGCCTGTTTCTACTCCGTCGTAACGTCGACGAGCGCACGCGCCCGATCGCGTTCGCCCGCGTTGGCTGCGCAACGCGACGTAGCGCAGCGTAGCCCAGCGCGCGTCGGCGTAGCTCACGACGGAATCGATCATTCTCTATTCGCGTCGTCGAGGAGCCCAGACCGACGACGGTGACCATCCCAGAATCCCTCGCGCGAGTGCCCCATTCGGCAATCCAAATGTCGGGGGCGAGTCGGATTGTGTGTGTGACGCTCATTTCTGCGACCTGAACCTACCGTTCTAACCGTGTGTCGTGTGCTGTTCTCGTGTTCCCGTGTTGGTGCGCATATTTAACGTTCGTGAGCTCGACTGGGCAAGTGTGTGCGTGGACGTGGGCTGCTCCGAGGATGCGCTATACCCCCGAAGCTCGTTAGGTTATATACACCTAACGAGCCGGTGGTGGTGGGGTGCGGCAAAAGCTTGAAGCTTGACGACGCGCCAAAGGTAGAGTTAATTAGAATTGAGGATGACTTAATCTATGTGCTATATATGATAATGTGCTAGTCGTACGTGGCGGCAGCCGTTCCCGATCGAAACAAAGCGCTGTCGAATGTACGGTTGCAAACGAATCCTGTATCGTTTGCGTGGGCCCTGTAAAGTGGGCAACGATTTCGCACGCGTACACTGCAGGTTAGGCATCGTCCGCTTGTAACAAGTTAGTGGCGCCCCCCTCCAGTCCGCCCGTCTGCGGCCGCCTGGCTCGGCGGGCAACATTGTTCATCGCACGAATAAACGCCGTTGAGCGCACGCGCTCCGGTCAGTCATCGTCCACCCTCAACCAGGCTGCGTGTCGTCTCTCCTCGGCGGGTGCTTCGGCCCCCTTCGTCCACGTTCCAGAAAGATCGTGACACTGGCGACGAGGAACCGTGGCACTGGAGGCTACCAACGTGCACGGTTCGGCCCACGCCGCCGAGAGAGTCGCAACACCGCCGCCCGCTCCTGTCGCCATGCCGCTCTACGGGAGGCTCGAGCCGTTCGAGGGAGATGGGTCCGCCTGGCCGGTCTACGAAGAACAGGTCCACGTGTTCTTCCGGGCGAACGACACGCCCGA
This sequence comes from Ixodes scapularis, assembly GCF_016920785.2. Classification (NCBI taxonomy): domain Eukaryota; kingdom Metazoa; phylum Arthropoda; class Arachnida; order Ixodida; family Ixodidae; genus Ixodes; species Ixodes scapularis. Next base: position 36,125,348 of record NW_024609882.1, read on the forward strand.
GGCGAAACAACGGGACATCTTCCTGGCCAGCTGCGGGACCTGAGTCTTCAGCCTCCTTCTCGACCTCCTCAAGCCGGCCACGCCGCACGTCAAATCGCTGGGTGAGCTGCTCGCCACGCTGCGCTCGCACTTCAGCCCGGCGCCGTCCACGCTTATGGAGCGGTTCCGCTTCAACAACCGGAGCCGCCAGGACGGGGAGACCCTCGGGCAGTTCGTCGCTGCGCTACGAGGGTTAGCGAGCACCTGCGCCTTCGGCGACCAGTTGGACTCGCTACTCCGGGACCGGTTCGTCTGCGGCATCAACAACCCTGCCATGCAGACGCGACTCCTGGAGCTCCTCTCCTGGAGCTCCCCGCTGGACGACGCGGTGAAGGCAGCGCTGGCGATGGAAGCAGCAGCGAAGGACGCCAGCGAGATAGCGCGTGCGGCCGGCTCACCGTCGACGGAAGCGGCGGTGCACAAGATGGCGACAAGGAGCGGTGCTTGCAGCCGCTGCGGTGCTGCCCACTCCCCCTCACAGTGCCAGTTCGTCCACGCACAATGTTTCACGTGCGGGAGAACTGGGCACCTCGCACGTGTCTGCCGAGGGGGGAGGACGAGCGGCGGCCAGCAGCAGCAGCAGCAGCCTGGTTCAAGCCCGGGTTCCAGCCAAGCCCGCGGCCAGGGTGGTCGTCGCAAAAGAACGCGGCGGGGACGAGCGGCACCAGGCCCGGGTTCGTCTTCAGCCAGGGTCCACGTCGTGGCCGAGGACCCGCAGATTTTCGACGTGTGGCACACCAGGGGAATTTCATCGTCTGTGCCACCATACATGGTGTCTGTCGAAATCTGCGGCCACCCCATCACCATGGAGCTGGACACAGGGGCCAGCGTGTCGGTCATGCCCGGGAAGCTGTTCAAGCGGACCTTCCCCAACGTGTCTATCGAGGCGTCTGACGTCATGCTGCGCAGCTACTCCGGGCAGCTTTCCCAGGTCCAGGGTCGGGCCCAAGTCAGCGTTCGCCTTGGCGACAGGGAGGCAATCCTTCCCCTTTACTTAACCAAGGGGTCGTCGCCGACGCTGCTGGGCCGGAACTGGATTCACTCGCTGGGTGTTCGGCTGCCGGAGTACCAAGAAGCTGCGCTGCACGTGGTGAAGGACGTCCCAAGCCTCCTGACCGACTTCCAGTCCCTGTTCCAGCCAGGGGTGGGCACCTTCGCCGGCACGACTGTCGGCATCCACGTACCCGAGGGAGCCCGGCCTCGGTTCTTCAAGCCGCGCCCGCTGCCGTTTGCCCTGAAGGACGGGGTCACCCAGGAGCTGCAACGGCTGCAGCGAGAGGGTATCCTGGTGCCCGTCAAGACTTCCGAGTGGGCTGCACCAATTGTCCCAGTCCTCAAGCGAGACGGCCGCGTCAGGATCTGCGGGGACTTCAAGGTCACCATCAACCCCGTTGCTACCGTCGAAAAGTACCCGCTGCCTCGGGTAGAAGATCTCTGGTCGGCTCTGTCCGGGGGACAGAAGTTCACCAAGCTCGACCTTCGAGATGCCTACCAGCAGCTGGTGCTCCAGGATGCCGCCCGGAAGTATGTCACCATTTCAACAACCATGGGACTCTTCCAGTACACGCGCCTACCGTTCGGCGTGGCCTCAGCCCCAGCCATCTTCCAGAGAGAGATGGACAACCTCTTCAGGGGCATGAGGCACGTGGCGGTGTACTTGGACGACATCCTGGTTACCGGTACCGACGACGGGGACCACCTGCAGAACCTGCGCAAGGTCCTGGCACGATTGCAGGACGCCGGTCTCAAGCTGAGGCTGGACAAGTGCGTGTTCCTGACCCCCAGCGTGGAGTACCTGGGACACATCATCTCCCAGGCTGGCCTGGCCCCGGCACCCCGCAAGATTGAGGCCGTGCTCAAGGCGCCGAAGCCCAAGAGCAAGAAGGAGCTTCAGAGCTACCTCGGCCTCATCAACTTCTACAGGAGGTTCCTGCCCAACCTTTCGACGCATCTGGAGCCGCTGCATCGACTGCTTCGTGACGGTCAGCAGTGGGCCTGGAAGAAGGAGCAGGACTTGGCCTTCCAGCACAGCAAGGAGCTGGTCATTAAGGCTCCAGTGCTGGTGCACTTCGACCCGGCCAAGCCTGTAGTCCTCACCGTGGATGCGTCGCCGTACGGGGTAGGAGCCGTCCTGTCGCACCGGGGTCAGGATGGTCAGGAACGCCCTGTGGCGTTTGCTTCTCGTCGGCTTCATGCGGCGGAGCAACGCTACAGCCAGCTCGACAAAGAAGGCTTGGCCCTCATCTTCGGGGTCCAGCGCTTCCATCAGTACCTGTGGGGCCGGCAGTTCGAGGCAGTCACGGACCACAAGCCGCTGCTGGGGCTGCTGGGACCTGACAAGGCGGTCCCAGTGCAAGCCTCGCCTCGTGTGGTACGCTGGGCCTTGACGCTGGCAGCCTACAGGTACAAGCTGGTCTACCGCCCTGGGAAGGACCTGGGACCTGCCGACGCCCTGAGCCGCCTGCCCCTGCCGGAGGCGCCTGCTGCCGTTCCAGAGCCAGCTGACGTTTTCCTGCTGGAGCGGGCCTACCCGGGGGTACTGACCAGGACTGCGGTGGCGCAGGCGACCAGCCGGGACCCAGTCCTGTCTCAGGTGGTCAAGGCGGTTTCCCGAGGGGAGGAGCTGCGTCACCAGGCATACAGCCACAAGACCGCCGAGCTGAGCTTGGAGCAAGGCTGCCTCCTGTGGGGTTCCAGGGTGGTGATTCCACAAAGTCTGCGGGCCAAGGTGCTGCAGCTGCTGCACGCGGGGCATCCTGGCATTGAAAAGACAAAGATGGTGGCACGGTCGCACGTTTGGTGGCCTGGCTTGGACCAGGACATCGTGCACCAGGTGCAAGGCTGCCAGGTCTGCCAGGAGAACCAGCGAGCCTCGCGCCACGTGGAGATCACCCCCTGGCCGTTCCCACAGAGGCCGTGGTCCCGCTTGCACGTGGACTATGCGGGACCCTTCAAGGGCCACTACTTCCTGGTTGTAGTGGACGCCTTCTCCAAGTGGGTGGAGGCACTGCCAGTCACCAGTCCCTCGGCAAGCGCGACCATTGCGGCTCTGCGGCAGGTCTTCGCGGCGCAGGGATCGCCGGACATTATCGTGTCTGATAATGGTCCCGCTTTCGCCAGCGCCGAGTACCTGGACTGGCTGCAGAGGAATGGAATCCGCCGGATGCTGGTTCCGCCGTACCACCCCGCTTCCAATGGTGCGGCCGAGCGAGTGGTCCAGACCATCAAGGACAAGCTCAAGAAGAGCCAGCCCGGGGATTTCCGAACGCAGGTGGCCCGGGTACTGTTCCAGTACCGGACCACACCGCATGAGGTCACTGGCCGTGCCCCCTGCGAGCTTCTGCTGGGCCGGATGGTCAAGACCCCCCTGGACGTCTTGCACCCAGACCTCCGGTCCTCGGCGCTCCTGAAGCAGCTGAAGCAGAAGCTGGCTGCTGACCGAGGGTGCCGTCCCGGGCCTTTGCCGGAGCCGGGAGCGTCGGTGTACGCCAGGAACTTCCGTCCTGGCCCACCCTGGTCTGCCGGGCGTGTGGTTTCACCAGCGAGTGCCTCATCGCTGCTCGTCCGCATGCCCGACGGGACCAACTGGCACCGGCACGCCGACCATGTCAGGCCTCGCCTCGGGACCTGGCTTCCACCCTCGGTCGTCGCTTCAGAGGACCAGCCTGCAGGGGGCCCAACAGCACCAGTCGTGGCCAGCGGAGCGCCACCCACACCGGAGGCGACAAGCGTCGCCACTCCTCAGGCACCAGTTGGACCGGTGCCACTTCCCAATCCGGTCCCTCCAGCTCCACCGGGTGGAGCGCGACCGGTACAGGCAGCGCCCGGCGTTGCCCCACCTGGCCCATCGACTCCAGTGCCCAGGCGGAGTACGCGGCAGCGAAGGCCACCTGACCGCTACTCGCCTGGGTGATCTTCGCCGTCGACCAGCCAGGACTTGGTACGAGCAGACGCCGAGTTGGTGTCGGCCGTGTGTGTTTTTTTCATGTATTTTGTTTTTAGGAAAAACAAACTGGGGGGGAGGAGTGTAACAAGTTAGTGGCGCCCCCCTCCAGTCCGCCCGTCTGCGGCCGCCTGGCTCGGCGGGCAACATTGTTCATCGCACGAATAAACGCCGTTGAGCGCACGCGCTCCGGTCAGTCATCGTCCACCCTCAACCAGGCTGCGTGTCGTCTCTCCTCGGCGGGTGCTTCGGCCCCCTTCGTCCACGTTCCAGAAAGGTCGTGACACCGCTCTCTTGGGTGTCAGTTTCTCGAGTCAACGTGTGAAAGTGTACTATGGGGACAACACACTGGCCATCTATCAGGAAGAGGTCACTGCAGAATATCGAGTGCATAGATTCCATCGAAACGTCCCGGCGGAATCACCAGAGTCGCTCGGCACGACGCCGGTGAACCTGACAAGCGGCTAGCTTCGACGAACGCGATAATCTGATTCTTTGTTAGTTTTTCGGTAGACATCGATGTGAAATTTCGGAGAAAATAAGTGCCGGTTTGCGCATCGTTATTCCCCATTGTTTGCTTGTTTTCGAACTGCTAACCACTGCCCTAGCTGAAACCCTGCAGTGTTTTGAAGCTTAACTACGCGACATGGACGAGCCACACCGACCGATTGCATGATTGGTATGGTACCAAGGAGGATAGAAGGGTAGGAGAGGGCATGACGCCAGCCGCGTAGCCACCACAAGCCATGCTCCCTTGACGCCTCGCCTCTTTCTCATTTTTCTCCTTACTCTCCTCACTTACCACGGTAACTTGACCAGATCACGTGACCGTAGCTAGCCTTCGTCTAGCCATGGGGTACTAGAATACACCACAGTCTAGCCTGCAAGGAGTCCTTCTACAATCAACCATCCATCTCACACGTGACATGTCACGCGCACCAATCGCCAGAGAGATCTACGGTCACGTTGGCCACAACATGCATCGTTTAAACTTTTTATGACTAGGCTTCACCAATATTGCAATGTGCCCTCTCCTAGTACTTCTAACGTCCTTGTATGGTACCGACCAGGAATTGCGGACATACGGTGCTGAGACGATGCGGTTGTCAGGGAGATGCGCATGCGCAAAATGGGGCAGCTCGTCGGGGCGCGCTGGACAGCGCTGCAGTACGCTGGACTGTAAACACGGTCGTTCGGGTGCTTCTGGGCGTGGCGTGACGTGGCGCAGTGGCCGACGAAAGTCGGTCTGCGCCGGCGCGCGCTTTGCGTTCGTCGACGTTGGAGTATGAACAGCCCTTAAAATGCTTAAAATTGTTTGAAGCGACTGTTAGCGCGGCGAACAGAAACGAAAAGCGGTGACCATACCCCAGCGTAGCACCCTTTTCTACACTTGTTTTACACCCTTCAAACATACAACGTCACCCTACTTTACAATTCGAAAGGTTGTGTTACTCGAAATAAGGGTGTAGGCGTACGACTCTAGAACACCCGTATTTACACCCTTAATGGTGTAAACTATGTGTGTGTTTATGCACACCGCGTGCATAAACACACACGCAAAAACCGCAGGATCATCCTTCTGAAACGGATAATTCGTTAAATCGAGCTTACAGGAGGTAGAAAGTCAAAACGACGTTCACGGTAATGTATAATCTCACGGAGCGGTGGAGAGGACAACGCCTTTGTCCGAACCATCGAAGGTATTGACACGTGAACCAATACCACCTATACTCGTTTTGACCCCGAAAACCGCAGTAAAAGAAACGTCCGGCTCCCCGGGGGGCATTCCTAATATCCCCCCTTTTATATGGCGAATTAAGATATACCTAGGTGCATTTTAGTTTGCATATGTGTTATCTCTTCTATCGAGACATACATGTTTCAGACGCCAAAAACGTCGCTCATTCCTCCGACAACCAAATCTCGTAAGAACTATACTTCGCGCAAAAAGCGCAAAACTTCCTGTTTTTTTTTTTTTTGTTTTTTCTAGGGGTGAAAACGAGCGTTTGCAACTCCAGCAAAACGAACGGCACCTAGCGTGGAAACACTCAATCGGCCGGAACAGGTCCATTCTCGATTTGTGCTCGTCTCTTGTGGCTTTCGTGATTACATGTTGGGTTCGCGCGATATAACATTTATTCCTGTGACTCTGTCCTGACCGTATAGTGTCAGCTTGTTACCCAGGTTGCTCTGCGCGCCACCTACGCGACCGCACGAACCAGAAGCGTTTATTCACGTTCGTCGGCACCATGGAAAGACAGTATAGGCAGTCCCCTCGTCGCTTCCACGAACAACGTCGAGCCTCTGGAAGCTCCCTTACCGCTCATTCACACTGAAGCGGATCCGCGTTCGCCAAGCGGTTGCGAACGCGGTTGTATAAAGATCCAGTACAATTGCACGCGCACTCGATGTCATCGAGTGCGCGTGCAATTGTACTGGATCTTTATACAACCGCGTTCGCAACCGCTTGGCGAACGCGGATCCGCTTCCAGTGTGAATGAGCGCGGAGTGGAGTGGAGGATAAAAAGCGGGGCAAACCATTTTGACTTCAATGCTTGCTTGCTGCTTCCACGGCGTTATGCGTTCAGCTGGCGCGTGGCACGGCACGACCTGTTTTAGACCGCTGTCTCTGGAGTGGCGAATAGAAACTAGGCATGACGTCATCATCAGTGGACCCCCACAAAGCGTCAAAAGCTCGACGAGAAACGCCACAAAGAGGCAGTCGCGTTCGTCTTGGCTGATTGGCCGACTAAAAGATAGTGGGTAGACCTCGAGGCAGCTTGGTTTGAAGTCTACTCGCTATCCTTCAATTCGAACCAATCAGAGGTCGGCGTTTTTCATACGTCACCGCAACACCTGCAAAAGAAGCAGACGAACTTGCGCTCCGCTCACTCCGTTTCACCTTATGTTGTGCCGCAGCGAAGGCTGGAGGTGCGAGCTCGTAGCGTTGATAGCTATCCTTAATGCACGAGCCGCGCGTGCTAAAAGCGCAAGCTATATAGTTGCTTCGAACGAAGCCTAGGCGGTTGTACGAGCCCTCGTGCAGCGAGTGCTCCAGTCAAGGCAGTCAAGGGTAACCGCTCGCGCTAGCACAGCATTTTCGGTGAGTCCATGCTAAGGTGAGACGAAGTATAGACCCAGGAGCTCCCGCTTGTAGCCTTTTCTGCGGTACATCATCATAAGGTGAAAGTATAGGGATGGCGTTTGGAAGAGGGGGGGGGGGGGGGGGGGGGGCAGCTTTGTGTCTTTTGGGTGGTGATATTGCGTGGACTGCCCTCATCCTCTCGCAGGAGTGCCTCAACATGTGCCTGCAAATGAACACTCGCCGGGAGTGCGGATGCCAATCCCGGCTACTTCCGAGCCTGCCCAAGAAGGGCCGGTGGCCCGAACCGACCCGCGTCTGCAAAAAACAAAGTTCGTAATAAGGCGATATCGAATCCATAGAGACAACGAGCGTCGTGACGATGCACTTTTGGCCCCGCGTGCTTGTCTCCAGCCAATATTATTAGGTTAGCTCAGCTATGAAATTGGTAATAGACGACGTTGGGCGTGCATCAGCAGTACCCTCCCACCCCTCTCCCCTCTCTCTCACCACGGTTTTACGCGCCGGACGGCTGCTATGGTAACTGCAGTGCAGTGAAAACGTACGTATTCTATGGAATACGTACGTTTTGAAGCCCGGCGTCTAGATGGCGTTTCAGTTCTGCTCCATGGAACACACAGTTATGGAACGAAAATCTAGATGGCTCTTCGAACGACGGGAGGGACGGGAGGCGAACAGAAGTGAGTGATGGGGTTGACCCCCTCCGCGGGAGTTCCACAACTGAAGTAATCTAGTAACGTTGGCTGGAGCGGGTCGTGAGCGTCGGCCATTTTCCCCATAGTAGAGTTGGTAGAGTGCCTCAATGTATGGCTGGCGGTTTTCCCAGAGTGAGGACAACTCTATCGTCTGCTGGCGGAGCCGCCGTCATGCCTCTCACCAAGGAGGTTAGAAGTACTAGGAGGGGGCACGTTGCAAGATTGGTGAAGCCTAGTCATAAAAAGTTTAAACGATTTTGTGCCCAGCGTGACCGCAAATCTCTCTGGCGATTGGTGCGCGTGACATGTCACGTGTGAGATGGATGGTTGATTGTAGAAGGACTCCTTGCAGGCTTGCGCGCGCTCCGTCCGGTAGGTTTTATCAGGTCGAAGTCTAGACTGTGGTGTATTCTAGTACCCCACAGCAAGACGAAGTCTAGCTACGGTCATGTGATGTGGTCACGTTGGCATGGTAAGAGAGGAGAGTAAGGAGGAAAATGAGAAAGAGACGAGGCGTCAAGGGAGCATGGCTTGTGGGGCTACGCGGCCGACGTCATGCCCTCTCCTACCCTTCTATTCTCCATGCCTCTCACTCATTTGTAGCCGTTTATGAGCCGTATACAGAGTGCCTCATTGTATGGCTGGCGGTCATTCCAGAGTGGGGACAACTCTGTCGTCTGCTAGCGGAGCCGTCATCTTGCCTCTTTCTCATATAGCAGTCTATGAGCCGTATATAGAGCGCCTGTATCGATGAATGGCGGTCATCCCAGAGTGGGGACAACTCCATCGTCTGCTAGCGGCAAGGGGGGGTAAAGGTGGGTGGGGAGGAGTGGCAAATCCTGTGCGCCGACATCCTGGGTCCCGAGTGAAAGATCGCGAAAGAGAGCGACAGAACACGAGAGAAAGAAACCAATGTTGCCAGCTGAAGGACGACAGTCGCAATGTAATCGCGAAGACTGAAAACTCATCAATATAGACAGTGATCATTTAACGTTGTAAACAAAATTATGAGCTACTCTAACGCTTATAAAAAGCAGTATACTCGTTACGCTGCATTAACTTTCCTTCTGTTGAAATCTCGAAAATCTGGTGGTTCCTCGGTTTCGTATTCCTGGGGCGCGGCCAGGCGCGGCCACCCGCGAAGTCGGTTATCTGGTTTAGTTTAGTTTTTACGGGAGGCCGTACATGTGCGCGCTATGCAAAAAGAAAGCTTCGAAAGGAACGCGAATATCTTTTCACCGGTAAGTTCGTGGATTGTTAAAGTTCATGACACCGCTCTGATGATATAATTATATTTGTGAAACCGTAGGCAGGTTGGTAACCATGTGTGGGACCCCGAGGGTCTGCCTGCAAGCTCCGCCGCTTGCGGCAGCCAGAATGCATGGGAAAATGGCGGACCCTTTCCTCTAGAGTTAGTATGTATGATCTCTATGGCTAGCGGAGACTCCATCTTACCTCCCATTCATTTCTAGCCGTCTATGAGCCGTATACAAAGTGCATACATGTATGGCTGGCGGTCCTCCCAGAGTGGGGACAACTCGGTCGTCTGCTAGCGGAGCCGCCATCTTGCCTCCCACTCATACGTAGCCATCTATGGTATATGGATGGCGCTCCTCCCAGAGTGTGGACAACTCTGTCGTCCGCTAGCGGAGCCGAATTCTTGCCTCTCGCTCATATCTAGCCGTCTATGAGCCATATACGGACAGATGGCGGTCCTCCCTGAGTGGGGACAACTCTGTCGTCTGCTAACGGAGACTCCATCTTGCCTTCCTTCATATGTAGCCGTCAATCAGCCGTATACAGAATGCATCAATCTATGGTTGGCGGTCCTCCCAGAGTGTGGACAACTCTGCCGTCTGCTAGCGGAGACTTCATCTTGCCACCCATTCATATGTAGCCGTCAATGAGCCGTATACCGAGTGCCTCAATCTATGGTTGGCGGTCCTCACACAGTGTGGACAACTCTGCCGTCTGCTAGCGGAGACTTCATCTTACCTCCCATTCATATGTAGCCGTTTATGAGCTGGCGGTCCTCCTATAATGGGGAAACTCTATCGTCTTCTAGCGGAGACTCCATATTGCCTCCCATTCATTTGCAGCCGTTTATGAGCTATATAGGGAGTGCCTCATTGTATGACTGGCGGTCCTCCCGGAGTGGGGACAACTCTGTCGTCTCCTAGCGGAGACTTCATCTTACCTCCCATTCATATGTAGCCGTTTATGAGCTATATATGAAGTGCCCCAATGTATGACTGGTGGTCCTCCTAGAGTGGGGACAACTCTATCATCTTCTAGCGGAGACTCCATCTTGCGTCCCATTCATTTGTGGCCGTTTATGAGCTGTTAAGGAAGTGCCTCAATGTATGACTGGCGGTCCTCCCAGAGTGGGGACAACTCTGTCGTCTGCTAGCGAAAACTCCATTGTTGTATTTTCGGAGGTGGCCGATGTTGGTAGTGAGGTGGTTGTCCGAGAGGTGCTGTCGGGTACCGGCGCAGGTCTGCATAAATGGCCTTGAATGCCGTTGGTGGCGATGTCTTGCCTTGTCAATGTCGGGAAAGGAGCGGCAGCCGCTGCTGCAACCGTCGTCGTGGCCGGGGAGTAGACGTCGGGCTCATCCCTCAAAGGGTGACCCGGTAACGGCGGGGGCCCGCGTCCGCGCGGGCCCCGCCGAGGGCGAGAAAGGACACCGCTGACTGCCGACTTGTTTATTCCGAATCCCAGGGCCAACTGTTCTAAAGCGATCCTAGCACGAGCTGAGCACGCGACGCTGCGTGTGGGGCACGCGCTTCTCTGGTTCAGAATTCAAGCCGTACGACCGCTCAACTCAGAATACTACATCCATCTTACCTCTCATTCATTTGTATCCATTTATAAGCTGTATATGGATGCCTCAATGTATGACTGGCGGTCCTCCTGGAGTGGGGACAACTCTATCGTCTTCTAGCGAAGACTTCATCTTGCCTCCCATTCATTTGTTGCCGTCTATGAGCTATATAGGAAGTGCCTCAATGTATGACTGGCGGTCCTCCCATAGTGGGCTGGAGACAACTCTATCGTCTGCTAGCGGAGACTCCATCTTGCCTCCCATTCATATGTAGCCGTCAATGAGCCGTATACAGAGTGCCTCAACGTATGGTTGGTGGACCTCCCAGAGTGTGGACAATGTAGTAATGCTCGTCGCCAAAAATGTAGTAATTAAAAATCGGTCACCCGTGAAAATAAAGAAGAGCAGGGCCTGCGTGGGCCTGCGTAAACGAGGGGTCTTACATGCCGAAGAGGTGAACGGCGGGCGCCGGCGGGGCCGGGCGCGGGAGCCCCGGACGGTTGAGAGACGGACGTCCGACGACGACGGTGGCTGGGTCGTAACTCTTTTATTTAACGGTCAACAACGTGGGGGTTGAGCGCCACGGGGACGCAACCCTGATAACACGGACAATGGTGTAACGGTGGCGCCATCTGGTTAGTGTGGCGAGAACTACTTAAATGAAAAAATTGAAATACTACACTTTCCTTTCCTTAAAAAAAAATAACTACCTATCCTTCCCTTTCTTAGGAAAAAAAAAAAATTGAATAGACTGTTTTCGAAAACCGACGCCAAACTGCAGGGCAGTTGGGAAGTATGGAAATGTACTGAAATGAAATGACATTTCTATGTCAAGAGACTGGAAAATGTGAAATTAATGAAAAGGAAAAGCACGTCGCAAAAGATTTGCGGAAAGCACACACTGGAAAAGGCTGCGCTGGGGCAGTAAGCTGGGTAAGAAAAAAAAATTCACTGAATGTTCACAAATATTTTGAACCCAGTCCAAAAGAGTTAATAAAATAGTCCTTCAGGACGTCTGGCAGCCGCCGACGACACTCTTGCGCGGAGGCGTCTGGACCCTGGGGCTCTGGTGGCTCCGGTCTGGGGAACGGCTTGGGCTGCGTTGTGATGGGTACCTCGGGAACGGGAGGGGGACTCCTAGCTGGAACAGGACCCTCCTGAGGGGAAGGGGGGGCCTCAGGACTCAGGCCAGAGTCAGGACGTTGACCCGCAGGATCTGGATTGGTGGTGTCCGGGCTAGCCGAAAAGTGACGCATCGAAAAGTGATGCCTCCAGTGGGCGGACGCGAACACGGTGGGAGGGTTGCTAGGCCCCCCACGGTCGAGTCGTGGCCACCGGGGTCGACTCTCGCATACACGGTCTAGATGACCTTGCTTCTGGCAGGAGAAGCAGCGACGGTGTGCGGCCGGACAAAACTTCCTCGGGTGGCAGGGGCCACCACAGAAACGGCACCGCTCCGGAAAATCATCGGGCGGCGCGACGGTGTAGATTGTTGCCGGGAGCTCGTAGTCCGGGAAGGTGATGCCTTGAATCCTTGTAGGACCAGGCCTTGCTTGCCGATGCTCGTAGTAGTCGCGGGCAGAGACCCGCCGGCCAGCAGGAAGGGCCAGTTGTCGATGATCCCGGTCACGCCTCGGTCGGCTTCGACACACATTTGCAAAATGTCCCTCACGGCCACACAAGAAGCATGTGGCTCCCGATGCTGGGCACTCATCTCGGGGGTGGCTTCGTCTGCCACAGAAAAAACAACCGTCGTCGCGAACGACACGACGCGCCCCGGGGGGAGGATCGCGTCGGCGCGCACGGAAGAACGGGCGGGAGGGAGCTCGCCATTGCCGGCGGTCGCGCTCTCGACGCGGCGGGAAAGGAGGAAAGGGCCGCTCGCGTCTCGACGAAGGAGGGGGAGGCTCGCGCCTCGGACGAGAGGAGCGAGATGGCTCGCGTGTTGACGGGGAAGGGGGAGGAGGAAGACGCTCACGCCGCGGGGAAGAAGATCCGCGGCGGCGGGGAGGCTGCCCGCCATGTTGAGCATCTCGGTCGCGACCGCGTCCATCTTGGATCCGCTCAACCACGTGCGGCGTGTTCGGACTTGCGTCTAACGACAAGCGTCGGAAGTGATCGCAATCACGAGACGTCCGCTCGAACTGCTGCGCTAACTGGACAGCACGCTCGAGGCTAGGTGCCTTAGTTCCGTCGGACTCTCTGATTAAACGATCTTGGACTTCCGCGCTACGGATTCCCGAGATAAACATTTCCGCGACGCGGCTCTCCAACGACTCTCCGTAGTCGCAAAACGATGCTAGGCGTCTAAGCGCCCCAAGATACTCGAGGACGGTCTCTTCTGGACCCTGGAACCTCATGGCGAACTTTCTACGCTCAACTACGACGTTTGGAGCGGAAGCGAAGTGGGTGTCCAAAACGGACAATAAACCCTGAAACTCATCTTGTGCCGCGTTGACGGCTGGACCCGCTAGGTTGAACGCATCGACGACGCGATTGCCTTCATCGCCGAGAAATGAAAATAAAATCGCCCTCTTGCGTTTCGGCGGAAAATCCTCGGCGTCGATCGCCTCGAGGTAGTTGAGGAAGCCGCGCTTCCAAGTCTGCCACGGCATTGACGGTTCGCCGGGCGTGGGGAGAAATTCGGCGGGAACGCGACCCTGCGCAGCCGCCATCTTGAAAAAGGCGGAAAAAGGCGCCGTTCCTTGTTAAAAAAAAATGCACGTCTCGTCTAGACGCGGGGTACGGCGGGGGTTCGAAATGCGGAGAAAAAAAAATTATCCCATCCTCGATCGCCAAAATGTAGTAATGCTCGTCGCCAAAAATGTAGTAATTAAAAATCGGTCACCCGTGAAAATAAAGAAGAGCAGGGCCTGCGTGGGCCTGCGTAAACGAGGGGTCTTACATGCCGAAGAGGTGAACGGCGGGCGCCGGCGGGGCCGGGCGCGGGAGCCCCGGACGGTTGAGAGACGGACGTCCGACGACGACGGTGGCTGGGTCGTAACTCTTTTATTTAACGGTCAACAACGTGGGGGTTGAGCGCCACGGAAACGCAACCCTGATAACACGGACAATGGTGTAACGGTGGCGCCATCTGGTTAGTGTGGCGAGAACTACTTAAATGAAAAAATTGAAATACTACAGACAACTCTGCCGTCTGCTAGCGGAGACTCCATCTTACCTCCCGCTCATTTGTAGCCATTTATGAGCTGTATAGAGATGCCTCAATGTATGACTGGCGGTCCTCCCAGAGTGGGGACAACTCTATCGTCTGCTAGCGGAGACTCCATCTTGCCTCCCATTCATATGAAGCCGTCAATGAGCCGTATACAGAGTGCCTCAACGTATGGTTGGTGGACCTCCCAGAGTGTGGACAACTCTGCCGTCTGCTAGCGGAGACTCCATCTTACCTCCCGTTCATTTGTAGCCGTTTATGAGCTGTATAGACATGCCTCAATGTATGACTGGCGGTCCTCCCAGAGTGGGGACAACTCTATCGTCTGCTAGCGGAGACTCCATCTTGCCTCCCATTCATATGTAGCCGTCAGTGAGCCGTATGCAGAGTGCCTCAATGTATGGTAGGCGGTCCTCCCAGAGTGTGGACAACTCTGCCGTCTGCTAGCGGAGACTCCATTTACCTCCCGTTCATTTGTAGCCGTTTATGAGCTGTATTGAGATGCCTCAATGTATGACTGGCGGTCCTCCCAGAGTGGGGACAACTCTGTCGTCTGCTAGCGGAGGCTTCAACCTACCTCTCATTCATTTGTAGCCATTTATGTGCTGTATAAGGATGCCTCAATGTATGACTGGCGGTCCTCCCAGACTGGGGACAACTCTATCGTCTGCTAGCGGAGACTCCATCTTACCTCCCATTCATTTATAGCCGTTTATGAGCTGTATACAGATGCCTCAATGTATGACTGGCGGTCCTCCCAGAGTGGGGACAACTTTATCGTCTTCTAGCGGAGACTCCATCTTGCCTCCCTTTCATTTGTAGACGTTAATGAGCTATATCGGAAGTGCCTCAATGTATGGCTGGCGGTCCTCCCAGAGTGGGGACAACACTATCGTCTGCTACGGAGACTCCATCTTACCTCCAATTCATTTTTAGCCGTTTATGAGCTGTATACAGATGCCTCAATGTATGACTGGCGGTCCTCCCAGAATGGGGACAACTCTATCGTCTTCTAGCGGAGACTCCATCTCGCCTCCCTTTCATTTGTAGACGTTAATGAGCTATATAGGAAGTGCCTCAATGTATGACTGGCGGTCCTCCCAGACTGGGGACAACTCTATCGTCTGCTACGGAGACTCCATCTTACCTCCCATTCATTTATAGCCGTTTATGAGCTGTATACAGATGCCTCAATGTATGACTGGCGGTCCTCCCAGAGTGAGGACAACTCTATCGTCTTCTAGCGGAGACTCCATCTTGCCTCCCTTTCATTTGTAGACGTTAATGAGCTATATAGGAAGTGCCTCAATGTATGACTGGCGGTCCTCCCAGAGTGGGGACAACTCTATCGTCTGCTAGCGGAGACTCCATCTTACCTCCAATTCATTTTTAGCCGTTTATGAGCTGTATACAGATGCCTCAATGTATGACTGGCGGTCCTCCCAGAATGGGGACAACTCTATCGTCTTCTAGCGGAGACTCCATCTTGCCTCCCTTTCATTTGTAGACGTTAATGAGCTATATAGGAAGTGCCTCAATGTATGACTGGCGGTCCTCCCAGACTGGGGACAACTCTATCGTCTGCTACGGAGACTCCATCTTACCTCCAATTCATTTATAGCCGTTTATGAGCTGTATACAGATGCCTCAATGTATGACTGGCGGTCCTCCCAGAGTGAGGACAACTCTATCGTCTTCTAGCGGAGACTCCATCTTGCCTCCCTTTCATTTGTAGACGTTAATGAGCTATATAGGAAGTGCCTCAATGTATGACTGGCGGTCCTCCCAGAGTGGGGACAACTCTATCGTCTGCTAGCGGAGACTCCATCTTACCTCCAATTCATTTTTAGCCGTTTATGAGCTGTATACAGATGCCTCAATGTATGACTGGCGGTCCTCCCAGAATGGGGACAACTCTATCGTCTTCTAGCGGAGACTCCATCTTGCCTCCCTTTCATTTGTAGACGTTAATGAGCTATATAGGAAGTGCCTCAATGTATGACTGGCGGTCCTCCCAGACTGGGGACAACTCTATCGTCTGCTACGGAGACTCCATCTTACCTCCCATTCATTTATAGCCGTTTATGAGCTGTATACAGATGCCTCAATGTATGACTGGCGGTCCTCCCAGAGTGAGGACAACTCTATCGTCTTCTAGCGGAGACTCCATCTTGCCTCCCTTTCATTTGTAGACGTTAATGAGCTATATAGGAAGTGCCTCAATGTATGACTGGCGGTCCTCCCAGAGTGGGGACAACTCTATCGTCTGCTAGCGGAGACTCCATCTTACCTCCAATTCATTTTTAGCCGTTTATGAGCTGTATACAGATGCCTCAATGTATGACTGGCGGTCCTCCCAGAGTGAGGACAACTCTATCGTCTTCTAGCGGAGACTCCATCTTGCCTCCCTTTCATTTGTAGACGTTAATGAGCTATATAGGAAGTGCCTCAATGTATGACTGGCGGTCCTCCCAGAGTGGGGACAACTCTATCGTCTGCTACGGAGACTCCATCTTACCTCCAATTCATTTTTAGCCGTTTATGAGCTGTATACAGATGCCTCAATGTATGACTGGCGGTCCTCCCAGAATGGGGACAACTCTATCGTCTTCTAGCGGAGACTCCATCTTGCCTCCCTTTCATTTGTAGACGTTAATGAGCTATATAGGAAGTGCCTCAATGTATGACTGGCGGTCCTCCCAGACTGGGGACAACTCTATCGTCTGCTACGGAGACTCCATCTTACCTCCCATTCATTTATAGCCGTTTATGAGCTGTATACAGATGCCTCAATGTATGACTGGCGGTCCTCCCAGAGTGAGGACAACTCTATCGTCTTCTAGCGGAGACTCCATCTTGCCTCCCTTTCATTTGTAGACGTTAATGAGCTATATAGGAAGTGCCTCAATGTATGACTGGCGGTCCTCCCAGAGTGGGGACAACTCTATCGTCTGCTAGCGGAGACTCCATCTTACCTCCCTTTTGAAAATTCTCATTTGTATGAGAAATTTCTGTGTCCAATAAACACATATGAATCATACAAGATATAAACGAACATATAAGAGCCATAAAAGAATCATATAAGAACTATTTGAGATATATAAGAACATAGAAGCACCATATAAGAAACTTGTGAGGAGTTTCCTATAAGTTACTTATATGGTTCTTATATTCCTAATATTGTTCTTATATAGTGCTTATGTGGTTCTTATATGTTCTTATATATCTTGTATGATTCATATGTGTTTATTGGACACAAGAAATTTCTTATACAAATTACTTTTTTCGCTAGGGCTCCCATTCATTTGTAGCTGTTTACGAGCCGTACACAGAGTGCCTCGATGCATGTCTGGCGGTCCTCCAAGAGTGGGGACACCTCTGTCGTCTCCTAGTGGAGACTCCATCTTACCTCCCATTCATTTGTAGCTGTTTATGAGCCGTATACAGAGTGCCTCAATGTATGGCTGGCGGTCCTCCCAGAGTGGTGACAACTCTGTCGTCTACTAGCGAGCCGCCATATTGCCTTCCACTCAAATGCAGCCGTTTATGAGTTGTTTATGCATCTATTGAGCAAAAATGAAACGGGATATTTTTTTTAGAATATGTACCGTGCACGACGTTCCGTCAAATATCATTGTTTGTTTTTGATACCGCGTCCAATGGTAATCCGGTAAAACACCGTACAGATGATCGCATTGGCGATGCTTCCTGGCGTTACCGAGTCGAGGAAGCCTAATAACTTCTTGCAACCTCAACAAGTATACTTCTTAATTCGGTATTTTCACGGGCACAAGCCAATTCGCCGGTGTCAGGTGTACTGTCGCGGCCGGTTATAACGAAGTCAACGGGAATCGGAAATCGCTTCGCTATATCCGCTATTTCGTTATAACCGACTTCGGTTATAACGAAGTGCAAAAAGGAATGAGAAACCGTAATCACTTCGCTGTAGCCGCTATTTCGTGATAACCGACTTTGGTTATAACGCAGTGCACAAGGAAATGGGAAATCGTAATCGCTTCGCTGTAGCCACTATTTTGTTATAACCGACTTCGGTCATAACGAAGTGCAAAAGGGAATGATAAATCGTACTCGCTTCGCTGTAGCCGCTATTTCGTTATAACCGACTTCGGTTATAATGAAGTGCAAAAGGGAATGGGAAATCGTGATCGCTTCACTGTGGCCGCTATTTCGTTATAACCGGCTTCGTTTATAATGAAGTGCAAAAGGGAATGGAAAATCGTGATCACTTCTCTATATCGGCTATTTCGTTATAACCGACTTCAGTTATAACGAAGTGCAAAAGGGAATGGGAAATCGTAATCGCTTCGCTGTAGCCGCTATTTAGTTATAACCGACTTCGGTTATAACGAAGTGCAAAAGGGAATGGGAAATTGTGATCGCTTCGCTGTAGCCGCTATTCCGTTATAACCGACTTCGGTTATAACGAAGTGCAAAAGGGAATGGGAAATGGTAATCGTTTCGCTGTAGCCGCTATTTCGTTATAACCGACTTCGGTTATAATGAAGTGCAAAATGGAATGGGAAATTGTGATCGCTTCACTGTAGCCACTATTTTTGTTATAACCGACTTCGGTTATAACGAAGTGCAAAAGGAAATGGGAAATTGTGATCGCTTCGCTGTAGCCGCTATTTCGTTATAACCGACTACGGTTATAACGAAATGCAAAAGGGAATGGGAAATCGTGATCGCTTCGCTGTAACCGCTGTTTCGTTATAACCGACTTCGGTTATAACGAAGTGGGAAAGGGAATGGGAAATCGTAATCGCTTCGCTGTAGCCACTACTTTGTTACAACCGACTTCGGTTATAACAAAGTGCAAAAGGGAATGGGAAATCGTGATCGCTTCACTGTAGCCGCTGTTTCGTCATAACCGACTTCGGTTATGACGAAGTGCAAAAGGGAATGGGAAATCGTAATCGCTACGCTGTAGCCACTATTTCGTTATAACCGACTTTGGTATAACGAAGTGCAAAAGGGAATGGAAAATCGTGATCGCTTCGCTGTAGCCGCTATTTCGTTATAACCGAAGTCGATTATAACGAAGTGTAAAAGGGAATGGGAAATCGTAATCGCTTCGCTGTAGCCGCTATTTCGTCATAACCGACTTCGGTTATAACGAACTGCAAAAGGGAATGGGAAATCAGGATCGCTTCGCTGTAACCGCTATTTCGTTATAACCGACTTCGGTTATAACGAACTGGGAAAGGGAATGGGAAATCGTAATCGCTTCGCTGTAGCCACTACTTTGTTACAACCGACTTCGGTTATAACGAAGTGCAAAAGGGAATGGGAAATCGTGATCGCTTCACTGTAGCTGCTGTTTCGTCATAACCGACTTCGGTTATGACGAAGTGCAAAAGGGAATGGGAAATCGTGATATCGCTTCGCTGTAGCCGCTATTTCGTTATAACCGACTTCGGTTATAATGAAGTGCAAAAGGGAATGGGAAATCGTGATCGCTTCGCTGTAGCCGCTGTTTCGTTATAACCGACTTCGGTTATAACGAAGTGCAAAAGGGAATAGGAAATCGTAATCGCTTCGCTGTAGCCGCTATTTCGTTATAACCGGCTTCGTTTATAATGAAGTGCAAAAGGGAATGGAAAATCGTGATCACTTCGCTATATCTGCTATTTCGTTATAACCGACTTCAGTTATAACGAAGTGCAAAAGGGAATGGGAAATCGTAATCGCTTCGCTGTAGCCGCAATTTCGTTATAACAGACTTCGGTTATAACTGTTAAATACGAGATGTAGACCTTCGAAGGTTGTCTAATCGATTTATTCTGATGGAGCCTCCGATTGAGCCTGGCGCAACGTTCCTAGCCTGGCGTTGTCTGCCCGTGCACCGCGGCTCTCGAGCGGTCGGTGCGAGTGCAGCCGATGGTCACGAGCCGATGGGCGCCAGCTTGCCAGCCGCTACATAACACCCCCTCCAACTAGTCGTTGCTCCCGTAGCGTTGCGGTTGTCGCCGCGCTCGAGTGCCCCTCCGGGTACCAGTGAAAGGGCCAGCGTCTGCCGTCGAAGGAGCTGACGCTGGTTCGCGAGGAAACGCCGCCGGCCTGCTACTGTCGCTGGGGTGATGGGTCTACTCGAGCTGGAGTATCTTCGCCGGGAGATGGTGCCCGTGGTGGAGTTGGACTCTGGTCAATCTTGAGGTCCCACACAGGAGACGGAGTCTTCGCTTCTTGTTGGGTGCTGGCTGCTGAACATCGCTGACGTATATGGTTGGTATGCCGGCGTACCGCACCTTCATCTGTGTTCACCATCCATGAACGGAGGCCCATCTGACGTTCGATTACGCCAGGGACCCAGCCTTTGCCGTATGGAAACTTCTTAGTCCAGACAGACTGTCCCACGCTCAGTTCCCGTGCGTTTGTGAAGCTTTCTGTGCGGACTGGCTCTTCAGAAAGTACAGTTTTTAATCGTTCAAGAGCTGATGGAAGTTCCCTGCCATAAAGCAACCATGCTGGCGTTTTTCCCGTTGCAACGTGAATGGTAGTGTGCTGTTTGAATAAAAACCTGGCCAACGCACAATTCAGCTCTTCCTTTCCCTTCTTCCCGAGTGCAAGTTTCAGCTCCTGTACCATGCGCTCCGCCTGGCCATTAGTGGCGGGATGGTACGGCGCACTAGTTACAGCGATGATCCCGTTGTTTCGGTAAAATGTTTTCATCTCCTCGGAAACTAGCGCCGCGCCATTGTCCGACACAATCTTCCTTGGTAGTCCAAACGTTGCAAAAATGGTCCGTAACTCTTTAATGATGGCGGCCGACGTCATATTGCGGACCACGCGCACTTCCAGCCACTTCGTGAACGCGTCCACCACAACCAGAAAAACATGACCCTCGACGGGACCTGCAAAGTCCAGGTGAACAGTGTCCCACGGCTCGGTTGGCCTCTTCCACACTGGGATCGGTTCCTTCGCTGGTGACTTCCGGTGTATCTGGCAGGTGCTACATGCAGCGACCCATGCTTCAATATCGGCGTCGATCCCGGGCCACCAAACGTAGCTGCGAGCGCAAGCTTTCATCGCCACAATTCCGCGATGTCCCGAGTGAATTAGAGCCATCCTCTCTCTTCTCAATTTGTTAGGAATCACGACCCGTGTCCCCCAGCTTACGCATCCTCTGTGTGTCGACAACTCTGCCGCTTTACTTCTGTACGGCGAGTACTCTGGGGACTGATACCGATGAATAGTGCCTTCTTGTACTGCCTGGTATACTGTTAACAGGACGGCGTCACGTGCTGTCTCCCTGGCTACTTGGTCCGCGGAGAGCGGTGGACGGGTCAAAGCCTCAAACATCAGTATGTCTCCGGGTACTTCTGGCTCCTCCTCCGTGGTGGACATGGGAAGTCGGCTTAGAGCGTCCGCGTTCTGATGGCGGTTTCCTGGCCTGTACCTCAGCTCATACTTATAAGCGGCCAATTTTACGCACCACCTGGTCATCCGCGGTGACAACACTTGTGGAACGGGCTTGTCGGCTCCTAGGATGCCAAGAAGAGGTTGATGATCTGTGTAGATTGTCATGCTTCGCCCTGCGACGTACTGATTAAAATGGCTGACTCCATACACAATGGCTAGGCCCTCTCGGTCCAGTTGTGAGTAGTTGCGCTCAGCGGTTCCCAGGGTCCTGGACGCAAACGCAATCGGAGCCTCTTGGCCGTCGGAGTCCAACTGTGCTAGTACGGCGCCCACACCGTAAGGCGAGGCGTCGCAGGACAACAGTAGTGGTTTTCTTTCGTCATAGTGTGCCAGTACTGTATACTGCACCACCAGATCCTTCAACTTCTGGAAAGCCTCGCGGTGGTTTTGCTCCCACCGCCACTCTGCCTTCCGTTCCACCCAACAAACCACGGATATCCGTCGGACGTCCGTGGAAGGTGCGAATATCCTGTGCCTGAAGCGGACGTCCGTAGAACGTACACCGGACATCCGTTTCTATATATCCAAATCGGAGATGTGCTGGATGTCCTAGGGATGTCCAAATCAGATTTTCAACGGATATCCGCCGAACTTCCATTTATAGACGTACGCAGGACGTCCATTTCTGTACATCCAAATCGGAGATGTACCGGATGTCCTAGGGATGTCCACATCAGACTTTCAACGGATATCCGCACATTTTCCATCCGTGGAGGTCCACTGGACATCCATTTCTGTACATCCAAATCAGAGATGTACCGGATGTCCTAGGGATGTCCACATCAGACTTTCAACGGATATCCGCAGAACTTCCACCCGTGGAGGTCCACAGGACATCCATTTCTGTACATCCAGATCAGAGATGTACCGGATGTCCTAGGAATGTCCACATAAGACTTTCAACGGATATCCACAGAACTTCCATCCGTGGAGGTCCACAGGACATCCATTTCTGTACATCCAAATCATAGATGTACTAGATGTCCTCATAAGACTTTCAGCGGATATCCGCAGAACTTCCATTCACAGGTGTACAGTGGACATCCATTTCTGTACATCCAAATGGGAGATGTACTGGATCTCCTAGCGATGTCCACATCAGAGTTCCAACAGATGTGCCAAAAACATACATAAATGGCGGGTTATATATGGCCCCAATTGCTTGGGGACAAACTTTAACAAATCACTTTTATCTAGAGACGTCTGAACCATGCATGGTTCTGTATTTCTGAAAGCATATATTTTACAAGACGTTTTAGAATTATAACTTTATGGGCATTTAGGGAATATTAATTTGTTTAAAGACTGTATTCAAAATATAGTTTATACAAAGTACTGCTCCAGTTACTCGTTGCTTTTGTAATTTGCAATACCGAAGCGGTTCCAACAAAGGTAAGAAAATAAAAGCCAAGGCAGTAGGGTACTTTCGTGCGTAAACAAACCACTCTCTGCTTGCCTGCGAGGGAATATTAACCACCAGCGGGTATTTTTTTCAGATTAAAATTATTTGTTTACAAAAATATTGTAGTGAAGCAAGGAACATTCTTCCAAAGATTGTGAAAGGAGTTTATTCAAGGTATGTTCACTCATCGCTGGAACTAGTCAAAACGTTTGAATGAGCAGTTTCTATCAAAGCGCTACCCAATTGATTATTCGGATGTCTTCGCGGTACTGTCATTCATTCAAATGACGTTCAGCTTGCAACTACTTGACAGCATGTCCTACGAAAGAGAGAAGCTGGATTGAGGATATAACTGCATTTGCGGGAGTGCAATTTTTAGAAATCAGATACTTTGCTTTATAATAAACCAATACAAATCGTTTGAATGAAAAATTCCGCTGCCACACATTTTAGGTAAGCCCACCCCAATTTTATTTTATTCTCTTCATAATAAGTTTTCTATCTTACTTGTCAACCATACCTATATCACACTTAGGAATGCAAAAAAAGAAAAAAGAAAGAAACTGTGCTGACAGTGATTGTGATACAGCTCCAGAAGCTGCATCAGTTGCGCGATAGCTCGTTCAACATTCAACTTCCCAAAATAAGTGCACATCTATGGCACTTTCACAGAGCGCTTTTGCTAAACAGACAAAAAAAAAAACAAAAAAACTCTTATATTAGAGATTTTTGCATTTTTATTGAAATATCTATATAAATCTTTCTATAAAAAAGGCATTTCACATGAGCATGTTCTGGCTCGCCGCAGTCGCAAGCCCATGCTAACCCGGCTGTAGTTTTATTGTAAACAATGCCCTACCCATATAATGTTTGTACAGGATTTGCGTAAATGTGGAACCTGTCTACAAATAGGTGTCCGTTTGTGTAAACCCATGCAAACAGTTGCATCAGAATGTGCGTATGGGTCAACCATTTACATTAGTAAACTTGTATAAGCAGGTCCTAATAACCTGTTTACAAAGAATAAGGTCTAAATGTTGTTGCTGAAAAAGGCTTGAAAACGTAATGTAAAAACATTACCCCAAAGTAGGTGCTTGGGGATACTGATGTACCGTATTACACCACCTAAAATCTTAATCTAAACTGTCCTCTGTGTTGATAGATCTTGTGCCAGCAGAGCCAGCTAGATCTTTCTTGAAATGTTCTTTGGTAGGCTGCAAGACATGAAAACAAGAAAACAGAACCACGAGTATTTACCAACGTTATGCTGATCACGTTTTGAACTGTTTGTTAAGGCCGGCCTAGTGATCTACAATCGGGGACTCTGTCAGATTAGTCAACTTAACAAATTGAGAGTGTAAGTAGCACCACTGAAAAGGTTCTACGATCCTTTTGATTAGGTTACCCCGCAAAACTGTCAGATTAGTCAATTTAACAAAAGTATAGACAGCACCACTGAAAAGGTTCCATAATTCTTTTGATTAAAGTTGCCCCGCAAAAGCGTTTCATATATGCAGTCAGCATATGAACAGTCCTTTCCACAGCCCTAAGGCTCTAGTACTGGACAAAATCCAACTACTGTGTTCTCCAACACGACGTGCTTAGGTTCAAGCATCGATTCTACAGCTCATAAAGGTTGTTCAAATTTAACACTTCCGTCAGTGCGCCCAAATAGAAAGTCTCAAGAGGCGTTTATAAGGTCACAGCATAGCCAAAACGTAAATACTCGCAAATATTTCAAATTATGTTCTTTTACGCACGACAGGTTGTCGCGCATCGGCTTCTGCGTGCGTCGTTTTGCCGATACACAAAAACCCGTCATGCATCGGCTTCCAAAACGTTTGGCATGTCTATTAGAAGTGTTTACGGACCACAATATAAAATTTCACAGACATACCTGTATACACTAGAACTTTATAAAATATCAATTTTAATAGGAGCTCACGTGTCGAGAACCGCACCACATTTGTCGATCGCTGACGTCGTAAACAATGAGCAAGTGGAGCAAGTGTGCACGCTGCTGCAGCCCAGAGTTTCTCGAGATGCGCACACCACGTGCACACGGTGAAGCGAAACTATCAGCCCGACCCATGGTGGCAGGAAGACGAACTGTACTTCGCGTAAAGGCGAAAAAGTATGCGACGCTCTCCACAGGCGGCACCACCAGAGTAAACGCTCCAACGAGGTTGAACGCTCCAAACGCTCGCAAAAAAACAACTCGATAGCCTCGCTCCGCGAGCGTAAAATCGCCCTCGCCTAAAAAAAAAAAAAAAATGTATTGCGTTTTTTTTTTTTTTTTTTTTTTTTTTGTCTTTGTGAAGGGGAGCGGGGGGAGCCGTCCAAGCCGTCTTTCCTTTCTCTCTCTCTCTGGTTGCTGTCTTTTTTTTTTTTTTTTTGCTCCCGACGTTTTTGAGTTTGTTGTCGACACAATGGAGAACTTTGAGCCTCTTTTTGCGACCGATCCCTCCGTTTTACCATGAGGCTGGTTCAGGCATATGCGTTTTCAACTGCACCAGACGGCTCCTTGCGTTTCCTTACGAAGCGTTGCGCGGATCTCATGTCACTACGCGGTCGGACGCGCAAACGCAACTGTCTGAAGCAGAGTGTCGAACCAAAAATTTTATCGGTTCGGTTCGGGTTCGGGCTCACGACTTTCGGTCCAGTTCCGGACCCGGTGCAGCTCCGGGGAACAAAAATACAAACCGGTGTGAACAGCTAAATTGAGAATATATTTTCCGCGTTATTTTGGCAATAAGCACTATTTCCGCCGTGAAACGATTAACTATTTTTAAATCTTTCTCGTAGGTGCAACCTACTTTTATTTTCAGGCGCCCAAAAAAAAAAAAAAATTGCGTTCTATATTTTGACGCAAAAGTAAAAGAAAATCGTTAACATGCAAAACGTCGTGTTCATACGACTGAGCATCCACTTGTTTACCTCAGTCACATATATTTGTCACGAAGTTTGGTAGGTCACCTAAAATACCCGTGATTGATACAACTTTGCATCGCAGAATTAAAAGCTGAATCAGGCACGCAGCCAGCCCCCCCCCCCCCCCCCCCCCCCCGAAATCTTCCATTTTGCTGGGACCTCCCCTCCCCCTCCCTCTCATACAGCATTTTCTCATGGACGCCCCCCCCCCCCCCCCCGCCCCCCCCCCCCCTCTCCCTCCCCGAAACAAAATCCTGGCTACATGCCTGAGCTGAATCGTAGTTTTGCTCTTGTAAGGAATTAGAGTACATAAAATAATGATATCGGTATCTCGTCGTCATGTATATCATCAAATATAGTTTACCAAATACGTTTTCCAATAAACAGGGTGCAGCCGTAAGGACAAACATATTTAACACGCCTTTCGAAATTCGAATTTCAAAAGTACATGCCTGAAATTGGGCACGCGAACGTAGCTTCGCAAAATTTTTTACGTCATTCTTGTAGCGCTCAATATTGAGGTAGTGAAGTATTAAAAAAGTAAAACAAAAATCGTCCTTCTCGTCTGCACACTGGCTTATGAGCTCGCTCCCGGGTGGCTTGCTGCGCGCAAAAACTCTTAAAACTACAACAGATGCTGGCGATGAGCAAGATATTCGCGATAATTAGTACTTTTAACGAAATATATGAACTGTGACCACCTGGGAGCAAGCTCACAAACCATTGTGCAGACGACCAACATCCGGCAGTAGGGCATAGGAAAAGTATGACCGTCGTGTTTGCTCTATTTTAATACTTTACTATCTTTGACTTTAGCTCTGAAAAAAAAAAAAGTAATAGAACTTTTTGCAAAATTACATTCCCGTATCCAATTTCAAGATGTACGCTTTTAATTCGAATTTTGCAAGGCGTGTCAAATGTGTTAGTCCTTACGACCGCACCCAGTATATGATGACAACGCAACTGAGCTAAAAGCAGTTGAAATATTTATGACAAACGCATGCATTTGTAGTCACTCTGGGCCAGTGACACACCTTCTATAGAATAGATCAACATGCTTGTTTTCCTGACCAAACTTCTCACACTCAGCACCCTGACGCAGGCGAAGAATAATGCAGAGGGGAGTGATCAAAATAGTTCACTACCTAATTTAAACGCACCTCTGTTCTCAGATCGAATCTGGCCTAAAATAGCGCGTATCCAAGTGAACATTTTTGTTTTACAGGGCACACTGGCATAGCATGGCTGCGGCGGTTTGTTCTTGACAAGATGCCGGTCAATTTAATTTGGAAATAAGCATCAGCCTTGCTAGTTGATATTTTATTTTATATATTTATTTATTTATTTATTACATTCTGAAGGCCTTGATTAGGCCCTTGCATGTGTGGACTACAGATCTAAAAGATGCAAATAATGGAAAAACAAAAAAAGACACATTTCAAAATTTTAATTGCTGTTTTACATAACTAACAGTATAGTTATGTTAAGAATAGCAATGAGTGTCTGAATAAACACTCAACGCCCTAGTATAAAAATCTGACAGAAAACGTAATGACATGCATTAACTGGGGTGATCATCGAGTGCTTTATTTAAGCTAGGGGAGATAAAAAATATCAGAGGGCAGTGTGTTTCAATAGGCCTTTTGCCGAATTACCCAATCATCAAAGAGAATGCCGGTAACGTAGGTACAGGAACTGCGCGTGCTGGCGTCTGCAGCTAGAACTGTCCAAAAGCAAAAATCTTAAACAAACGGCACTTCGCACAGGCGTTCCAAAAACGCTTAATTTTGGTCATTTACTTCGATTACTTTGTATGGGGAATGCGAGCGTGTGTACCTACGTTCCCAGCATTCTGTATGATGCTAGGGTAATTAAGATAAAGGTATATTAGATGTAGTGCGTGGAAAAAATGAAAACTTCAAAAAAGTTAGTTCGAGTAAATATTGGCTGAAGAGAAAACTTATAATAGTTCTTAGAACAAAACAGTATTAACGCTCTACTCGACATTGCAGCTACTTAACTGGTCACTTTCCGACGGTCTGCGTGCGTAATCGTCATAGTTCCGTCGCGCATCCTTGTGTGCTTTGTTTTTGTTCAGCCCAAAACAAACACACACAAAAAAATTGCTTTTCATGACATAAAAGAGGCATTACCAAATTCTCATGTGTTTGAAAGGCTCTCCCAAATCACTTTGGGCCTACTGAGAAAAGAAAAACGCCTAAAAAGATTTGCAGAGCATTTTTCAGATACTTATGATGTGTATCTTCAAGGGGATCGACCCTGCATTTATGTTGCAGAGTCGGTCACCCTCGGGTGATTTTCAACATGATCAACATCCACCAGCTCGCCTGCACACTCACCGCTGTTTCATAAAGCTTGAGAAGTTGTTTATGTAGGATTGCTCAGAACAATTTGGAATATCTTCAAATGTGAGCCCACCGCGAAATCGTATAGCAGCGATTGTTTAGCACATCTGACAGGAGAAATTAAAGTTGTCCTATCCATCACGTGTCACAAGGTTTGTAATATAAACCAATACATAAAACACATTAAACTTACCCGAGACTGTGGTAAAAGATGGGAAACGTCGTGGAAGAAAAAAGGACCCAGGAAGAAAGACGTCTCAAAGTTCCACGAAGTTTCCCATCTTTTACCACAGTCTCGGGTTATTTTCAGCATTCTCAAGCTTCTTGCTATTGGGGCCTTTCCTACACAGATTACCAATAATAAAGCCAGTACCTTTACAGAAGACGCCGAGAAGGCCTGTATCGACCCGTATCCCTACAAACTCTTGACACTCCTAGAAAAATAGATCGGCTCTCTTTCATGTAGAGATTGTACTAAAACCCGTGGTCTCTTCAAACCTTTATCTCCCCTGCCCATCATATTTCCTCTCGTCTTGACCACCCCTGTAAAGTTGAACCCATTTTTTTCGAAAACAAACACATTCAAATACTCACCTCTTCCATTGTGCATATCAGATTGGAATAGCTTGCCCACAAGTTTCGCAACTACCAGTGACCATAAATGTTTTTCGCGGCTGATTTCTAAAATGTTCGAATAATGTTTATATAATGATGTTTCCAAAGCCTTTCTTAAATTTTTTGTAGTGTTTTGTTGTCTTGTCCTTATGTGATGCCTGATGAAAAAAAATCGCGACCGGCGACAGCGTGACAATTCTATGACGTCATAAGCCGGAAATTGAGGGACCACATTTTTGGTCGCGCAAGCCACTCGAAGACGCGTTCCAGGCAACCTACTTGACACCATGCACGTCAAGTGACCACGTGACACATGATTAATGGCATTGTGCCTAGAGTATTTGAATGTTCCCAGAGTACCGAAGCTTTGTTTCAAAACCGAGCCGCGGCGGAGCAGTCGCGCCGGTCGGCCCTGTGCGGTCGAAGCGAAGCGCGTGCAGTCATTGTAGCATTCGTTCTCGTGCGAGCTCTTCCAACCACTTTCCTGGACTGTGGCGACACTGTTTTGTTTTTATTGAAGTTCTTTCCTTCGTTCCGAGCGGTGCGTGACTTGCTCCCCGTAATCTCGTCTTTCTCTCTTGCCTCGAAACACATCGGAGTTGAGTGGCTTACCAAACTCAGCAACAGCGCAACCGGAGCGAGAAAACGAGCCGACGATCTTCTCAGCCAAGCCAGATCCGTTACTCAAGAACAAAAAAAAAAACAAAAACAAAAAACGCATATTTTGATGCCCAGAACCTCCACCTGCGCGTACCCGCCGCGCCCCTGGAAACGCGGAAACGTTTTACATACATTTTCTGTTGTTTTTGGGCCGATCCTCAAAATGGTCGACTGATAGCTTCCTCTACGGGCTAAACCAGCCAATCGGAAGTGGATTCTGCGGGATTCACTTTCGATAAGTGGACTGAATGGGATTTGGTAGACTCTGGGAACATTCAGTGACTCGTGCCAATACAAAAGCGCCACGAGAACCCCCATTCCAAACACATTGCAATTTTGTATATGACGATTTGGTCAATATATAGAATTACAGCTGCCAGTTTTTATTCTCGAATATTCATATCGTGATAATAACAAAAAAGGAAAGAAAAAAAAAACAAAAACGTGAACCGTTTTGAATAGACCGTTTTACTGAAAGAGGGCGAGAGAGAAAAGGGGAAAGGGCTAACGGCGCTTTCCCCCTTTCTGATTGTGTAGAAAGAGTGAAAGTCCCGGATGAGAGGCTTGGCCGGTGTTGGGCGTCTGCTGTGCCCCAACTTCGTTCGCGCTTTGTTTTCTGTTTTGAACTCGCAAACTTAATTAGAGTAATGGGCTTCGATGGCAACAGTTCCCCGGTCATCGGGACACCATTGCTCGGTCATAGCGTGCACGAATAACGACAGAAAGCGTCGAATACTGTCCGAGGACCTATGTAGCTTGCAATGAATCCGGCAAGGCGAGAGCGGCTGCAATTAAGCTCGATCGCTTTCCACATGACCCCGGTCTTGGCGGCAGTGGGTTGCGTTCGTAAACGGAAAAGACATTTCCTCAACACCATCTTCTCGACTGTGCTCAAAACAGCTTGTGGATGAAGCGCGCACCGAACGCTGTACCGCCGATGAACATGGGGTACGCTCGCAAGGTGCGTGCCAGTTTTCTCGTGATAATTGCTGTTTCAGCTTGTAAATTTTGTAACTGAATTTATCCTAATATTGATAACTTGCAGTGGTGACTGACTCGATTTCATAATTTACAACACTTAGTTGAAGGCTTATTTCCGCCACCGGGTGAGGCTAGAATTTGTTGAAAAGGTAGTTCTATCGGTTTTCCTGAATAGCGATATCCTGTGCGATACGCCGATACCAGAGAGCCGGCAAAAGCGCTCCTTGGAGTGCCGCTGGTGGGTTTTTGGGGTTGTTTCCGTTGATTGGGCGCTTTGAAGCGCTGGATAATCGCTCCAGGGTACGACTCGTGTGTTGCGATCTGCGTCTTCGAGCCCAGTGTGTACGTTTCTTTGTTCGAGTCATGGAATCCGCCAGTGCGGCAACGGGGGCAACAGCGGCAGCGAACGTGTCAGTGATAGAAATTGGAGGTTAGTACTCGAAATATTGAATCAAATAGTAAAATAATTCGTGGCTGCTTTGACGCTTTCTGCGGTTCGATATAAGCACCTCTAGAACGTCTTCGTCGTTCATCCACAAGGAAATATGAGAACACGGATACGCAAGATAAAAGCAGCGCAGCAAAACGATATGTAGCAGCTCCGGGTGTTCACAAAAGTTAATTGAGGTTCCCGTTTCGTGTATCGCTTGTTCATTACTAAAAACGGCTGCGTTGAAATGGGCCTATTGCAAGCAAAAATATATGAATGGTTCATCATTTCCAGTCACACGGAAAGCGGTGGAGCCTCAAAACATTGCAGCCGCACCGCACGTGCCTTGCCGAATTCCATGCAAGCTACGAGGTCCTTGGGCGGTATTCTATGCTTTCTGTTTTTATTCGTGCACCCTATGACCGAGCAATGGTGTCCCGATGACCGGGGGACTGTTGCCATCGAAGCCCGTGGCTCTAATTAAGTTTGCGAGTCTAAATCCGGAAAGACAGCGCGAGAGAATTTGGGGCACAGCAGACACCCAACGCCGGCCAAGCCTCTCATCCGGGACTTTTACTCTTTCTACACAATCAGAAAGGAGGAAAGCGCCGGTAGCCCTTTCCCCTTTTCTCTCTCGCTCTCAAAATGGCGCTACCCACGATAAAACGGTCTATAGGTTATCTTTATAGTTTGTTCCGGTTCAGATCCAAGATGGCGGCGAAGATTTCGGTTCTGTTCAGTTTCGGTTCGGCTAAAATGACGGTTCGGTTCCGATTCGACACCCTGCTCTGAACCAGCCGCGAAGGTTACGGCTCAAGTGAACCAATCAGCGTGTCGAAGTGAGGCACACAGAACTACGCATCGTTGGACTATTCTCCTAGGTCTCGTTCGGATTGGTTCAAGCCTTTCGGTGTGTACTTTTTGATGCACGGACATCTTGGTTTTGGCCTTTTCGGTACACAGACTTTTCTTTGTACGGGCGTTTTCGGTTCACCCACATTTCAGGGGAAATATTCTTGAATACCGTGTTTCATAGTTAAACCTCCCAGCATTTTTGACAGCAACGCCTTATTAGAGGTATTTAGGAGTTCCAGTATTCTGCTTCCAATTTTATATAAAATGAACGTCATTGTGCGCCATTCAGTTGATATTTACGAGCCTACCGTTTTGCCACCGTCTTCCCGTTGGTTATTGGAGCAGTTGAAATCAGCCACTTCTAATTTTTTCAGCCCCTCTCTCGGAGAGAGAAGGATTCGTTTTCTGCGACCCGGGGCCCTTCTTGACGGCGCGTGTCAAAGAATCCTTCAAAAAATAAAACATATCCAAAGATGTTTCCTTGGTTTTGATTTACTTCGGTCTTACGTCTCACTCAGCTTTTCCTCTCTTCCCAAAAATGCATTCTCTTGAACGTGTTGATCTGTGGCCGTCCTTTCCCCACGATCTTAAGGCCGGTTCAGACACTTGCGTTTGAGTGCGTTTGACTGCGTTGCGTCGAGAACCGAAAGCGAGTCACCGGTACATCTGTGCTTCGTATGAAGCGTGGAATCCAATTCAAGGAATCATCCTTGCACGCTATATAATCAGCAGGGATGTCCTGGTTTCTCGTAGCCGCAACGCTGTCAGACGCAGTCAAACGCAACTGTCTGAACCAGGCTCTAGGATGGGCTTAAGCGGACTGTACGAACCATCGGAGCCAATGCAACGCTGAGAAAGTATGACGCGACAAAAGGACAAAACACGTCGCTGCCCTCGTAACGCCGGACCGGAAGGTCACGCGGTCTTTCCTTTGAAATGGCTCCGATGGCTCGTAGCGTCCGCGCGGTCCTGTTGAGACTTGAGGGACAGTCAGACCACAGGCCATTGACGCTCCTAGGGTTCTCTCCACTTGGATGAGAACCCTCTGCGAGCCGATGCAGTGTGAGCAGGAGGGAGAAGGATCATGTTACACGTGCCGAGGGGAAACGATAACAGGGCTGCTAGAAAGCACAGAAGATACAAACTAAAAGCGAAGCCCTGGCGCGGCTTCTCGGTCCCTTTGAGGGATCGTGGTGATCGTGGCCTGGTCACCGCTCGCGAAAAACAAACTAACAAAGTAAATAGAAAACGACAATTTTCCATCTGCAACCCTACCCTAAAACAAAAAAAAAAAAAAAAAAAAAAAAAAGCAAGAGAAGAAATGTATGGGTTAACAGACAACTGAGTTTGGGGAAAGAGGAGTTTTCGTAGACCGTTTTCCCATTCCTTTACGCTCTCCGGAACGAAGACGCCTCTCCTGCACATCCGCGGCGCTAGCCTTGCCTAGAGTCCCAGATCTCGTAGCGGGTTGCGGAGCGGAGAACGTTGCGGGCCAGCGGAAACCATCTACGAGAACTCCCTAATGTGGCACTTGTCAGTGAAGTTCGCCTCGCATCGCTAAGATATTCCCTCACTGACTTTTCCAGCGTTCACTGAATATTATTCAAACCTACTGAGCTTAAAAAGGAAAGAACGATTACATGAGGACGACCACACGTGTACGTCCTTTATGTTTTTATTCTTTCGTTTTTAAGTATTCATTATAACAACGCGCTCGAATTAACTGCTACTAAGTTATACACTGTCTTGTGTAGTAAAAGTGAGCTGTCAGGGGCGGGGGGGGGGGGGGGGGGGGGGGGGAGGAGGCGGCAAACTCGATAGCCAGAACACCGCTACTACATAAAGTCCCTCGATGTTTTTTTCCGTTTGTGAAAAAACATCCAGGGACGTTACTACCACTCGGAGACCGCGACCGCCCGTACAGCGACAAGTGGGCAGCGAGCAACATTCGCGGGTGAGAAACGAAAGCTGCGCTATGGTGTACTAGAATAGCTGCGCTGCTGCGCCAACCGGGAAAGACTGGAAAGTAGGGGTGTGCGAATACCGAATAGTAGTTTTCGAATCGAATACCGAATCGAATCAAGATAAAAAAGCCGAATATCGAATCGAATATCGAATAGTGAATTTATTTGTAGGAATTTTTCAAAATGTGATGCGAATGATATTATTATATGTGCAGAGTATGCACCTGTTGCAGAATATGCATCTTGTGCAGAACAAAAGCTAAAATGTAAAAACATTCTGGTGAAAAAAAATAAATAAAAGCAGTTGCTGTTGGATGTTGGGCACGAAAGATCCAATTTTATGGCACAAATATAATCTATCTTCCCTAAACGTCACAAAAAAAAAAAAAAGTTACAGCCACGCATGCCTTTTTTAAGCCCAACCTAACACCGCGACTTTTTCTTTTTTTTTATAAATGTTTACATATCTCGGAAAAGGGGCATTTTGCAATATTCGGTTTTCATTTTAAGAAAGAAAAAGGGCACCCGGGATTTTATTTCACGTAAATAAACAGATAGGTGTTAAATCTTAGTAAACAGGCTTCAACAACATAATCTGAAGTAAGAAAAAAAAAAAACAAGCGCGGTTAGGTGGCGCAAGACACCGTCCAACTGCCGCTGTGTGTCCATTTTTCCGTCTATCCTGATTTAGAGAGCCTTGATTTAAAAGAGGGAGCAAGCGAAACTGAAACCACGGAGATGGCTTCAGTGCAGATTGGTCGTAAGTGCGCATGTGCTGTGTTGTCGCGAGGAAAAAGGCGAGCAAACAGAAGGGCGACAACGCCTGCTCTCCTTGCCCTGCCTAACCGATCCCGATCGACGCTTACGTTTTTTCGTCACCTTCTCGCAGTTCGTAATTCAAACGCGGCTATCGAACGGTTAGAAACCCTCTCAAATCTAGGCACACTATTTTCCCGTTCCGTTCCGTTTCGTTCCGAATCAGAATTTGCGGCTTGAGGTTCCAAAAGAACGACGACGATAACTGGTTTTATCGGCGTGTTCAACGTGGTTTTCTTTCTGTGATCGTGCAGTCGCCGATTTCTGTGAGTGCGGCCGAGTGTGTTTTACATCGGTGCTTCAATTTAAAACGAGGGGCTTTACTCGTCAAAAGAATTAGGCATGGCGCGGGATTTCGGCCTCCCAACAATTCCTCTCTGGAAGCGGCGCAAACGGGATGTTTCGGTTGTGATTCAAGGGTAGGCTGTATCACGATCGTGAGTAAATCTGCGTGCTATAAAGTTCGTGACGTTCGTTACTTTTCTTTTTCTAACCTGTGCGTTAGATTTTTGTGGAATGGTAGGACCAAGAGCTGTTTTTCGCATGGTTTGTCTAATATCACGGCGCTTACATCGGGGGGAAAAAACGGCTTTTTTTGTCAGCTCTGCGCCGACCGCGCGTCTTTGGCCGAATATATTGAATATTCGAGTGACCGAATACTATGAATTCGATTCGCGAATCGAATTATTCGGGAACTTTCTATTCGATTCGAATTCGTATATTCGAGTATTCGCACACCCCTACTGGAAAGACAAGATCGCGAAGAGAGGAGGGTGGGGTGGGAGGGAGGGAGGGAGGGGGGGGGGGGGGGGGCAGGCGGGGAGGCGACAGCGGCCCGTTTCGGGAACAAGCTTCCCCTCGGGGAATGCTTCCCACAAAAAGCGGCCATCTTTAGTCGGGTGCAGTGTTGTCGATATACCGAAAATGTATTGTTTACGTAAAAAATAATGCCGGTCGTCGAAAAGTGCCCTGGGCACTCTTCAAGGACCGGATTTATGGCGAATTCCACTGGTCGTTTTGGAGCGCGCCGGGATCGACTTTTCTGGATCAAACCTGACTCTGCGGACAATTAACAACTGATTTGCTTTGAGTAGAGTTTTTAAGGATTCACATTAAAATTTAAACCAGATAATACGTGTCATTGTCTCCCAAATTATATTTGTCGGACTCGGATCGGAAGGTTTCGTCGTACATGTGTTTCGCGCTTTATTGAGCACGCCCTAAAACATTTTTACTATTTTTCGTTTTGTCGCCTAAGATTCTATTAATTTCGTTATCATTACTAAAACGGTGCAATTTATACACTGCAAAGCGCGAATTTAAACAAATGGGCAACAGGCCTACCTCTTTCAAGGAGCTCATTTCTGTGCTCGCTCTAGCCAGAACTTGTACGATAATTTTTCGTGTTTAAATTATTACGTCTGAATTCCGAGAGGCAGCAATTTTAAGGTTCAATCAAATCATTTTAATTTAGAAAAATATTTAATTAGCACGATTGCATTTTCAAGGCCACAAAAGGGGTAGATAAAATGTAAATCTAAGTAATAAAATAAGAAATGTAATTTTAGAAACAGTCGAACGATGTTCATAATCTTTAAATGGCCATACACCGATAACTTCAGTGCGTGCACCTAAAAGTTCGTGCACCAGAAAGTTCCGCGCGCTAGAAAAGTCAGTGGACTGAAGCGTCTGTGCACCGGAACGTCCGTGTACCGAAACGCTCGCAACAAAACGTCCTCGGACCCCTAAACATGCTATGAAACAATACTTTTCGACGGCGGTGTATGATGATGATTCGCCTGTGCCACATAAAAAAAGTGGTCAAATACAAGTACTTTTTTGGGGCCGGCACTGATTATTTGCACTAGAAACACGCTTCTGGCTAGATGTAGCGGCCACCCCATCAGCGGATCATGGTACTTTAAGCTGAGTTTTCAGTAAAACAAGCTTGTCAACAAGAAAGAAAACATTATTCCCTTTCTTGTTGGTAATGGTTTTTTTACTGATATAAATCCCACAAGCGTTGAAAATATCATATCTTGTTTTGACGATATTAGGCCTAGGTAAACGTCGGCTCATAAAAAAAAAAAAAAAAAAAAATAGCTTGTATTAATTACATTTTATTCCGCGCACCGTCGTATTCTCAAACTTTCACGTTCTATCCCAACAGCTTCACATTTTCACGGAGTTCGAGCTTTCTGCGATGCATACGTAGTTTATTTATGTGGGCCAAAAAACACGTTTCTCTATCCTCGGGAACTCGCTGTACAGCATTGAATGTTTTGTGGGAGCAAATTACCCTCTAAGAAAAAAGGTTGCCAATAGGGGGAAAATTGTTCTGTGCGCCAAGAAAGAACTGATTCTCACAAAAGATCGCTATATTCCCTACTATCTCGCCAAAAATGTTTTCCCTAGAAAAAATAACGTTTTTTGGGCAAAGAAAGCTACATAAAACGTACAAGCCAGAACAAAGTAAAAACCTCACAATAAATAATGTGTGCGCGCTTTTTTTTTTTTTTCCATTTATTTTAGAGTTTTTAAGGTATCGCTAAGTGTGCGGTTCGGAGCACACAGTCGCGGGTTCGTGTTTCAAACTGAAATCAATAAACATTTCGCCATTATTGAATATTGTGATATTTTCCCAGTGGTGCACCGCTGCGGTGAGAGACTGTTTTTCTATTCCCACTTTTTTATTGTTTGGCCTATATCAAATGACAAAATATTATTAGTTTGCCCTTTATTAATATTTATGGTGAGAAAACACGCGTCTGCGTAAAATGGGGGTTACAAAGCAAAAAAAAAAAAAAAAAGAGTTAAAATTTTTTTTTTTTAGAGTGCATCTTTTTGGCGGAGTGTCGCAATCTGCCAGCACGATCTCCATAACACGCAAACATCTTTCCAGCGACGCCACGTGTTGAAAGGATGATCGCTTGTAACATAAATTCGATAAAACAGATTACGATAAAATGACTTTAACCGTGTATTCCGAAGGCCCGTTTACACACTTGCGTTTGCTTACGACCGAGTTCTTGTTATTTCTTCCGACCAAAGAAGACACTGGCACGCTGGTGCTAATTACGAGGTGACTCCGGAACTGCATTTCATTAGACAGAAGGTTTCGCGATATTTGCGAGATCATATGTACGTATACTCCACGAGAAAAGGTCATTTATAAGATATAACATGATCAAAAGCTTTTCAAGCCAAGGAAGTAGGAATGATGCGCGACATAAATAGGAAATATACGGAAACGCCAGTGTTCCAAGGCTATATGGCGCCAGTCCCAAGTGTGCAACCCAGCCTTGACTCGAAGAGTTCTTTGTGTAAAAAAAAAAAAAAAAAAGCAAACGGCCTGACGCTTTTTTTTTTTTTTTAAATTAAATTACGCTCGGTTTTTTGGTGTAACATGAATGCATGGATTGCGTGTCGGATGCGGTTCGGATGCGTATACACAAAGTCTGCGGGTGTGGATCGGATGCGGGTGATCAAACAAACTATTATCCGCGCAAGGTTCTAACCATTTAGAAGCTTGGCAATCGAGACTACATTTCCTCCTCGCGAAGAAGGACATCAAATGAATGTTAAGCAGTCAATATATATATATATATATATATATATATATATATATATATATATATATATATATAGAGAGAGAGAGAGAGAGAGAGAAAGAGAGAGAGAGAGAGGGATGTGTTTTTCTTCACAGCGTGCTGAACTTGTACCAAATTTGAAAACCTGTAATTTTTCATAGTTTTTTTTTTTTTTCAATATATAAATTATACTTCGCTTGGAAGACAATGACACGTGCTTCATATGGCATCAATTTGAAATTTGAATCCGATGTACTCCAAAAACTTTACTCGAGAGAAAAATAATGGAAGATTGGGGCTGCAGAGGCATGTTCGGGAATGTTTACAAAATTCTTGACGATAACTACTACAATAAACATTCGTTTATATTTTGACTGGTTATGTTATACATCGGTTACCCAAAAAAGTATCGACGACCTGTCGCTAAAGGTTCGAGGTTGATCGCGAATCGAACATGACAGTCGTCAAAACTCCGCCTTCCTTTCCATTTCCTTTAGGATTTATTTGCCTGACGGTCATTCGTGAGGGTTCTCGAAAAAAATCGAAGAGCAATCGCCAGTACATTTTCCGTCATTGAGGATTTTTCTGAAAAACACAAAATTTTGAAATCATAACGACAGAAAAAAAGACAAAAAAGAAAGAAAGAAAGAAAGACGGTGTTTTACAAATAAACTTTATATAAGCACAGTGTCACTGGTCCTGAGGGCATGCCTCTTCAGTTTCCTTTGAAATATATAGAACCACTCACAAAAATAGGTTTGCCCTTTGAGGTTCCTTCAGGACAGTGGGTCACGGTACCTGGACTTTATTATTTTTTTTATTATTATTATAAATACACAGGAAAATTAAATCCGAATTTAAAATATGCGGAATTAGACAAAAATAAACTCTGACAAACCCACAATTATCAGCGAAAATAAAACCCCCCAAAACACCCTCCAAATTCACGAGAAGTAAACTCCGAAAACACGCGGAATCCTAGCCGCATTTGTGACAAGATATAAGACATTGAAAAGAAAATACGGATGCATCTCACTGCCTACATTCAAATGATTTACTGATCAACCTTTGAGAAACTTAATTGTTCATATGGCACATTTAGGGTGACCATATTCCTCAAGGTAGACGACGGGACATCCCAGTGGGGGGCGGGGGCTAAAAATTGAGACTGGGGGAAAATTTTAATGAAATAACTGCTCTCATTTCAAAACGTTACCATATTGCGCTAAGCCCTAGTCTAGGAAACAGTCACACTGCTTCGCGTCCTTCGTTGGTGTGGGTGTATTTTGCCGACGACTGAAGTTTCCTAAGCAGGACTTTTTCTTATAAGGCTCGGTTGTAAAAGTCTGCGCAATTATATAGACAAAAAAAAAAAAAAAGAATTATGTCTCGAAAACGGGACATAATTCTTTATTAGGACAAAAAGACGGGACAGCAGAGGCGGATCTCAAAAACGGGACTGTCCCGGCCAAAACGGGACGTCTGGTCACCCTGGCCACATTATCATTACAAATACTTCTGATCTCATCAACTCGTAATTGAAAAAAACCAAAAAGTTTGTTATTATCCCCGGGCCATACATCGCTCCAAAATTGATTTTAATGATTTGTTCAGTCGACTGTTTAAGATGTTTTCCCCCTCTTACTTCGTTTGTTAATTAGAGAAACGTATTGCGATCGGTCAATTGTTTCTTCAATCCTTTTCCAAATATATTTTTCCCTCCCGGTTGGGGTTAGCGTTTTACTATTCTAAAAAAAAAAAAAAAAAAAAAAAAAATCTTTATAGTGTTTTTTTTTTTTTTTTTTTTTTTCGTTTTTAAAGATTTTAGCTATAATTATTTTGTTTAGTAAGACTCATTTATTCTTGATACCCACGCTCTAAACAGCTGGTTCGCTTTTTCTGACAAGCACTTCTCCCGCATTTCAACTAGGGTACTGAATACGGACTATTAAAAGTATTTTTTCGTTTTAAATTAGTTAAAATCTTGTGTATCACGCCATGGTTCTCGTTGTCGCCATACGCGGCTGCAGATTGGGAAATAGTTAGATTTTTGGTTTGCGATTACACGGCGGAATCGCGGTATTCCGGGAAAAAGTGACGTGTTTTTTTTTTTTTTTTTTTTTTTACTTCTGATAAGAGAAACGAATATGCTGCAGTCTTACAGCATTACAACAAAAATCTCAAGCTGTGCTGCGTAGCACGTAGCGTAGCACGTGGTGGTTCCAATTTTTAGTATCGCCGCTTCAGTGGCGATAGTGCTCCACTACAAAAGCGCAATCCGTGTCTTACTTTTTTGCACAAAGCACCCCCTAAGTGGGAGGGGAAGCTTTAGTGCCTTCGCACAAATCGTACGCCAAAACAGCTCGGTCGGGAAAAACAAAAAATAAAAAGAGAAGACGACGACGGAGGGGGGCACCGTTTTGGCGGGCGGTTTTTGCGTGTGTTGTGTGTGTTTGGAGGGGAGGATACGCCATGTGTGGCGAGTACCGCGCCATCTGTTGCGAGTGCCGCGCCAACACGGTACTTAGTTTGCCTTTCTTCCGCAACGCGCCGCGTCGTTAGCGTCGTCGCGATGGTAGGAGGAAACTGGAAACTGCCCTTCCCTAGCTTCTGAGGCGTGCATCTCCGCAGTAAATAAGAAAAATGAAAAGTAAACGGGTAGACCCTAAATAATAAAAAGTTACTAACAAAATAAATTCAGCGACATTTTATATTCAGTTATAAAGGAAATTGCTCTAAATAAATAGGTAATATCTGGAAATATCAGGAAAAAGCTTCAATGTATTTACTGCAGAATTATTCTAGCCAATGGCGCCTTTTTCGGCCCGCCGGTACCGCCGCCGCCGCTGTCTCCGCTGTTATCCTGCTACCGCGCTCGCTTTCTCTTTTCGCGAGTGTTATTATCACTTTTAAAATATAAAGATCAAAAACGAGCGGACACGAATGAGCCGCTCTCAGGCCTGTGCGAGCAAGCAAGTGCGAGTCTCGATTTAGGACCGGTGATTGACAGCCTCCGTCTCGCCACTGTTCTCCATTTCATCGAGCACGGCTACAAGGGAATCGGAAGGTGAGTGACCTTTTAGAAGTTAGGCGTTGGGCTGTTCTCAGGGACAGTGAACAATTATGTTTTTGACGCCTGAGAACGTGAGGGCGGTGAAGCTGCTGCGTCGTCGGTGTGGACCTGACGCCGCGCCGTCCAGCCCGGGTACGGTGTCAGAGGGCTGCTTGGCCTCTCGGGTGCAAACGAGTTCGGCTAGAACTCCAGCTATGTTTGGGGCCGTGTGTGTTTTTCCCCTTATATGTGTTCCTCAGTCTCAGGCTTATTTAATCATAAAGTAGACCAAGGGATTTGCTCTCCAAAGTTCAATCGTAATTTTTTTTTTTTGCGTGTTTTGTTTACACATGAATGGCTTTTATCGAAGCTACTAATGTTTGTTTCACTTCGTGTGCAAACGAAGCCGAAGCTACTAGCAAAAGCATGTTCCCCTGAGCCTTTGCTTGCACTGCACGCTCGCGCGTGCTTGGCGGGGGCGCTGAAAGCCTCGCGTTTAGAATGAAGTGGATCATGGTGGGTCAATGTGTGCTTTCATGGGGTGTAGTTTGGTGCTGGACTCGATTCTGCAGAAGCAAAATGCGAAAGAGCGCCTATACAGTATTTGCATTCCTACAGTGGATTTTAAGCAGCTGCATAGTGCGCAGTGTTTAGCACAGTAAAATTAAAGATTCTCATTTAATCAGATATGTGTTGTTAATACCATACATAAACTCTGATGTTCATTATATACTATCTCCACACACATGAAGGCACACCATCATGTCTGCACTTTTCTTTGGCAGTTTCGTGATTCACATCGCTATATGAAAAATGCATGCACGTCTTCCCTGTTGCAGAGCACATTCTAGTCCACTCACTGCAAAGTGCACCCAGATGATTACGGGGCTTACAGTATGATGCAATTTAAGAACGTAATTTCAACATGGAGATGTTCAATTTCCTTGCACGGATCACTTTCTTGGTGCCTCGTCGTACACTGGATGCACTCCATAGATGGCAGGAAATGGCCTACTGTGGATTTGTGGGAAAGAAGGTGTGCAAGTACATTTAATGCTCTGCTTTTGTATTTGAGTGGCACTCCACTTTTGATAACAAATTTATTTTTGACTTTTTATTGAACCCATTTTTTTTTTGTATTTTCAGGAAAGGTCAGTGAGCAGGCATTAACGGAGCCATGGACCATAAAAATGCCCCTGGTAATTTCTACTATGGAATGTGCTATCCTTTTTTACTACCAGTCAAGTCGTGTACAAGGCAAGTTTGAACATTGTTATATGTGCCTATTTGTTTCCAGAGCTGTGAAACAACATTTTTTGGTAATTAGCTACAAAACTACAGTTCAAGGGTTTGTATTTTGTGCCATATTTTTTAAGTATGGAACCAGTGTTTTATAGGCATCTTTAATATTCGCCTCAAGATCAAACTGTGTGGCAAATATGGTAAAATTTACTTAATGAAAGTTGTCTGCACTCATCTTTTCAAAAGGTCTTGTTAGGGTCACGAGATGTAGGAATGAGCTCCCCACGGCAAAGACTACACTCTGTTACAACCAAAAAAAGTGCAAAAATGAGACGAAGGACGAGTGAGAGGAATGTTCACGACAGGCGCTGACTTACAACTGAATTTTTTTTTAGGAAAAAACATGAAACCCTCGAACCACCAAAACACGAAACACTGCCAATCTTATTAATGTGATTACAATATTGCTTCATAAGGACACCGTTATGAAGCAATATTGTCACGATTGAAGGTGACGAAAAGCCGAACAGTGAACTGAAAATAAAGATTTAATGGGCGAACTTGTGCCAACCAAAAAGAAATAACGAAAGAGCGTCGAGGTAGC
The DNA here is from genome assembly GCF_016920785.2 of Ixodes scapularis. Classification (NCBI taxonomy): domain Eukaryota; kingdom Metazoa; phylum Arthropoda; class Arachnida; order Ixodida; family Ixodidae; genus Ixodes; species Ixodes scapularis. The sequence goes on from NW_024609882.1 coordinate 36,168,079, forward strand.
AGAAAAGCGGGCGGCGGTTCGGCGGCACTACAGAGCGCTAGCGAAACTGGGACTGACTCGACAAGGTCGCGGGAGCCGCTTATCTACCCTGCGTCACTATCTCGAAAGTTCGGCAAAGAAGGTTCGAGCGTCGCGCGCTCGGGGCGAGGATGAACTGGCACTTTCGAGAATAACAAAGCAGAAGGAAAGTTACGTCTGCTGCGAGAATGACCGGGAATCTTCTAGAAGACCGTGACCGAGCGTTGCCTTCTCGGCTCTGCGGGTGGCATTATCCCCCCCCCCTTTAAAAGTGCATCGCCCCGATGCAAAACGAAAGGAAAACGGAAATGGCTAAAACAATTACGGCGAAACAAAACAAACATGCAGTGTCACAATCCTAACGCGCGTAGAACGGCTTGAGTCGAACTACGTGGACGACCTCGGGTCGTGGCTGGCGGCGTCCTGATGGGCGAGTTCCGTCGGGGAGCACCTCGTAGTTCAAGTCCCCAAGGCGGCGAATAACCTTGTAGGGTCCAAAGCAGCGTTTTAACAGTTTCTCACTAAGGCCGCGGTGACGAATGGGCATCCACACCCACACCCTGTCTCCGGGCTGGAACTCCCCGTCTCGGCAACGGAAGTTGTACCGGCCAGCTTTGACACGTTGCTGGTCTTTTATGCGAAGGCGGGCTAGCTGGCGTACTTCTGCTCGTTGGGTGACCAACTAAGCATCGTCGGTGCCATCATTTGTCGGTGCCGTCGTTCGTCGGTGCCGTCGTTCGTCGGTGCCGTCGTTCGTCGGTGCCGTCGTTCGTCGGTGCCGTCGTTCGTCGGTGCCGTCGTTCGTCGGTGCCGTCGTTCGTCGGTGCCGTCGTTCGTCGGTGCCGTCGTTCGTCGGTGCCGTCGTTCGTCGGTGCCGTCGTTCGTCGGTGCCGTCGTTCGTTGGTGACGTCGTTCGTCGGTGACGTCGTTCGTCGGTGACGTCGTTCGTCGGTGACGTCGTTCGTCGGGTCGTGAGGCATCACGGCATCGAGCATCGTCGTCACCTTTCAGCCGTGCACCAACTGAAAAGGTGTAATCCCAGTGGTTCCTTGAACCGCCGTGTTGTACGCAAACGTGATGTAGGGCACCACCTCATCCCACGTCTTGTGTTCCACGTCCACATACATCGAGATCATGTCGGCGATGGTCTTGTTTAGTCTCCGTCAGCCCGTCAATCTGCAGGTGGTATGCCGTGGTCCGGCGGTGGTCGAGGTCTGCGACGACTGGGGGTCCATCGTTGACCTCGTTGGTTGCTTGATCTTGGTTGGCAGAAATCCGAGTTCCGGGTTAGCTCTTGGTTGCGGCTACTTTATCGGGTCTTGCTTGTGTCTTCGTTGGGTCTTCGTGGGCTTGGTGTTGGACTTGCACTGCGGGCCCTCGGAGGAGTACGGTGCAGGGACATGCGTTACCCCGCACCTCCACCAGAATTGTCAGGAATGAAGGTGACGAAAAGCCGAACAGTGAACTGAAAATAAAGATTTAATGGGCGAACTTGTGCCAACCAAAAAGAAATAACGAAAGAGCGTCGAGGTAGCAGAAAAGCGGGCGGCGGTTCGGCGGCACTACAGAGCGCTAGCGAAACTGGGACTGACTCGACAAGGTCGCGGGCAGTTGCTTATCTACCGTGCGTCACTATCTCGAAAGTTCGGCAAGGAAGGTTCGAGCGTCGCGCTCTCGGGGCGAGGATGAACTGGCACTTTCGAGAATAACAAAGCAGAGGGAAAGTTACGTCTGCTGCGAGAATGACCGGGAATCTTCTAGAAAACCGTGACCGAGCGTTGCCTTCTCGGCTCTGCGGGTGGCAATATTGTAATCACATTGATAAGATTGGCGGTGTTTCATGTTTTGGTGGTTCGAGGGTTTCATGTTTTTCCCTAATTAAAAATTTAGTTGCAAGTCGGCGCCTGTCGCTTATATTCCTCTCACTCGTCCTTCATCCAATTTTTGCACTTTTTTTGGTTGTAATGCATCACCAACTCTCCCAAGTTGCCACTCTTAAGGCACATTTCCACTGGCGATGTAAGCAGTCGCGTGATGCGACTAGATCGCATCGCAAAAAAATTAGATGGTCACACCGGCGTGCGCGATGAGCGAGTCCAACGCCTTCGTTGGCAAGTCGCTTCTCGAAAACTCTCCCTCCGAACGCCGTTGATTGGCTCAGCCGCTCCGCGACTAGATCGCATCGCAAAAAAGTCGGGTCGAGTCGCGACTGCTCGAATCGCGTCGCTTTTTGCCCGCAATGGTCGCTTTTGCGATGAAAGTTATCGCACGACTAGATCGCATCGCCGGTGGGAACGCGCCTTTATAGTACACTCCACTTCACTATAACTTGGCTAAGGGTGAAAGCTATATGGCCCCCGTGAGCCAATTAAAGTGACAGAGCAAAGTACATGACAGCACTCCACGGGAGGAATGCACGACGGCTACATTGTGATGCAACTCGCTCTGACTGTCTCGCGGGGCTGCAGCGTTTGTTCTTTGCCATGTTATGGAAAAATGTTAGTACCTCACACTATGCTATTCGGCTACCAAAAGGTTTTAAAAGTGTAGTGAAATTTGTCTGCGCTCATTATTTCTTCAACTTGATTTTTTAGGTCCATGCGGCGGTGTAGCAAGGGCTGCCCAGCACACCAGAGAGTAGCACCTTAGACCATGCCACTCAGCTACAGGTATGTTCCGATTCTGGTGTGAAAGTTGCATGCATTCATCTCTTCTTCACCTTGGTGCAGAAATGACCTTGCCATGCCAGGGACGAACACCTTACACTACACTACTCAGCAACAGGTAACTTCCAAGTGTTGCAAAATTTACCTTCACTCATACCGATACAGTCTCCAACTTGTTTTCTTAGGGCCATACGGTGCAGAGAGGACCTGCCGACGCCGGGGATTGTCACCTTACAGTATGCCACACAATTACAGGTACTTTCTGGATGTACTATGAAATTTCCCGCACTGATACCTTCTTTGGTTCTTTGTTAGAGCCATGAAAAGACAGCTGCAAGATGACACAAAGCAAGATGGTTTCCCAATGCGTAAAGATTGAACACCAACCTCCGAGATGAATCAGAAGAAGCGCCTGTATGGATAGGACACGAGTGTAGTAATAAAACCATATTGCCAATATAAATTGGCTCAGGGTCGTTCTTTGACTGGTTACAACATATCCAGGCAAGAATAGAACGGATTTAGGCATGCGGCATCTGAATATCCAAAACTGGTCTGCAGAACAAAATTGCACGTACGTCGGACATCCGCAATGGGATCCCCATTGCGGATGTCCGACGGACGTGCAATTTTGTTCGCTTGGGCGCTCTGTCGGATGTCCTGGGGATGTTCATCGGACGTACACGGATGTTCGGTAGATCTGAATTGGATCTCTATCGGATGTTCCCGGGATATCCGAAATTGGCCTGCAGAGGGATCCCGTTTCGGATGTCCAACGGATGTGCAATTTTGTTCGCTTTGGCGCTCTGTCGGATGTCCTGGGGATGTTCGTTGGACGTATACGGACGTCCCACGGATGTTCGATATATCTGAATCGGATCTCTATCGGATGTTCACGGGATATCCGAAGAAATTCTACCCTGTAGAAATTGGCTCAGGTTAGTGTTTTGACTGGTTTACAACATATCTGGGCTAAAGTAGAATGAAGTCAGGCAAGCCATCCGAATATCCAAAATTGGCCTGCAGAAGGATCCCATTTCGGATGTCCGACGGACATGCAAATTTGTTACCTTTGGCACTCTGACGGATATCCTGGGGACGTCCGTCGGACGGCTACGGATCTCCTGGGGACATCCGAATATCTTGAGCGGATATCTATCGGATGTCCAATGGACATCCAGTGGTTTGTTGGGCAGTAGGTGATAGAGCTCTTTCGCAATCGTTGCTCGATTCTGTATAAATCTGTCATAAAAAGCTAACAGTCCCAGAAAGGACTGCAGCTCTGTCTTGTTCCTTGGCTCGGGCGCCTGTACTACGGCCTGAATCTTGTCCTGCGTGGGATGTATGCCGTCCGCATTGATGAGGTGGCCAAGAAATTTTAATTCACTCACCCCGAAGCGGCACTTGGTTTCCTTTAGTCTTAGTCCTGCACCTTCTAGTCTCGTCAATACTTGATCTAGTCGATAGTTATGTTCTTCCGTAGTCTCCCCGCTGATGATGATGTCGTCTAGGTACGCATTGACTCCTGAGATGCCTGCTAATGTTGTGTCCATGACTTTCTGGAAGATTGCAGGAGCTGCCGCCACTCCGAAGGGAAGTCTCTTCACTCGATACAGGCCCTTGATGGTGTTGATTGTCAGTACCTCGGCCGTGTCGTCTGTCACGCGTAGCTGTTGATAAGCCTGCGCAAGGTCCAGCGTCGAGAAGACTGTGCCACCCCGGAGGTTAGATAAGGCTTCAGTGGGTGTCGGCAGCGGATAAGCCACCAGTTTTGCTGTCTTGTTCACCGTGCTGCGGTAGTCTCCGCAGAGCCTCACCGAACCATCCGTCTTTCTAACCACCACTACGGGCGTGGCCCATGTTGAATGTTGGACCTGCTCCAGGATGCCCTGCTTTTGCAGTGTCATCAGTTCGCATTCCACGACAGCACGCAGGGCGAAAGGTACCTGGCGTGCCTTGAGGAATCTTGGCGTTGCTGACTCCTTCATTTCCAACTGGACAGGTGGGCCGTTGTATCCTGTGATGTCGGACTTAAACACCGCTTTGTGTGCACTGAGAACCTTCTGGACTTCTTTGTCTGGCGAAAGATGGTGTATCCCGCTGACCTGGATCTTTAGCGCTGGGAACCAATTTCTGCCCATCAAGTTGCAGCCGGTTCCACTTGTTACCACCAGCGGTAGAACGTAGTCCTTGGACTTATGTCTCACGCGCACTTCAGCTGAGCCAAGGACACTCAAGCCTTCGCCGGTCCATGTCCGAAGGGTGACGTTCTCTTTCCGTAGGCACGGAGGTCTGGTCGGCCACACCCTCCGGTATGTGGCCTCACTGATTACCGTAAATGCTGCTCCTGAGTCTACCTCGAATTCTAGTAACTTTCCCTCGACCTTGAGGGTCACCAGGTACTTGGGAACGAAACTGGTTGCACGTTGTGCGTTAAGCTCTTGCATGTCCATCCCGTAGCTTTTAACAGAAGCTCCACTTTGTGATTCTAGGGCGTCCTCTTCTGCGCCGCAGTCCATCTGATAGGTTGAGTGACGTGTGCCAGTCCTCATCTTGTTTCGACAAGCTTTTTCGATGTGTCCTATTTTCTTACAGAAACGGCACGCTACCCTGCTGAATGGGCAACTGTCTTGCCTGTGCCGTCCATGGCAGCGGTAACATCGTAGATCCGGTTGCGTTTGATCTCGATGCGAGGTCTGCTTCGTAGCCTGTGGTTGTGTAACCCTATGCAGTTCCGTCTTGGGAGTTTTAAGTTCCTGCTGCTGTTTTACCGCACTTTCCAGTCTTGTTGCCATGTCGTATGCTTGCTTGAACGTGAGCGTTTGCTCTGCGAAAAGCCGTTGCTGCAGACGCTCATCTTGCACACCGCACACCAAACGGTCTCTCAGCATTACATCCTGCGGCAGCATGGTTGGATTCAATGTCAAAGGGGCGGCGGCCGCTCGTCCTTCAGCGCTAGTTGAAGCGGTCGATGCTCCGGCGCTAGTTGTGGCCACCGAGAGAGGTGTCAGCACGCCGAAATTGCAGTTGGCGGCTAATTTCTTTAGTTCCGCCACATAGGTAGCGATGGACTCACCCGGCTGTTGGTCGCGGCGTTGAAATTGGCTTCGGCTGAATAGTTCCGAAGGCCGTGGATCGTAATGTTGTTGGAGCATGGACATGATGCTTTCAAAGGCAACTTCGCCGGGCTTTCTCGGGACCGTCAGCGCTTGCACAGTCTCGTAGGTTTCAGCGCCACAAAGGGTCAGCAGCAGGGCTCTCTTTTTCGCGTGGTCCGTTATGTCGTTTGCCTGGAAGAAGAATTCCAATCGCTCCGCCCAGGCCGACCATCCTGTCCCTTGGAATTCTTCGAGCTTGCCTTGTGTCACAGACATACTTGAACCGCTGCTGGAGTCCTCTTCCGCCCTCGTCGCCAATGTTAAATACGAGATGTAGACCTTCGAAGGTTGTCTAATCGATTTATTCTGATGGAGCCTCCGATTGAGCCTGGCGCAACGTTCCTAGCCTGGCGTTGTCTGCCCGTGCACCGCGGCTCTCGAGCGGTCGGTGCGAGTGCAGCCGATGGTCACGAGCCGATGGGCGCCAGCTTGCCAGCCGCTACATAACAATAACGAAGTGCAAAAGGGAATGGGAAATTGTGATCGCTTCGCTGTAGCCGCTATTCCGTTATAACCGACTTCGGTTATAACGAAGTGCAAGAGGGAATGGGAAATCGTGATATCGCTTCGCTGTAGCCGCTATTTCGTCATAACCTACTTCGGTTATAACTAAGTGCAAAAGGGAATGGGGAATGGTAATCGTTTCGCTGTAGCCGCTATTTCGTTATAACCGACTTCGGTTATAATGAAGTGCAAAATGGAATGGGAAATTGTGATCGCTTCACTGTAGCCGCTATTTTTGTTATAACCGACTTCGGTTATAACGAAGTGCAAAAGGGAATGGGAAATTGTGATCGCTTCGCTGTAGCCGCTATTTCGTTATAACCGACTACGGTTATAACGACATGCAAAAGGGAATGGGAAATCGTGATCGCTTCGCTGTAACCGCTATTTCGTTATAACCGACTTCGGTTATAACGAAGTGGGAAAGGGAATGGGAAATCGTAATCGCTTCGCTGTAGCCACTACTTTGTTACAACCGACTTCGGTTATAACGAAGTGCAAAAGGGAATGGGAAATCGTGATCGCTTCACTGTAGCCGCTGTTTCGTCATAACAAACTTCGGTTATGACGAAGTGCAAAAGGAAATGGGAAATCGTAATCGCTACGCTGTAGCCACTATTTCGTTATAACCGACTTTGGTATAACGAAGTGCAAAAGGGAATGCAAAATCGTGATCGCTTCGCTGTAGCCGCTATTTCGTTATAACCGAAGTCGATTATAACGAAGTGCAAAAGGGAATGGGAAATCGTAATCGCTTCGCTGTAGCCGCTATTTCGTCATAACCGACTTCGGTTATAACGAACTGCAAAAGGGAATGGGAAATCGTGATCGCTTCGCTGTAGCCGCCATTTCGTCATAACCGACTTCGCTATAACCGGTTTCGACACACACGAGATGAACACATCGCGGGAGGCAAAATGGTGACCACAGCCGAAAAGACGGCATCGCGTCTAATCACTATAATCCTTCCAACCAGTGCTCAGCGTTGTGACCTCCTCTACTCCAGTTTCTACCCGCATATTTCCTCCTCTCTTTCTATTGTTTCTCATTCCTTCGTTAAACAACTCCTTCGTGCAGAAGAACTGCTCTGTGCCGATAGGATCGCAGCCGAGGAGACCAGCAAATTCCTGGAAGATCAGTGCCGCTGCTACCGGCCCTGCTTGTGAGCGAGGCTGTTTTATACACTCACCGCCACTATCATCGTGAACAGTTTCAGAACATGACATTACCTGCATCAAAATATAAAAGAGGAAGTTCAGTGATGTGATTGCTGTGCCAAAGACCCCCCCCCCCCCTCCTCCCCTCCCTTTCCCACACCTCCGAATCGTTACGGCAGGCTTCTGAAAACTTTCAAAACTTTCGATTATCGCCGCAAATAATGTACTATTCGAATTTATCTCTCTGTCAAACACTGACAGTACTCGGAATTTTCGGAATATCAAGTCATGTTCTTCAGTCCGCCCTGGCGGGTAAGTTAGCTTTGTTGAGTGCGCTTCTCCCCGCTCTCTAGTGTACTGCAGTGAAATAACCACGAAATACGAATCTTGGCTTTGCTCATCTTGCTTCGCCCTGGTGCCCTCGCCTGCTAAGAGGAAAGCAATCCCCCAGAGTGGGATATGTTAAACACGCAAACGTCGGGTTTATTAAAAAAATATAAAAAATGAGGGAACTTGGTGAGTGCTACTGTAACAACTTTACTTTTCAGTTAACATTTCTGAATATAACTAGTGCTATTATTTATGATAGACTGCGATGTTCTGGCGATATCCTTTCCGAATTTTATAGTTAGCGAGGGTACTTGCAAGAAAGGCTGAATGAACTGATTTATAGGTTTATTCTTAATTTGAACTATCTTGTTTAGCTCCAATATTTATATAGGTATCACGTGTTCGAGGCACAGTAAAAACGAAATTAGATGAAGCAGTGGAAGAAGGCTTGGGAGTAAGCTTAAGCAGTTTAGGTAGTTTTTAAGCAGTATATCGTTCACGTGTCGATTTTTGTTATCATTGAGTTTTAATTATAAAACGCCATTTATATTCATAATCCAATGACAAAGTTTTTTCTTAATTAATAAGTTCAATTTTATGAAAACCTTTAGAACCCTAATTAAACATCTTAACTGTTGAATATTACTTTATTCTAACATTATTTTGACGGAATATACTATTTGGTTTACATTTTATTATACCTACAATAAGTATTCACCGCAGTCTATTTGTTTGTTTGTTTGTTTTTATCAACCAGCCTCCTGTTGCCACGCGTATATAGTGCTTCTGCATGCAATCAGAGCTATTTTTTTCTCTTTTTTTTTGCGTTTGAGGGAATTAAATTTGCCGCTCAGTTGACGCTAACAAAGGGTTGCACAGAAGTGAGAAGGTATACGTATGTATTTGAGTTGAATAGGCCAAAACCAGAATCTTAACATATAATATTCGCTGTGGAACGAATAAAAATGAAGAGCGCGCATGTGCTCCAAAAGTGCCTTTTGCTGCTCGAGCTCCAACATGACTCGTTCCAATCACATCGTCACTGAAGTCGATGTTTTTCTATTTATTCAGCCAGACCACAATTTCGTAAGAACAAGAAATGGCATTCTGAGCGCCTGTAACATCTATGTGGAAAAGAAAAAACTTGTCAGCAAGAAAGAAAACAATGCATGCCATCCACAACTGGTGTTAGCAAAGTCCGCGTGTTCCTCAACAACATAGTGTTGGTGTTCACCTGCCTCTCCTCTTTCTTTTCTTTACTGCTGCAGCGACGTCAATTACAAGCGCGACGTGACGGTGACGGACATTAGGCAGGCAAGTGCGCGCGAACCGCCTCTCCCACTGCAAAACGTCGGCACACTTTGCCCCGGTGGAGATGTACCGACACGGTTCAAGCTCCGCGTCGTCCTTTGCCAGAAGCTGTCGTCATTTGGGAACCCTGCACGAACCTTGTTTGCTCGTGTTGCTGTTGGTCACACTGGGAAATGCGGGAGTGAATTAGCAACGGAGCGGATCTGTTGGTTTCGTCATAGCGCGCACGACCAATGGCGTGGCGCCGCGCGAAGGAGCGGGGGAGAGAGGTGCGCTAAAACTGCCCTCTCTCTCTCTCGTCTCCCCTACGCAGCGTAGGAACGAGAACTGGGCAGTAGGAACCGCGTATTAGCGGTATCGCTCTTTCGTTGCATTGGGCGTGACAGTCGTATTTTTGTTATCTAACCTCCGCTTCAATTAAACTCGTCGCGAGGTTATCGAAACTCGATGGTGCATATCGTATATATTTATGAATTCGACCAACAAAAAAAAAAAAAAAATCAAACGGGAGATTGTTAACATGGAGGCTTGTACAGGTTTGGTGATGCGTATCTGTTAGAGGACGTAGCACAACGCAGAAGGACGAAGCACGAACACCCAAACACCTCTTCACACAGTCTATACACATCGCAAAATTTCCGGGGGGCGAAAAAAAATTACAATGTTATACCAAAAAGAAAGAGTTCAAAATTTGTGTTAAAAACCTCTTTTTTTTTTTTCTTAGCAGGACGAAAAGGACGAGTCTACAAAGCAAAGTGGGTAAGTTTTTCCTTTTTTTTTTTTGCTTAGTGGTAATTTGGCACGGAACTGGGCTGTAAACCTAATAAAATCATAAATAAAGTAGATAAATAAAAAAAAAGCCGGTACTTTGTTTTTTGCGGTGCTTTGCTGCAGACAATACATTGAAAGGCGATAGTATTGGTCGTCTTCTACGAAGGCACTGCTCGTCTTACGCTAAGCACCAAATGTCCGCCATTTTCATTCAATATAAACGTCGCTTCTCTTCAGCACTCCGCTCCTTCTTCTTGCAAGGCATTAGTAATAATAATAACAAGAGGTACTATTAATAATAATGATAACATTAACAAGGTAATAATAATAATTCTAGTAATAATAATAATTCTAATCCTTTATTTCCTCTCCATGGGAGCGGAGTATTCTAACGGCGCATCCAGTAAGCGCGATCGTCTCGCGACTGACGCATGTGTTAGATAAGGAAAGGACGGCAGATAGTAATTATCGCCATACTCCGCGACAACTTTTCTTGGCAATGTAGTGGAAGGTAGAGGCCCGCGTCCCCTCTCCCATTTTGAGTGTGCGCGGGCTCTCCTCCTCTCCCCGGAAATGGGGGAGGAGGAGAGCCTGCGTACACTCGAAATGGGAGAGGGGACGGGGGCCTCTACCTTCCACTGCATTGCCAAGAAAAAGTTGTCGCGGAGTATAGCGAGTTTCCCCCTTGGCACAATGGTTGAAACTTGGGCTCAAATCATAGAGTCCTGCAGGTTCGATTCTTCGGGGGACGTTCGGAATTTTGTTATTTCTTCTCGTTTTATCCACTTACCGCTCTCTCGCGCAAGCGCGCGCGTTTCGTGTTACATAGGAGAATTTTTCGGGGGAGGCTGTCTAGAGCAATACTGCATTTAATAACAGTTGGGTTGTCAGTTTGCACTCCAATTTGAAAATTATTTTCAATCAAGAAAGCGATTATACTTCACGTTCAATTTACCAATTATAGCAATACACCAGCTTCTACTGTCAATGGAGTTCGTCCGAAAATTGGAATTTGGGGTAGCACAAGATTAAACTGCTATACTGCATAGTTTTAATTCTCATCCAATACGGTGTTACAAGAATCCAAGACGAACTAAATTGGCATCCTCTATCACTCTAACTGACGAACCACTTTTTGTACTCTTTCTGCCGTGGCTTAATCACCCATTTAAAAGTTAAAACTGCAGCGTCTCGCCCCACGTCATAAACGCCTCATTGCTGTCTTTGAAGCCGTCAACTGTTTCCCGTTAAAACTTGTGCTCTTATAGACCAATTCACTCGGTAAATGACGACGTTTCCAACAGGCCTCTGGCTCGCCTGGTGGTCTACTTCAATACCCTGGCATACGAGCACATCAGATCGGTACCCAAGTATGACGTAAGCTTGCGTGGTTTCTCACTACTTCAACACGTGCCATCTGTTGCTTAAAAAAAATTGCAATCCATATTATAAGCGCCAGGGTCATATAAACAAACCTCTTGAGAGAAGAACAGTGGAACATAAGCTTGGGGACCCTTGAAAGAAGAACTAGAACCAGAGTAACTACTAACGAAGTGTCACCAGTAACTTCCGCCGTAACCCCATGGTTCGATTTCAAGTGTCTTCTCCGGTCTGCGCAGACTCAGTTTACAGTCAAGTTTTCTTACTGAAAAATCTGCTGATCACGTGCAAATCTTGATTAAGAATTTGAATTACATCATCTCGGTATTGCAACATTGTTATGGCCAACCACAAATATGGTCGAATCAGATTATTTTTGTTGAAAACATTTCTGTGTGATTTATTATAAAGAACGCCGTTCAGTGCACCGAACTAGCAGCGTTAATTAATTAATATGTTGGTCAAAAATATGATAGGAGTGTAATCTAGCAAAGTACGGTCGCTGGGCTAGTTGGTGCATTTCAAAACAAATAAAATTGCGCGATAGGACGACATGCACGTAAGGCATATAGTACGAGTGCTTGTCCTGTCTTACTCCTATCTGCGTTATTTTATTCGCGTTTTAAAACTGTTCACGCCAACTGTCGGACGCAAAGTTAACAGTGCCGACTTGTTCGTCGCAGGGCACCCGCGTCCTGAGCAACATCGGCGGCATCAACGGCATGTACCTGGGCCTGTCGTTCTTCGTCCTCTTCCAAGTCCTGGACATGGTCGTGATGGGTGCCCTCAAACTCCGCACTATGTGGCAGCGGGACTACAAGCGGCCACGTGCACGAGAGTAGCCCTCGCCGCTCTCGTCCTTGAGCATATCCTCCTTTATTCTACAAAGCCTGTCAGATCGCGAAAGAACGTGGTCGCTGTAGATGGGAAAGAAGATCATTGAAGAGGCAGCTAGCAGGGGCTATCTCCGGCAGCGCCACACAATGCCCCAGAGGGAAAATCGGAAAACACAAACGCGCTTTTTCTGTTCTTTTTTTTAATTTTTTTAAAGAACAACATTTTACGCGCCGGTAGCCTCCTTTTTTTTTTTTTTGTTTTGTCTGTTGCGGTTTGTAGTTGTTTCGCGAAGAGGCCATTGCGCGTATTGTTGGCGCTGGCTGAAGGGTTACCCCAGAAGTGGCTTTGCGCTACCATATTGATAACCGTTCGGCGCTGCTCCTCGCATTTTCCAGGCAGCCGCGCGCTCAATGGCTACGTCGTGGAATTTACGAGCTTTCTGGAATAAGGGAGGCCTTCAGTTGGCAGGCCTTTGATGCCAGTAAAGGAGGCCTTCAGTTGGCAGGCCTTTAACGCCAGTAAAGGAGGTCTTCAGTTGGCAGGCCTTTGACGCCACTAAAGGAGGCCTTCAGTTGGCAGGCCTTTGACGCCAGTAAAGGAGGCCTTCAGTTGGCAGGCCTTTGACGCCAGTAAAGGACGCCTTCAGTTGGCAGGTCTTTTACGCCAGTAAAAGAGGCCTTCAGTTGGCAGGCCTTTGACGCCAGTAAAGGAGGCCTTTAGTTGGCAGGCCTTTGACGCCAGCCAAGAACGCCCACCCAGGGACGTTATGTGCAGCGCTGTACGAGCGCGTGGCTCTAGATGACGTTCTGCACATTTACTTCTCGGTTTTACGGTTGTGTTACCCATAAACGCGCTTTCAAGAGAACGCACTTCATACCAGCGCGGTCAGTGCGACGAGAAGAGCTGAGAGGGAGTGTGACGACATCGAAGGGAACTCTCGGGCTTTCGGCTTCTCCCTTGCAGCTCCGCGCTTCCCATGAGCATTGAACAACGCTCGGGGAAAGTGGTCCGCCCTTAAGGACACTTCCCTTTTCACCCTCCCTCTCCCTTTCTACTCAGGTCGGCGCTGAAAATGTAGCGGTTGTCCTGGAGTGACAATAAAGGTTTACGCTGCCAGCTGAAGAGATGCCTTCTAAGGGACACTTCAACAAGAAGGTCATAAAGAAAACTGCATGGAAAGCGATTCGGGTGAAGCAGAAAGATAAAAAAAAAAAAAAGATTCCTTTAACTCAGCGCCTCTAACTCAATGTGTTTAGGTCAGTTGTGGCTGGGCCGGCGTGTCCCCACCAAAATATATATATATATATTTTTTTTTTCGTCGCAAAAATAAATTATGCACCGCCGAGCACTCATTCTCCGCCCAGATGTAGCGCTAGAGGTTCGAACCCTATGCCAAAGTCTGGGGCCAATTTTTGCGTCTTTCGTAACTGGCGCCATAGAGCGCTGTCGACCGCTATTTTCCCATTGAACATTCTAGAAAAAAAACAAAAAAAACATTTATGACTTTTGAACAAGATGACGTCTATATATTGGTGAAACTTTGGTAACTGGTTCGGACGTCTAGCGATACAACTGGGCGGAGAATGAGCGTTCGGCAAAACGTAATGTGGTTTCGCAAATAAAAAAAAAAAAAAAAAAAAAAAACTGCATTTTTTTTTTTTTGAGAGGAAAAGGTGAAAGGGGGGGGGGGGGGGGGCACCTTGTACAACAACTTGAAAGCGTAAGTGGTCCCCTCAAATTTTGATGCGCTGGTCGCATCCATGCAGAAATGGTGGCACCCAAAAGTGGCCCGTGCGTTGGCAATCCTGCTGCGCGTGACTACAAGAGCTAAATTTTGTTACTGGCGAAAAACAAAAACATCGCTAAAGTATGTTTTACGGGATAGGCCCACGCCCCTATAGTCTCAGCACGTTCAAAATGTTTGTGACAATGCCCCACGATTAGCCCAAATGGTCAATGATTTGCACGTGATGAAGGTCGCCACCCGCTAAGTACTGCGATTGATCACGCCCCCACAAAAAACAGCGTCGAAAGGAATCTGCAACGGAAATGTTGCAGCGCTGCCAAGCCGACTCTGATTATACTTCTTCGATCCCCTTATCACCATATGGATGAGTGTTGGGTGTATACATTGCGACCCCAAGACGAACGAACAATGCAAACAGTGAAGGCACGATGATTCAACACCGCTAAAAAAACAAAAACAAAGGAGGAAGACCGCCATCGGGGAAGGTAATGACCTGTCGCGGTTTCAATAATGTTCTCACGGCTTTTTATTGCCCTTTCGGTGTCAACCTGAGGATGTGAATGTCGTGGCTCGTGAACTCCGGATGGTGCTCCTCTTCAGCAACGTCTGCCACCAGGAAGTTGGCCTGGCACGCCTGTGGACCGAACAAGGCCATCAAATGCAAGACGAAACATCAAGTTATAGCAAATTGCAAGGCAGTTTGTGTTGTATACGTTAAAGGTTCTAGCATCACAAACGTTTACCGATACTCCGAGTTTACAGACGCCGGGCGCCTACGTTCACGGCGCTCTCTTCTTCAGAAAGTCTAACGGGTACACTGTGTACACTTAATAGTTGCTCCTAGAATGAAGCGATACTACCGCTAATCGGGCTGATAAACCTGGCGATCCTCCAGAGCCTTCCATACTCTTGAGCTCCCCTCCCTCAGTGCGCACAGGTGGTCGAGCCCCTCCTCGCCTACCTCATTCCTCCTCGCCCAACCCTCTGGTCACAGACCTCCCCGCTAACCAATCGGCGTCGAGCTCCACTCCTCCGCTCCCACCCGTCAAATAATCAGTGCCGCGGCTGCTCGCGGCCATGTTTTTATCTAGGTTTCACAAATAAATCAACGCGAGTATGTTTGCCACTCAGTGGGACAACACAATTAACACAGGAACTGTCGTCGTCGATTCTGTGTGACCCACTGATCGCTATCCCGGCCAGCTGTAAAATGTTTTGCCAGAAGCCAGTGTTTGCTACTGCTTATAGATTTCGTCCTAATCGAGCACAAAGTCGGGAGGGAGGCTCTGATGATTTCCACGTAAACTTTAGTTGATACCGTGTCCGCAGGGGATGCTAAGAGCAATCGAAGCTATTCTAATGTCGTGCGTGGGACGGCTCGTAACGACCGCTACGGCCCAACATAGGTGATTAAACGTATTATAGGCATTACCGCCGTGCTAGAACTCTCTACATTAGGCCCGCTCACACAGAGGGCGTTTGACTACGTTGCCAGGAAATCCATGCTTTTTGTCAAAGTTCAGGGAGTTGGAGTAGGTTTTAACATGGCATCCGAAGCGCACGCCGCCGCAACGTCGCGAAACGCAACTGCGTGAAGAATGGGTCCTTATTGTTATTTCCATACCCTCGGGGCCCAAGGAGCATTACTGAGGGGACGGGCATAAAACTTCACAGCAAAAGAAACTGTTTGAGGTGAATAGCGTTTATCTTCCTTTTATTTATTTTAGAGCAAAGCTCTTACGCGCCCGTTTCCGGTTTGAGCGGCGTCGCCGTCGGCGTCAGAGTAACCGCGCGTTGAATGCAACACGTTGCATGCAAGCGGCGTAACCGCGCGTTGCATTATGAGTGGTTTCCTATAATGACGTCACGAGGGTTACCCTCGTGGGGGTTACGAAGCTTACTCTCACGAGGGTTACCCTCACGAGGATCACGAAGGTTACCCTCACAAGGGTTGCCCTTACGAGGGTCAGGAGCGTTACCGTCACGAGGGTTGCGAGGGATGGTTACCTTCAAAAGGGTTACCCTCACGAGGGTCACGAGGGTTATGAGAGTTACCCTCACGTAACCTCCCTGAGGTAACATGACCAAGGAGGTTCTATATAAGTTATTTATAACCTCCTTGAACGTGACCCCCTGAGGTCACGTGACCCCTCCATGATGTCACGTGACCCCCCACCCCTCCCCCGAGGTCACGTCACTTCAGAGGGTCACCTATCCCTCAGTACCCTTTTATCCTCCTCCTCAAGAGCTGCGCTCTAATCCGGCGTTACAAGGAGTTATAAACGGCTTTCATTTTCTTTTTATTTCGAATACCACTAGCTCCACTAAAGGAGCATAGTAGGAGTGGCTACAACATAAATTTCACAAAACGCTAGTCAAACCAAACAACAATCTATAAAAAATAGAAGTCAACTGCCGTAACAAACTGATCAAAAGTTGGCAACATCCCAATATTGTTTGTGAGTTCATTCCAATCGTGAACTGCCCCAGGAAAAAAAAGAATATCGACAGCAGTTATTTTTGAGCCTGTACTGTGTCACTGCCCTGGAATGGTTAAGTCTGGACGACTCTGTTGATGAGACTTTTAAGTAGTTTGAACTTTTGATTCGGAGAGAGCCACATAATATTGTAGACACTTTTTAATCTTAATTTTTGATTTAGTGCTATAGTTATTACAAATAAGCCGAACAGCAAGCTTTGAGAGACTTAATCCCACGTAGAAATGCTGCAGGCTGTGTTATGGAACCGGAAATCGACTACGGCTGGAGCTAGAAATCTATTTTACCAGCCGAATTCCAGGCTGTTTCCACCCAGAAATTAACAAATTTCTTGCTGGAAATTAGATCTTTCCTCGTCTAGCTGGGAAAGTTCCAGGTGGATCATGTACTTCCAAGCTGGAATTTCTGATTTCCAGCATGAGCAGCATCCATTTCCAGCTGTAAACAGGATTTCCAGCTGCTGCTGTATAATTTAGCCGAAAATGCGGCTAAATCTTCATTTCTAGCTGGAAACTGCAGCTTATTTTCATGTGGGATGCCATCTTTCGTGAAAGGGCACCACACCGGCGGGCACAGTAAGGAGGCCACTGCAGAATACATTGTGACGGTTTTGTGAATATATAAACGCGTCACAACGTCACACGGGATGTCACAGTCGCCAACTGACACACATGTCACACACGACAACTGACACACATGTCACACACGACAACTAACCAAACTAGGGCCTACCTGCAAAAACTTTTCAAGAGCGGCGGCATTGGCGTCGCTCTCTCGATCTTCGTAGGAAAGCAGCACTTGAGTTTGGGGGCCACAGAGCTCAGTCATGGTCTTGACGAGAGGTTCCACTGACTAATAAAATTAATAAACAAAGAAAATTCAAATTAAAAACAAACTCGGTAGACCAGGTTGTGGTGCGCACGGGGGACATTTACCTTCTCGTAGTAGACGCATTCGCTCATAAGAAGAACATCGGGAGTCTGGAAGTTCTGCACACCGCATTCCCATTTTAAGGTCCGAGCCTCTGCTTTTCCTTTGAGAAGGTCCTTGTTTGCGGAAATGTTCTTGGTGATGAGTGGCAAAAACTCAGGCAAATCTGTCATGATCACATCGTTCCTACACAGACAGAAAGAAAAAATTGGGGGACGCTTAAGGTTCGCCTTTAAGGTGCAACCCCACCGTGAATGCCGTTTTCGTTCTTTTTTTATGTTTATAACTTTTTTCCAATGCAGTCTACAGTCATGAAGTTAATGTCAAATTAAAAAAACTATTCTTTAACTATATTTTAATGTGTCGATATTACGTTATTTTTAGTTCTTAGTTTAATATACAACTTTTAATGAGCCACGTTTTCTGATATTGAAGAATTATTTTTTCAACTTAAAACGTCCTAATTACCACGACAATTTACGTGAACGTTCTGTTGGATATAGTGAATTAAAAGTAAGCAATGAACTGTACAAAGAATGTACATTTTTAAATAAGATATTAAGTTTAAAATAGCGCTATTTTATCGTGCTATAAAAACGCAGTCCCGTCAACTAAAGAAAATAGCGATGCATTAAATTACAAAGCATTTTTTGATATTACATTTCTCAGAAAGTGCATATCGATAGATTTCTCGTCAAGTTCAGTATTCAATCACACACTTTTTCCAGCTACGGCAAGTTGCAGTTTTCTAGTATCAAATACAGATAGCGACAACTGTTCAAGAACAGCTGGATTTGCATTTGTCGTCATGTGCCGCTTGGAACGCCACATGAAAGACGGAAATGGCACCAGATATGTGCGTGTCATATGTCTGGATGCCCGCAGTGAGCGAGCCAGAGATGTAAAAACAGCAAGTGCGAGGCTGTGAGTGGACCAGAGCTGCTTTTGCGCGCGTTTCACGGTATATCGGTATGCCCAAATGAAATTGAGGCTGTGAAATGAATCCCGGCGGTTGCAATTCCAGCATGCTAAGAATTCTTTATTTTTTTATGAATTTCAGAAATTATTTTTGAAATCACACTATGGGGCTTGTTGGAATGGTGTGACTATATACTGTTACATATAACCGCCTCGGTGGCTTTTAACCGGAAGTAATATATATATATGAAAAAGTATCGGTGGCTCTGAGGCAAAGCGCTGGCCTACGGGTCACCATTTGAAGGATTTTAATCCCGTCTGACGTGCCCGGAATCTGACGTAGGCCCATTGCTCAAAAGGCGCCCTGCAATCGAGATTTCGGTTGCACGACGAATCTCCAGTTGGTCAAAAAACTAACACTCTGGTTTTTTTTGGTTTTTTTTTTCTTGCTGGGGCAATAGGCCCTTCGCTAATTTGACCCTAAGATCTGAATTTTGACTTTGTTTTACCTTAGGTATAAGGGCGCAGCTAACACTACGGGCCGATGAAGCAAATCAAGGAGCGTCAAGTTTGCACGGTGATGCAGTCCGTTCTTTTGCGTGAGATCATCGGCTAAACCAAATGTAGTGAATACGCCGTGACATTGCGTCTTTAGCGTGTGTGCTCAAGTTTTTTTTTTTTTTTTTTTTTATCCTTGATTACGCTTTTATGCTGAAACAGGGCATAGTTGTTAAACTTAAGAGAAAATATTTCACATTAAAAAAAAGGTAACACGTTAATGCGAATGAAAAAGAAAACACGTAAATTAGACGACGAAAATTATCACTGGAGAAGGGGTCAAACATAAACACAGAAGGACAAACACAAATCTCCAAACACAGCTAGGTGATTGGTGCGCGACCAAGAAAACCCGCCTGGGGGGGGGGTCCTGATATCGAACCAGGGACTTCTCCATTTCCAGTGGAGCGCTCTACCGACTGAGTTAACCAGGTGTTAGACGTCAGTAGAGCAAACGCGTTTCATCAGCTTCCACCAGCCTAACACAAACAAGGATGAGCGACTTGCATTTTAAGCTTATGATTATAATGCAATTAAATGCAAAGGTGCAAGCGAGCTGGACAAATTAGAGCAGTTGTAACACTTGTAGTAGCGTTGACTCGTAGCGACGCTAATTGTTGCCCTTGATATAAAAAGAAAAACCCCGACCGTTACGAAACGTTTTCTATGTATTTTGTTTTTATTGTTATGTTTTGACTTCGAACGTTTTACTTTTTTTTTATGTTGTCACAAAACAAATTTATCATTGTAGTTCATTTCATTTATTTACCACTGTAGTTTAATTGAGAGCGCAGTCTTGCTGGTGTCTATGATCAAACACTGATCAAATAGTTGCAGGGACCCCGGAACCGGGGAGGCAACGCGGGGCTTGAGCACCCGCTGACATTTTCCAAGGGGTGCTGGGCAATATGCTGAGCCCAGTTGCGTTTGGCTCAAGGCCGACTGAAAAATGCCTGCACCCCTCCCCCCTACCCTCCGTGATCCCGTTGTTGCTCAGCTCCGCCAAGTCACGTATACTTAGCTAAGGACAAGCACGTGGCTCTGTTCTTGTTACGGCTGGTTACCCACCAAATCACGGCTCAACCTTCGCCCTCGCAATTCCAGAAAAAAAAAACGAAGTAAAGCAAAGAGTCAGTAAACTCCGAACAACGGGGCAAATCCCCCCCCCCCCCCCCAAAAAAAAAAAAAAAAAAAAAAAAAAAAACAAAGCCGGCGTTTGCGGTTTGCTTAGCCGCAAGCGCAGGGAGATCTCTCTTCATCTGCTTGGTCGTTTTCCTGGCCGGCTTCTTCGTTTTGCTTTTATTTTGAGCAGCGAGGTTTCCCAAAGAACACGAGGATTTCTTCAAGCTTTTTCTTTTCTTGCAGCTGCGCTTTTTGTTGTTGTTTTGGCGGTCTGAGTAACCACGAGGGTCGGGTAATAGACTTTTCCGGAAATATGTGGTGCCCCCAGCATCTGCTTTACGCGTTGTGACGTTCAAAAGGACGGCACGTGAAATTATCCAAGAAGCGAAAACGAAGTTGAAGTTGGTTTAACCGTTCGTGATTTTAGGACGCAAAGAAGGCAGAAGGAAGGGAAAACAGAGTATGTGATGACTTTCTTTTGCGTTCGCTTTATTTTCTTGTTTGTGCCGAGCTCCTAACGATAAGAAAGAATGAATTGTGCCGCTACCAGGATATACGAAGCGTTCGAGTCGGCACCCCCCCCCCTCCAAGCATACATCCGAATCTCGTGGGATTTTCTGGAAAGGTCTATTGCTCCCGTGGGGAGACCCGAAGCTAAAGGCATGGTTTGTGCGAGAAGAAAGCCCTTCTTGAACGAAAGACTGCCCCACAGATGAAGCAAGTTGAGGGACTGAAGTATCCCAACCCCCAAAGCAAGAGGAGGCCTTAGCAAGCGACACAGTTTGTCAAGGGAGTGATCGCGCTGCAGTCTGTATTGAAGCGCCGCTGTCATAGTGGTCATCGGAGACTTCAAAGAATCGCGGCATTCTCATCTGTATTTCTATGTCTGGTTTTCGAAACACCATTTGTTTCTTGGCGAGTCAGTCTGCTATGTTCAGGCGGGCACCCTATTATACACCCAGACGGTTCAACCCTCTTTTTAAAGACGACCATAAAAACAGGAAACATGCTGAAATAAAAAAAGGCATCGCCAGTGAAGGTTTACCACCGAGGACGACCGCGTCCACCGGTGGTAAACTTTTTTGTTTAATTTTCCAAAAATGCATTGTTATAACTTTTCACAGGAACGGGGCTGCGCCGAGAAATTTTACAGGAATGCGTCCACGATTAAAATACACCTTCGTTTAAAATGTGAGCTTTCTACGTGCAGGCGCCCGATTTTCCAGTGCATTTTACATCGACACAGTAGATACTATTGGATCAGATTGTGCCAACATCTCGTTGTTTCGTGACAGGAACTTTGGACGAATGTACGGACACACGGTATAGGGAGTGATAATAAACCTTCTATAAGCAGTAAAATCTTGGTAATGTTTATTTTTTTTTTTCAATTTTAATTTGTTTACTCCCCCCCCCCCCCCCTGGTTAATTCGACCCCTCCCCCCCCCCCCCCACACACACACACACACACACAAACGAAAAATAAGTTTTAGGGGTCGCTGGTTGAGCTTCGGAGCACATGTCTAGGAGGCGCTGCAGTCGGGAGATAGTCAGCGCCTCCACCGGCAAAGAAGCGCAACGATGGGAAGTCGCCGGCGCGTCGTCCGCTTCTCCTGCCCCCTTCCTCGTTGCTAACTTCCAAGCCCGGCGCTGGCTTCTCTGACTGCGTACGTCCCCGCATGTATTGGAAACGTAGTGATTGGTCTGTCTGAGGTAGAACTGAGCGGTTCTTTTGGTATTGTGAACATAATGCCCCGGGTATACCTTGGGTAATCAATTGAATGCACTGACGCAGATAGCAATCGTGCAACAAGGTATCGGGATGACTTCCGTCTTGGTATGGTAATCATTGTGATTAGCACTCACTTAATCATGTCTACCCTTAGTTCTTCCGTCTCGATGTGCTAATCATTGTGATTAGCACTCCCTAAATCATGCCTACCCTTAGTTTTTTTTTAGTTGTTTGTTTAATGTATACAGAATGCTTTCTTTTGCGGCAACTCGGAAATGTGTTTGATTGGGTCAAACAACAAATAGCAACTCGGCAAATCTGCGAATAGCACTCTGGAACTCTTCGCCAAATAACAATATGAAGCGCCACAAAACAAATCAATCACAGAAAAACAGTATAATATAAGTGGTCGTTAGAAGTCAGGGATAAGAAGCAGATAGAATAGAGAAAAAAATGCAGCATTTTATCTCCAAACATTATTGTTACCACGTGGCCTCACATGTACGGAAAGCGAGGACCTCGCGCTTGTTGCCTTCGCTGATGACACATGATAAAATTCTAATAGCAGACTGAAAAAAAAAAAAAAAAAACGGTCGTATACAGCATTTTTAACGGCGCAAATGACGAACCGGACTTCCCATCGTTGCGGAAGTTACGCACCAGATGGCGCGACCTGTCAGGGCAAACTCCATTAAATTATCTCCAAGTTCCTTCCCAGTCTCAGGGTTTAAATATTACAGACAAGTTCGCCTGCACTTCGACCATTTGTTTTTCGATTGAAGAAGTGCTGTAGGTGTACACATATGTACGTGGCAACAAGTGTGACGTGTGTACACTGTGCGACACTGTTAGCGAAAACACGACAGTGGCAGTTTTTGGCATTTTAGTTGGAACTTATTTTGGAGGGAATCCAATTTTATCTCTTAGGTTAGTGACGTGAATGAGTACTTTCCGCCCACAAGTATAGTTTTGATTACATACCTTTGATTCTAAGGGAAAAAAATTGATAGACTGGGCCCCCGTTTGTCGCGCTGTAGCTGTACATATCCGTCTTCGTATTTTTTTTAACGTTCTTCGTTAATCTTATGAAATCAAATGAAGTATTCCACACTTATTATCAGATATCCAAAACCAGAAACTAACAAAAAAAAAAAAACATACGGAAGAAAACAAAAAAAAACAAAAAAAGGTCTCCCCGTCGGGGAATCGAACCCCGGTCTCCCGCGTGACAGGCGGGGATACTGACCACTATACTAACGAGGAACGAAATTTCAGAGAATTAAAGTGATATATCAATAGATCGCTCATTTCATAGGTTACTTGCCCGAAATGTGCACAGATGAGGCCGACGACACCCGTACCAGCTCCCAACTCAACCACAGTTCGCTGCGCGTTCCACTCGCCTTTGGAGTTTCTGCAATCGATGTATTTTCCTAAAACTAGCGCGCCGTCCCACACCACGCAACCGACGTCTCCTTCGGTCCACTGGTGTATCTGAAGAGAAGACTCGGTAGAATCTAAGTAGACGTCTCGCACGAATGTAGCCGCTTCACTCTGCATAATTGTCGCGTGTTTAACTCGATCAAGCTAAATTAAAATAGCAGGTACTCTAATTAATATAAATTACGCTGCACCACACCACGGACGAGAACATCTGAGCCCGGGAACTGTTCAAAATGTTAGCTCATTGTCGTGTTCCCATCTCTAATGAAAAATTATAATTAAAATATTGCCTCAGAAGACACAATCACTATTCGTAACGAGCTTTCTTTCAGTTTTTTTTTTTAAATATGTTGTCGATGTTGCGCTCGCCGAAAAACACCTTTATTGTGTTCCTTTTCACAGTATTATTTCACTGTGGAGTCTAAAAGAGTAGCTCTTTATCAATGGAAACAAATCTATGACGTCACGTACGTAGGCTTTAAAAGTAGGTAAGCAAAATCACGTGATTGAAACTCTGAAGCATGGAAGGCTGAATAACCGAAGGCAGTCTAGCAAGCTGACGTGTCATGCGCCAGGTGTCTCTTCGGTCACCAGTCGACGATGAGGCGAGCCGAGCTGCTATGTAAGTTCCACTTCTAACGCCAAATTTTATATATTTCCCTATTAAATCCTGGCGAAACTTAACGGCATTGCTTTCACCGGGAACCATGACAGCTCGCTAAAAGCCGTTTTAAACCGTACGAGTCTTAATTGTATTCTTTTTTAACTGATATTGACACGTGGCGAACGCCGCGGCTTTGGACTTCTCATGGGCCGTAGCGTTTGTGTATTATCTTGCTGCTTCATCACGTAGCT
Source organism: Ixodes scapularis (assembly GCF_016920785.2). NCBI lineage: Eukaryota > Metazoa > Arthropoda > Arachnida > Ixodida > Ixodidae > Ixodes > Ixodes scapularis. The sequence continues at coordinate 36,192,014 of NW_024609882.1, forward strand.
ATCAAACGACGATGTTCGTAATGCCATTTTATAGACTGGGAGACATCCCTATTCTCGATCCTACTTGATTAAACTGGCGTTTATGAGCGGCGCGACTGTGCGGTGACGCCGGCACTTTTGCCTGCGATGCCGGTGCTCTGTCTGCGGTGCTGCGATATCTGTAGAAGGCGTTCCGCGTTCCGCGTCCCAGCGAAAGCTGGTCGAAGTAGTAGCGTCCACATTTTATGCAGCCGAACCAATTCGCTGTGTGGTTGCAATAAACATTACACGGCGCGTGCGTTTATTTCTGCGCCTATGTTTAGAGTGTGATGTGCGTTGGCGATGTTTGCGTGGCATAGTGCTACCGAGATCACACGGCCGTACCTGCACAACACAAGCAATATCCACTTCATAACTTTTCCTCGTTGATTTACTGAGATACCTCGCTACTCTGCTCTTTTCAAACGCGTCGCGCAGATTTTCTAGGTTATTTCGAGTGTTGTGCATCCACTTGAAAAAAAAGTGACTTTTGTTAATTGCTAGTTACAGCAATGCAACGCAATTTAATGTGTGCCATCATCCAGAGCTTTGCGTGCAGCTCATCGAGTGCAGTGAAAAGTCAGGAAGTTTCCACAGCATGCAAGGCCTGCGAATTTCAGTTGTGAATTTTCTTTTAGTTAAATTTCCCGGCAGCATATGAACATTGCAAGGTCTGGGTTCAGGCTCGCCTTATTGACAGACATTTGAACTTTAGGTTGCGTGCCCGTGACTTTCATGACCTTGCTCGAGTAAAACAAATGCTCCAACTGTTTTCAAGTTAATCACACCTAAAATAATTTTTTTATGCGATTTTTGAAGTTTTTATGGGTGGCAGCTCACCCATCGCCGATCTAAGATGTCAGGAGAAGTCATCTACAAGATTAGAAAATGACTGCGGCAAGAAAGCCTCAGATTAACGTGGTTCTTGTCGACTTGCCTCTTCTCCGTCCATAACCAGAAACGCGCGCTATCTGGCATACAGGCCCACAATTGCCCACGAAACAAAGTTCACTATTGCTGTTGTGCAGTGAGTGGGCTTTCTTGATCGTAACTATTATATGCCGTGCATCATGCAAAAGATATGCTGTTTGCTGCAGACACGATGGCAGAAGTATCTGCGGACACGTCTGAACCACGTCCAAACATGTAGGCAGACATGGTCTATATGGCCAAAGTGACAGGACCGCCATACAAGGAAAGATTGTGCCTCGTACAGCCTCCGCAGACTCTCTCTTGTACAGTGTACGAGCAAGTGTGACCGCGGCTTAACATGCCTTCTGGCCCATGTAGATATTTGTGGCTCCAGTCACTGTTTGTGCTTTCATGGCCCGACGTTTGTCTTGCAGCTTTACCATGGCTCCTTCTGGTGGCCTTGTATGGGGCCCAGCTGTGCAGCACCCTGACCCTCTCCACATACTTTGGAGCGGAAGATAGGGCCCGCCTCAAGAGCCTCTTTACTTCCAAAAAGGCGCTGGCAGACCTTCAGTCGGCACACTATGCCGCCTTGGGCCTCAGCCTGCTGGGCGAGAAGATCGCCAACCCACAGGTGACAACCCCTTTGTGCTCGGGAACCGCTGGCCGCGATGTGTTCAGTACCAACTACTGCCCGTTACAGAGGGAATAACCGATACCATCCTTCCATCTATCCATTTATTCATGGTCCTAGACACTTCCATGAGGCGTGCGTGGACATGCAAATGGCAGTCATGTATACATGTTTATGTCTTGTATCCAAGATGGGATGGCACCCGTACCATATTCTGGGCCATAGCATGTTCTAGACATGGACATGCACGCATGAACTTCCGTATCTGTGGCCTTCAGTTCCACACATCTCGTGGAAAGTTATCTTGGGGAATAGCTGGTAAGAAAGGGACCCCAAGTTTAGTATTGTTGATTATTTAGTATGCTTTAAGACAGGCACCTGAGACTTGGCGGGGAATCACAATTTAACATTAGCGACATTTTTTTTGTCTCCGCAGGACTACTGCAATGTCTTGAAGACTGTCGACCAGAAGAACTTGGAGGCCTTGTTCCATGCCACTTCCGGCAGCAAGGCCCTTGGCAACTGTCAGGTGTGTCCTTTTGGTCGTTTGCTTCCTTCTTCCTGCTGTTGACTCATGTGCTGTGCTAACATCTATTTGAGAGTTTGGTTGTTCAGTTACTACTGAATTACAAAACGTGTGTAGAATTAGCCTTTAAAACTATGAATACTGCATTCTTTTAAACCTTTCAATGGATTGAGGAAAGACAGCATGCATGTTGACAAGTCGTCCTCGGCTTAACTGTTCTGTGACCTTCATTTTATCTGTAGCACTGCATAAATCTATGACATCACTCAGCAATTTGTGATTTTCCACAGGTGCAGCTGAGTGGTGAAAGTAAGCCTCTAAATTTGTGTGTACAAGTGAGAAATCTGAATACACCAACCAAAACAGATGACCAGCGACTGCTATGTTAATTATCTTAACGCAAAAAAAAAAGGTAACAGAGAAAAGTAACAATCTGAATTTCCCATCTAATGGTCTTTTTGGACAACTAATGCCTCAAAACCTAATGAAACGGCTGTTTAGTTTCCTGAAAAACTGGCTTGGTAAGGCATGCAGTAATAGGAAGATTATATTTCTTATTTATCATTCTTGACCAATGGGATTGTACATCCTGAAGTTTAAATTTAGAAAACATGTCCATCATAATGAAAGTCCTGTAAAAAACCAACTTTCAGCTTGGAAAAAAATTGTGATATGTAGCTTACTAAATGTCTGCGCAGTTTGGCACAACTTTCCTCATACGACTTGGGCGGCAGAAATTTCCTATGCATGTCCACAGGACATCCGTGTCGTGTTGAGACATCTTGAGGACATCCTCAGAACCATGCGTGATGCCAGGGTGCTTCAGTGCACCAAACAACTGGTCTAACACTCCTTGCACTTTTCTCCATAGTTGGCACTCATCGAGGGCAAGTCTACTTTGGAGGGAGCGCTCAAGGATGACTCTACTGTGCCCCAACTGTACCACGCTGTGCTGAGTCTCAAGGCTCTTGGCAGTGCCGGTGAGAAGGGCTTTTGAGACGCGGCTCTGGTGAGCTCTCTGTGCTCTTGGCAGTGTCTGATTCTGAATTTTCTTTTGGGACGTGATCCAGTGGACGCTGCCAAAGTGAGCCAGCTGCTTCTGGCTGCATTGAAGAAAGACGACAGCATGATCAAGTGAGGCGCCACTTTTATCTGGGCTTTGTCCATTCATCCTCCGCGGAGATACGTGAAATTCCAATAGTTTGGGGTTATGCCGGTATGGCCGTACACCAGTACAAATTCGTACTGGCACACTGTTGTGTAATCACTAATCTCTACCGTGTCAGGCACATCAAGAATCCCAGGTTAGCGTTGTACTGCTCTATAAAAATTGCTCTTCCTTAGCACAGAAACACCAGAATTTATTATAGGGTAGACTTCTTACTGTCTAAATACTAGGGTTGTGCAAATATTAAAATTTTCTGATAGTAATTACGAATAATATGTAATTTGATATTCGCTTCAAGATGAACTGTGATATTCATATTTTTCTAAGTGTTGATCTCACCGGGTTAGCTTTGTTGAGCATGTTTCTCATCGAGCACCGCTGCACTGCGGAGAAGCAACACCGCAGGAGCTTGCTTTCGCGGGTATTGCTTCACCTCAGTGCACCGGTGCTCGGTAAGAAGCTCACTCAACGGGGCTAGCCCACCACAGTCAACACTTAGAAAAGTACAAATATTGCAGCCGAGTGCTTAGGGGGGAAGCACACTTTCAAAGCAGGATGGTGCACGCGCGCGCCTGGCGTATGCATTACTCGGAGATGTCCTGACAATGTGCGTCCATCATTCGTGATTGTCTTTTTTGCTTTTCTGGAATTCAAGATGTAAGGAAGGATATTTGCATATAACACGGAGATTAATAAAGCTTCTCGATTAGGTATAGCTGGGCATCTCTTGGAGGTTTTATTTTATGCCCAATGCATCATTTACATGTCATCCCAATGTAGGCATTGGACTTTCTGAGGTCACAGTTTGTTACTATAGTAGTTTAAAATTAACTGGTGGCTTATAAACGGGCAAGTGAAAGCTTGGGAACAACATTTAGGAGTTAAACTGGGTTTTCGCTTGCGTGATGTATGAAAGGCCTCGAGGAACTATTCAATATTCAAGTAGAAAATATTAGACCAAAACGACTATTCGCATTGAATTTGTTTCGCACTCAAAAGCCACTATACGTGCATGCCTAACACCCATACAACATTAATTTTTAGCTGTATCTTGATGTAGATTGAACCATCATATGCAGAATTGCATTTTATGAAAAACACAGCTGACACATTTTTTCAAAGTGTCGCCTCATTGTGCTCTCCCACCACTTACTTGTGGTGGCACGAAGTATGCTCAGACTGAGGGGAAAGAGCGTCGTGTAGGGTGATGCGTAGCGTGTGGGCATGCTATGCGTGCAAACACACACAATTGGTCAGTGCAACTGTCTGGCAGGTGGCATTGTGTCACTGCAAGCTTTGTTTCCCACAACCGCAAAGCCTAATTTAGCTTTTGTTAGAATGCAGTTCTGCATTATAATATAGCTTTGTTACTGCGTTATGGCCACCTGTCATGAACAGATGTTTCCCATAGCATTGTACAAAAAGAGAAATCAATAGACACACTTTCAGTGCACCTTGATTGAAAGATGGTTCGGCAGAAATCCATTTCGTCGTTGCTCTGCAGCTGCATGCCTTTTGCCCCATATACTGCTGTCACGTGATTGCAATTTTTGTTTCACAAGATCACGTTAAATTTTTGGCTGGAGCACCCCCAGAGGTTGGCTCCCCTGACTGCATGCACTGAAGTTTAGAATCTCTGCCTTAGAGCCCCGCTGTGGCCTCCACAAAAGTATCTTTGGTTTTAGTTGCTGCCAATGAAAGTGTAAAAACACTTATCACGTTCACCACAGCAACACGGAGCCGACCCCTTCCCCTGTGTTTGCAAGACCAGAACCCTTTTAACTTTGACGAGGTGTTGGTGCAAATACAGTCGACTAACCTCTCTCGTTTTGTCCTCGCAGCCTCGGCTACGCCTTCCACGTTGCGTCGGTCCTCGGCGGAAACGTCACACCTTTCACAGATCGGATTGAAGATGCTGTCGTTCAAGCGGATGAGGTTGGCGGAGATCTGCTACAGGTATGGCAGAGTTTACATGTCCTACATGATGTGCTACGTGATGCTGAACAGCGTTAATTATTAGCATTGATTCCTAAACTAGTAGGTTCTTGTACAAATAGTGATTCAAATTGAATAGCACTGCATCATTAATACACTTTCTTTATAGTTCAAGGAAAGGCCTAGGCATACCGACTTTCTCTGTAGTGTGGAAGCTAAGAACGAAGCTGCTCTGTTTGTTTCGAAGATCCATTCATACACCTTTGAGAAAAGTCTTAGTGGGTTTTCTCACGCATCTACATTTCTACGCCTCTGTGTTGTTCGTTTCTTTTACTCGTCCGTTGTTTTTAGCGCTTTTACCCTCACAAACAAAGATCTAGACCAGCCTTTTGCTAGGATTGAATTTTAGACGTAGCATTGTTTTATGCAAAGTTAGTTGCAGCCGTTCATTCCGAACACGAAGAGAACAAACGAGAGCCAAGTTTTACAGCAGCCACGGTAATTGGCTCGGTTTACCGAAGGTATCCTCGACTCTTGGCTCATTCAGTTTGTTTGGCGCGTTTCAGTTCGAAGGCGGTCTCAGCGTGACGGCCACCATCCTGAGCGGTGTCTACCGTCTGGCCGAGGCGGCCAACAAGGCACCGGCCGTCAGCAAGGTGGGTCAAGCGTCCTCCTCTTGTTTTAGACTTTTCTTGAGTGTTGTCTATAATCGGTGACACACTACGAATCCGATAAAAGCTCTGCTTCCAGCATGTGCTCGTTTCGTAGCGCCAAGCTCTGGCTGCGCGTGCAACGAAGTGTTGTCAAATGCAGAAAGCTCATGCTGGAGGCAGAGCATGTACTGCATTCCCAAAAAGACCAGGAAATGATTTTTCAATTTCTTGATTCTTAGCTTTCCTGCTCAACTCACAAATCGCACATCAAATCGCAAATCGACGATTACGTCGGACTGGCTTCGTTCAGCGTCCAATCAAAGTTTATGATCTCGTCGGCATTTGCTGTAGTGAATGCTTGCTGGCGTTTGCACTTGTTGAAAGCGTCGATGCAAGTTACGAATTGGGGAAGCCTTGCGATTTGTTTTCTGGGCTTACCTGTGTGGCACCGTACGTGACACTGTAAACAACTTTATTTTTGCGAGCTCGGTATTTTGCGAAGTTTGCAGCACGTGCGTGTCGGGAATGTTTCACGGGCACAAATTTTTGCAATTTGAAGTGATATGCTATGTGGCCGTCACCAAGGTCTGTCGTATATTCGCAAGATCGAGTTTACGTAATATCTTTTGAGTCACGAAATTCGCGAGAAATGAGGTCTTCACAAAAAATAAGTTGTTTACACTATGTGATGGACAGGTAGCGTTGGTGTAGCTTGCTGCGACCTGTTGCGAACAAGTGCGCGGAGATTGACACTTAGGGAATCCTTTGCTTTTAGGAGCAAGTACTCAAGTTTGCCAACTACCTCCTGTCACGCAAGAATGTGCAGACGGTCAAGGGAGCTGCCATTCTTTATGACGTGCTGAGGCTACTCTCTGTCAGCAGCAAGGTAAGCACTCCGTTAGGACACGGGTTGGGTTGGTCTCACATAGAAAGGTATCCTGCCTACAACACGATCCCAGGGTTTAGCCATGTGCAACAGAAGTGTGAAAAGTCGCAAAGCAACGTTTTATTGGATTAATGGTTAGTATAGTGCCCAAGTATTTTCTGATGTTTCGTACACCTAGCCGGCATCTTGGAATCAAAATAAACTTTTTTTTCACAATGTTAGCTGAAATGTGGTATTTGTAACACTGCAAAAGTGACGACATATGTTGTATTTGGGCAGTTACAAGAAGTTTGATGGTGTGAAATGAATGCAGTAAAAACACACTCCAGCTGAACAGGAAAAAAAAATGCTCAAAATATTTTGCTTTTTAAACTGCCTCCTAACCCGCAACTTTTACAACACACGACGTGGGGAAATTAGAATGTTGGTTTTGACTTTGACTTCATTTGTTATTTTCTCAATTGCTATTCTGAATCTAGTGCTTGTAAATAGCATGCTGAGAAGAGAAAAGCCTGGGTATTTCGAAAGTTTAGTAAGTTTGGATAGCTGGATAAACTCCAGAAGCTCCCCTTGAACCAGCAACAGACTATAGTGGCCGAACTTCTAGATAGCCATGTCTCACGCAACCGACATGTGCGCCTTGCAGGCATTATTTTGCTTTTTCTCTCGGTCTAATCTTTTTTTCACCGGAACGGTACCTCCCGCCCCGACAGCACCACGTGCCCGTGGCGGTGACTGTGTCTGGTTCGTCGGCCCTGAGTGCCAGGTCTCCCACGGTGGTCGTGCGGCTGACCGACGTGTTGGGCGCACCCCTGGCCCCGGTGTCCCTCCTGCTGAACAGCGCAGTGCGACTCAGCGACGGCCAAACGGTGCTGGAGAGGAAGCCTTTCGCACCTTCCAAGGAAGACAAGTGGGTCTCGTCTTTACCGCTGTCTGTGGTGTCTTAAGGCCTGTTCACACATGCAGCGGAGCGTTACAAGCATACCGCTTAGCTTGCGCTGAGCGCATGCTGACGGGAGCGTCCACCAGCTTTGTATCGCACCGTCAACAGTGTTGCTCATGTCAGACGAAAAGAAGCTGACGACACGTGAGTAGCGCTACATCAGCGCTTCGCTGCATGTGAGAACCGGCCTTAATGCACACGTTTAGGAAGAGGAAACCTAACCGACGAGGTTGCCAGTTGGGAATTGTGTCCGTCCGTCCGTCCATTTGTTCTCTCGCTAAATGAGTGTATTGTAACTTGCGTCTGCTTGCGATTTCTTACGACGAGAGAAGACGCCGGCACTATCTATGAGGCGATGCTGAAACTGTGTTTCACTAGAGTGAAGGTTTTGTGGGGTTTGCGAGATTGAATGGATTTACTGTGCATGAGAAACGGTTGTTTTTTGATGTTGTAAAAACGTTTTTCGAAGTCACAAAAGAAGGAACAGTGTACTAAAAAAAAAATTAGCAAATACTATACGGAAATTTCTGGTGTTCCACAGCCACCCGACAGATGGCGTCAGTGTGTGCTCTCGTCGTAAGAGATCCTAAGTGGCCTTAGGCGGTCCTAAGCGGTTACAAATGTGCGAACCGGCTTCAACCCGCTTTTTGTTAAAGACCAAAAGGCGTTTGGACGACACGATACAGTGCTGGTGTTTTCTGTGGCTTACCGACTTCTGAAGTGTGCAGACTTGCTGTGCTAATTGTCACCTCAGAAAAAAAAAATGTGGGTGTTGTCCACGGTCTTTGCACTGCACGAACCGGTTCTCTCGATATCTAATTGTCGGAGAAAGAAACAACGCTTTCTGGGTGTTTGAAACGTGTGTGTTTTAAACAATGAATGACTGATCTGAAGTGCAGATATAGGTACTATCTTAATTCACCACAAATGGGGGAAATTAGCAACGCTCAGCTAGGAGCCAAACTTGTTTTATGTGAAAATGACTATCGTTGGGATCAAAAATGAAAGCCGTTTACAACTCCCTGTAACGCCGAATTAGAGCGCAGCTCTTGAGGAGGAGGGAAGGTTACTGGGGGGTGGGTCAAGTGACCGCGGGGGGTCACGTGACCTTGTGGGAGTCACGTGACCTTGTGGGAGTCACGTGACCTTGGGGCGTCACGTGACGTCGGGGGGTCACGTGACCTGGGGCCACGTGACGATGCCGATGACGTCGTCAGTGACGTCACTGATGACGCCATCAGTGATGATGATGATGACGATGCGGATGCCGGTGACGTCACCAGTGACGTCACTGATGACGTCATCAGTGATGATGACGATGCGGATGCCGGTGACGTCATCAGTGACGTCACTGATGACGTCATCAGTGGCTATGACGTCAACGGGGGGTCACGTGACCTCGGGGGGGTAACCCTAGTAACCCTTGTGAGGGCAACTCTCGTGACCCTCGTGAGGGTAACTCTCGTGACCCTCGTGAGGGTAACTCTCATAACCCTCGTGACCATCGTGAAGGTAACCATTTTGAGGGTAACTAACCCTCGTTACCCTCGTAAGGGTTACGAGGGTAAGTAACCCTCACGAGGGTTACTTACCCTTGTGAGGGTTACCCTTTTGAGGGTAACTAACCCTCGTAACCCTCGTGAGGGTTACGAGGGTAAGTAACCCTCGTGAGGGTAACCCTCGTGAAGGTAACCCTTTTGAGGGTAACTAACCCTCGTAACCCTCGTGAGGGTTACGAGAGCAAGTAACCCTCGTGGCCCTCGTGATCCTCGTGAGGGTAACCCTCATGAGATTAACCCTCGTAACCCTCGTAACCCTCACGAGGGTTACGAGGGTTGCGGTTACGCCGACGCCGACGGCAATGCCGACGGCGACGCCGCTCAAGCCGGGAACGGGCCCCTAAGAGCTGCGCTCTAAAAGCTCCTGGCTTGTCAACACCTTTCAGCTTCACCGATCACTACCGGCACCTGCTCGACAATCATTACTAAGTTAAGGGAAATACTGTGTATGCACAGGCTGATTTGATTTGGATCGTTATTTTAAATACTTGGTTGGGATGGGTATGTGTGCATCAACTCCACTCCTGAGCTGAGAACTTGATATGTTCACACTTCTGTACAGTCGTCTTAATTTGCCAACATTGAATGATTGTAACGGTTTACAGACCAACTTTAATTGGATGGTTCCATAAATGACGTTAGCCTTTCGCTGTTATTAAGACAGAGAATCTCTCTTGTGTTTTTTTTTTTTAAGATGGGGCTGGTTTATTTGCTCACTTGGGTCGTAAAAAATCTTTTTTTTTAGCAAAGGGGTTGCCTCTCTGTGACTTCAAGGGGGGTCCTTTTTAAGTTGGTGACCATATAATGAATCTACTTTACACTACCAACAGTAGTGTAAAGTAGTGCCGTAATCCCTGTGAGTTCAGAATGTGCGTAAGGTTCCGTTCTCTGTTGCAGAACCCTGTACGTGTACAACTTCATGTCTGGCAAGCCTCGCCGTGGGTTCTACAAGCTCAGCCTGAACGCCGTGCCTGTCCAGGCCGATGCCCGTCTGCTCGGAAATACAAATGCCGAGGTGAGGCCGCCTTTTAGTTCCACCTCGCTGGTCGAGATGGACATGGTATCAGCTCAGGTCGGCTCACTACTGATGTGACAAGAGGGCGGGTTTCTTATTCGAGTGACCGTCCACCAACATGCCGTCTGCTAATAGGTCGTCACTAGGTCTAAAGAGTGGCTGGACAAACCCCTCCCACAAATCTTTCTTCTTGCCATAATCGGTAGTTTTTACCTCTCCACTCTCCTCCTCCTCCTGCTTTTGCTCTGCCAAGTTGGGAAGAGTGGAGGGCTTTTTGGGAGGGGCTCGTCTTTGTTCCGTGTGTCTTAGCAGACCATGGCAGACGTCTGTTAGCTTGTCGTCTGCTAGCGGGGTGGCGTGTGACTGTCAATCGAGGCAGATGGGCCTCACAATGCCAACAAAATTGATTTGCGAGGTCTTCACAAAAAATCCTTACAGGTGCTAAAGAGATTGGTCGGGCCGAGAGGTCCAGGAAACAGTTGGAAAGCCTGGCACTATGCGTACTAAAAGTGCATGCATAGAAAATGGCTGAAATCATTTAGTCCTGAACGTAGTTGTGGGCTCTGGTTTAGGCCCCTCATGTGGTACTTGGGTGCTGTGTACCTTCTCACTTCAATACTTCTCGCTCTCAATCATTACAGATCCAAGTCAAAGTCCTGACCGAAGTGGAGGTGGTTAACCTTGAGGTCGGCACGGCCGATCGTGACCAGACGGCGGCTCCCAAAATGGACGTGTGAGTGCCTCAGATTTGTCTCCCGTAGTGAGGCTGCCCACGCTGGCCAAAGTTCTAGGAATCCAAGCACAGTCGGCATGTTTGGTACCTGAGGTTTCCAAAGCTTCATTGGCTGCCAGTTTTTTTACGTAGAGTTATGTTTTTTTTTACGCTTGGAAGGGGGTGCAAAGTTGGGAGGTCGATGTCACGGAAACTTGGTCACGGAAGTGACGTCACACTGATGCTGCCGAGAACCGCGCAATGCGCAGAGGAGTCTTTCCTTATCTGCTGGCTTGCTCGCCTCAACGCAATGCGCTCCTGTCAAATTGCAACGGCAATAGACGCCGCTCCGGCAGCCGTGATTCCACAATCGTCGCTCTGAACAGCAGCCGAGCTCGCGTGCTCTGCGGCACGGGCATTTCACGCGACTCGGCGAAACGTTGAAAGCAATCGCACATAGTTTCTCATGTGTGCCTTGGAAATGGTGGCGCAGGGGGCTGCACATCTGCCTCTGCCGAACTCCGAGCCTCGGGTGTTCGCTTCTTACATGCTCGACATCGTCATGCGGAAGGAGCCCGTGGATGTTTATACAGCTGCGGCCGTAGTTCTGCGGAGTAAACCTATGCGCTGACCAATTTTTTTTCGTGGGTCAAAGTGATCGTTTTTGCACGTACTCTGTAGGGAAGTGGATTCTCGGGCTGATTTCGATTCATATTTAGGCGTCGTCAGAGAAAGGTGGTGCCTAATAGCCACGAATAAATGGTGCACGTTAATAAATGCCAAATTAACTGTAGAGCGTGTTGGTAAAGTTGAATTGACTCTGAAAGAATAAACAACAAACTCGAGACATGGACGTTTGTTTTATTTTTAGATTTTTTTTTCTTTCTTTGTCAAGTTAAGTTAATAAATGGCATGCAGCATTTCTAGAGCTCATTTTTTGACTTGATGGCAAGTTCACCTTCGGGTGTGAAGGAGGTAGGGAGCAGAGCAAGGTCAGAAAAGGACTTCATTGGAGTCAACTTGGATAGTTTTTGAATTGTGCGGTACAAGACTCCGTCTAGTTTGGGATCTTGGGTCAGTGTTGTTTCTAACTTCCTTAGTCAATTTTAAAACTTCCATAAATCCTCCAAGATGAGCACTAACAATATACATTTTACCGCTTGGTGCGTTTTCTCACGCAAAAGATATTTTGAGATATCTGACTTTAAGCTAACCAGTGATTACCGTAAGCGTCTAAGCCTGCTTCAGGAGATTCTCGCTTTTTTTTTCTTTTTTTTTCTCACAGGGTGCAATAGCATGTGCTTGCAAACTGAGCAAAGACTTTGTGAAACCGAACCTGCGGCCTTCTGAAAACTTCCATTTCATTAAATCGAGGCTAGAAGGTATGGGGTATGGGATGGTAGCGGGGTAGAAATGTGAAAAAGAATTTCCTTAGATTGCTAATTCTTTTTAATCTATGTTCGTGGTCCCAGGGTTTTGCGTCACCCTCCCAAATATGTCCCCTTCTTTATCGTCAAGCGTCGTGCATGCTTGCCTTGCAGGGTTGCGTTCAAGGGCAAGCTGGCTCAGACACTGGAGGCGGACCACCACCAAAAACTGGTGATGAAGTTCTCGCTGAAGGACAAGTCCAACGCGGACATCATGACGGCCCAGCAGGCCTTTGTCCACCTCCAGCACCAGGAGACCAAGCGGGAGATAGTGTTCCTTGCCGAGCCCGACAGCTCCCTCATCTACCGCTTCGACCTGGTGAGGGGAACCCTGGCAGACCTTTCTCAAGTGACTGGCGCCGTCTGGGGTTTGTTTGTGAACTGCAAATGGAGGGCAGCCCCAATGTGTTTCCGCCCATCGGAACACGTTGGCATCGTGACGTTGTATTGGTTTTTTCACACCTTTTTGTGCCCTAGATTTTCGATGCTCTACAAAGAATTGTCAATAAAGACGATATACGCACGAAGGTAGGTGCTGACGACGCTGGTCGTGCGGAACGGCGCTCCGAAAATGGCAACGGCAGGAAGCAAGGCCGGGGGGAAGGGTGTATGAACGATCAGAGGCTTACTGGAAAAGGTCCATTGCAACTTAACGCCATATTTGCTCGAGTAATATTAAGTCGTAATAATAATAGTGATGATCTTTGTTTAAGGTGCTCTCAAACGCTCACGGCTATTTGATCAGTGCTCCTCCACAAGAATGCATGCAATAAGTAAGAAAAGACACTCGAGACACACTTGTAAAAATTAGTTCAAAACACGAAAAGGAAGGTTAGTAGAACATGCAAATCGCTTGACAGATTGTAGAACATGGAGGCGTCTATTTTAAGATCTGCCGTTGCACTACTGTTGTAAAGCATGTATCTGAAAAAGAGGCAAAATACCTAGTAGAGTGGAAGTTGACATGAAGATTACCTTTGTGTAGGAGCTGAACCCAGTTGATAACACCATTTGCTACCTTATGTACAACAACTAAGTCACAAACCTTGGACGAAGTTCTCTTCGACAAAAGTGAAAGAAAATTTTAGTGGTAAATATTCACTCGTAATAAAAACGGGCACACTGTTTATGAACAAAGCCTGCCTGTCCACTTTCCTGCACAGCATGTGGATAGCCAATCATCGCGATCAACAGTAGGAGCCTTGTAACCTGGTGGGCAGAGATGACGTTCTCGTGTGAAAATGCTATCTGCACAGATGACAGTTGTGCTGTGCTTTTTACCTTGAACATGACGATTGGCAGTGTCTGTGCTCTGTGGGATAGTAGGAAAAAAAAGTGTGCTCATTACTTGAGTTAACACTAAATTGCAAGTGGGAATGGGGGACAGACAGGCACGCTCTTTTGGAGTTTGCATTTAGAGTTGGCAGTTCTTCCACTGCTGAAAAGTCTAAATTGCCATTGCAAGTGATTCACTAGCCTGACCAAAAACCCCAGTTTGTGCCCAGATAAGTCTGGTATGGAAGTCTGTTTTCATGCATGTTTGTTTTTCTTTCTTGTCAGGATTTGCACCTCAAGGCCAAGGAAATGGGTTACCTGTCTGGAAAGTATGACCTGTCCCTCATCATTGGGGATGCTGTAATTGCCAACCCCCTCAAGTGGACTTTGGTAAGCGCTGGTTTTTTTGGGGGGCTTTTTGTTAGTAGATTACACTGCTCCCAGCATTTACTGAAACACACTTCGAACTATGATGGACTCATTGCTCTAGTATAAACAACCGTATCGGTCTCCATAGAATCATATTTGTTGTATTTGTTTTTCCCAAGAAAAGATGGGGGATCAATCTGTTCCAACAGCTTGTGTTCTCTTCCCCCAGTTTTTGCATCATAATGAAAAGTAAAGTTATTGTTATTAAACATTTGTGCAGTATTTTGAATATAAATATACTGTGGCTCTAGTTGCTGTTTGATTGAAGGTTGTTGCAGCAAAAAGATGCTTTGATGTTGAGTGAATGTGTTTGTTCCCAACAGGCCTCACTCGCACTCAGCTTCCCCCCAAACCCAAGTCCTCCGAAGGACACCGTCGACATTCACGCCCCAAGGCCGGAAATCAAGGTGCCAAGTCCGAGTTGCTTTTTTTTTTTCTCGCGCGTATGTGAAGTTAAGCTTGTAGATCTTAGCATGGCAGTGATGTGATGTGGAATTTGTGACCTAGCCATAAGGTAGCAGCCTGCTAGAACAGCTAACTTTGGTTGGCAACTCTGTGCCACTCCTTGAATGTAGTCTCCAGTACAAACACATGCTTAAACTTGACACAAACTAGATCTGAACTAGAAACAGCTACCCTTTACTTTAGTTTGTTTAAATTGGTGTGCATTCTATTACTACTGACCCCGGGCAGACAGTAGCTTCGTTCGATTTACCTGCACCGGTGCAGAGAAGTGTAGGGGGGTGTATTTCCGATCGTATCTCAATTCACGCACCAGAAGTACACTGGCCAACACTTTCCTGCACCGGTGTAGGAGGTGCAAGTAAATCACTCGAAGCTAGTGTTTACAAGGTGAGTCTCACTAGCGAGTGCCCGATGAACTCGTCTTGCAGCCATGCAGGGGTGGAACGGCTGCGCCATTTGCGCCATTTTGCGCCAGACGCATTTGTCTGCGCCATCCTGCGCCATTTTGCGGAAACTGCGCCACTGCCAATAGCTTGCGCCATTATGCGCCAAATCGCACAACGTGCGCCCAAGAAAATTGTATTTTTTCTTGGTTTCGGTTTCTATCGACTCGACTGGCAACAATGAGCACGTTTAGCTTGGTCGGCCCTGCAATCCTTTGTTCTGTTTATTCTCCCTATGTATCTCGAGTCGGAAGCGCGCCTAAAAACTCGGGGATCGGATTCCAAGCGCTACACCACCTGCATGCGACTGGATTGTTATTCTTCAACCATCAGTGATTAAGCAAGTCGGCCGAGGTGAGGTCGAGTCGGTAAGCGTCAGATTGCCTGAGGCTCTGCGGCCCGGGATCCAGAAGTCAACCAGTGGAAAAAAAATGAGCAAAAGATTCCGTTTACTACTTAATCGTTATAAGTTGGAACCGCATTCCCGCAAGATAAATTGTGATTTGATAGAACTGGAAACGCTGTCCGATCCGAAATTTTGCCGTCCAGCAGCTCTCACGCGAGCGGTAGATCTGCTCGGCGTACTTTAACCTTGCTCTTGTTAATCGCTTTGAATACAATAACTCTGTTAATCGTAGTCTGCTGCTTCGATATTGAGTTGCACGATAGGATGAACTCGAAATTTGTTGCCCTGTTCCTCCACGCAGCGGCACGTCCGTTGCTTACGCACGTCACGTGGTTCGCACATATAATTACTATGTCGAGCATGTGTGGGTTGATCGATAAGCAGTGCTGGTTTGCATCTTGAGCAGCTGAAAGCCACTCAGAAAATATCAAGTACATTATCTTCAGAAACGTATGGTACTTGCGTTTTGGCTCTCATTAAGGCTCACAAAGTTCCAAGTTTTCGCATCTGTTACACTGTTATGTGTTATCCCATCTACCTAGGTTCCTAACCTCTCATGTTCATCTGTGCTGCTAAGCACTATTGAAATTGCTCCCGTGCTCGTCTAAGACACGAGCTGAAGTGCAATGAAAACTGATCTGAGCTGCTCCTAGCCTGCTCCAGAATGTAGTTTTAGCTGCTCCCAACCTGCTCCAAAACAGCGGTTTCAGCTGCTCCCGTGACTGCTCCCAAATACATTTGATGAGTTCCACCCCTGCCATGTCAAAAACAAATTTCTGGTGAGCCAGCCTTGCTTGAGCGGTAGCACCTGTTGGCAGGCATGTTTATTGCCTGCTGGTGAGGCAGAAGCACGCAAGGCAGGGGTTTCAAACTCATTCGGCTGTGGGAGCCAGATAACCCATTCCCGAAAAATGGAGGGCCGACGTAGAGAAAAACACAAAGAAAAGATTATTCAAGATTTTCTATACACGGGACCTCTTGCTCTCTGCCTTCCATAAACTCGCTGTTTTAGTGGTGACATCTTTCACCAAGAGGAACATACACTTTGTGTGTCTTTTGCTAACCTCAGTGGTCCCGGGTTTGTGTTATGTCTAAACTTCAGCTCGTTTGCGCCCTGACTTTCTGTTTAACATGCTTGCATTTTTTAAGCACACTGTTGTTGCCGTGTTGCTGATCTATCGCTATGCTAGAAACTAGAGCTCATAGATTAATCTTTGGAATTAGCTCCTACTGAGCAAACGTTCGTGCAGCTGAGATGAGACCTCGTGCTTGTAGGATGGTAGTGGGATTGGCATATAGGTGATTTACATTAAAGAAAGCTGAGAAGCAAAAGTTGGAATGAAACAATACCCGGTTGCAAAGAAAACGAAATAGAGAAAAATATCTGGGCACATTACAAGAGCAGAGCTACATTTCGAGCATAAATGAATAGACGACAGGAGGACATTATTTATGATGCATATAGCGCTTGAGACATGGGAACGAGGTTTTGTATCTTGATACTTAAGGGCCGCTTCCCAGCGAGTTTCTGGTCGCGTGTTTGAGACTTATGATATAAGGTTACAAAAATGTTTCTGTTATGAATGCCAGCACGGTTGATTAAATGTTTGACTAGTCTATCTCTTCCCGGAGAGAGGACTACACTCGGTTGCCACGGCTGATTTTAGGACAGAAAGACGAAAAATAATATGTCACCAGTGCAGTAGCCAACACAAGATAACCGTCGTGTGTCGCTTACAACGTGTCCACTTTCCCCTGATGGCCCCCTCTCTTGCGTCACAGCATCTGTTCAGGGAGCAAGAGAAACGTCCGCCAGCGTTCCTGTCCAACGCCTTCTGCGGCCTTGTCCTTGCTCCCCTGCTGCTGCTGTTTGTTCTGGTAAGTGCCGCACGCAGACGCGGTCGCCATCATCGTTATCAGCGTCTCGCCAACCTCGGGTTTCTGGACGACCGATGCCAGTTTTTGTTGCGACAACTGTACCGGCAGCTATGTAGACAAAGGAAACGACCTGCACGTACAGTTGGCCCGCCTTGTTGAGGATAGATAATTGCAAGCATGGCACCTCACTAGTGCCCCATGCGTGCAAGCATGTGCGGCGTGCGCGTGAACGTGGTTTTGCCAAGCTTGTAATTGGACGCAGTTGCTTGCACAAGTAGTGACATGGTGGCGGCCAGATGCCTTGCTTGCTATTGTCTATGCTCGGAAAAAAACTTTCTTGCGCGTTTTGAAAGAAGGGAAGAGCGCGGTTTCACAGCTTTGATCGGCGCTTGTGCGCCCATGGCTTTGAGCGCATAGCTACAGAAAACTGTCCCCAGTTAGAGTAGTTCTTTTAATTAAGGTGTGGTTTCGAGGAAGAAAGATAGCTATACATTTGCTTGCCTGGACCTGTAGTTTTATTAAGACGATTGACTCAATAAATGCTTTACTTGATGTTTCTTTTCACAATCAAACTGTCATTTCTTGTAATGTTTGGTGCTTAGTAATTGACTTAGTAGGTGTTCCATATGGTTATCAGCTTCATTAATTCCGTTTTCCCTCGCGTTGTTTCGACAGTGGGGCCGCATCGGAGTGAACCTGTCCAACTTCCCGTTTAGCCTGAGCACCGTCCTGTTCCACTTGGGACTTGCAGGTGAGCCCACTTCGGAGGTTGCTCTTGCCAACATCGCCCGTGACCTCTACAACCCCTGGAATCAAAGCTTCCCTTCCCACGAAAAAAAAAGATGTGTTTGTTGCGAGGATTTCGAAATATAGCTCAACTACCCGTGGTATTCAAAATCGGGGAAAAAATTCCCGGTTCCTTGCTGCGTCCTGCAGAGGAACCGCGGCAACGGCCGAGGCGGCGCGCACGTTCCTGTGCACGCAGTCGCACTAAATGCTAACCATGACTTCTTGTGAGGACACAGTGTCATCATGGTATCATGCGACACCATGGGTCGTGGTGTTACACGATACCATGACGTCGGAACGCCTAAAGTCTCGCAATGTCGGGTCAGATGACCTTAAATTCTCCGCCAGATCAATATGTTCCAATACGACCGTTTGACGTCTCCTGAAGAAATTCAAACAATCCTTCCTTAAATACTGCATTCCCTGCTTTGTGCATAGGGTTAATATAATAATAATCTAGACCAGTAGTTTTCAACCGTTGATGTTTTGCGGACCCTTTGTGGATTGGTGGAAATGATGGAGGGTCCCGTTCGTGGTTAGGAGAAGGGAAAGGTATAGGTTAATTAGGATTAGGATTTAATGCATGGATATTACTAAGGGGTAGTGTGAAGTAGACGAAAAAAACTCTCCCGAAAATTGGAACATTCTGAAAAGAGAGAACTTTTATTGCTGGGCAGGGCTTTGCAGACCCCCATTTGAAAACTGCTGATTGACACCGGTGATTCTCAGTCACTGATGTTTTGGGGACCTCTTCTAGATCGGCAGAAGTGATGGGGGACCCCATCCACCGAAGGGAGGGGGGTATTGGACTATTAGAACGACAAAAGTATAAATGTAGATGCATGCAAACCAACTTCAAGGTTCTGAAACGGAAACTAATCAATCCTATTCATTCAGTGCACAGGGTTTGATCTACTATGTAACTTTCTAAAACATAAAAAAAAAAAATAGAAACGATTTGCTTGGCTTGATTGACGGCTGAGGGCTTTGGGGACACTAGAAAGACCTTCAGGGACCTCAAAGGGTCTGCGGACCCACATATGAGAACCACCGATCTAGACTCTAGAGGGAAAGGTCTCATGCATTTAGGCCGCTTCGAAACAGCAGGCCATAGACGCCAACATTGGTGGTCTTGATGAGACCACATTGCTGATGATGCTTTTCTGTAGCAGGAAGACAACACTTCCAAGGCCTGTCTCTAGACTTTTTTCTAGATTTAATTTGCATGTGAACACCGGCGTCGCCCATTGTATAGAGTAAAATAGAAGTTGACAAGCATTCCTGCAACCTCAACCTGTCGCGCAAAATGTTAACCGAGTTAAGGTTCGCGGCAACACTGTTAACAGAGAGAGAGAGTTAGGCCGGGTGTTTTGTTGTTTGACGGCATTGGCTGACTAGAGGGCTTTGTCTTTGACACAAGTGCCCATCCACCGCCAGAGGCGGCCTTGGGCCTGTTTGCTGCCCCTGGCCGTAAGAAAGCGGTGGTAGATTAATTTGAGGGCATTTCGGAGCGAGTGGACAGCAGCGTATGCCTTGCTTTTGTCCCTGACTGCTCTCAAATGTGCCCACAATTGGAAAAAAAAAAAAAAAAAAGCCTGTGGACAATTTTTTGAGGCAATGCTGTCAAAGCCATGCACATACGTTGTTTCGTTTTTCTCGGTTCACAGACTATTTTCAAAATTTATGAGACTGTTACTTTATAATGTTCTGGAAATATTGCTAGTTTCATTGGCACGTTTTTGTGGGTGTCAAAACATGTTTCAACACTAAAGTTGCAAAAAGAGGCGTTTCTGCGCATGCGACACATTTACAGTAGATTCGCTCGGATCACAGAGTCGCCTTCGAAAGAAATGTGGACTTGTTTCACCGCATTTTAAGAGCACACATGTTTTTTTTTTTAGAAACTACTGGCTAACGAGGTATGCAAAACGCGATCGCTACGAACAATTCTGATATGATTTCAAATGCTGTCTAATGTGCGGCATTTTTGAAAAGTTCTACAACTGGAGTGATTCACTAGTAATATTGCTCTGGACCGAGGCCTAAATTCCAAAACCACTTGCGCGTGTGAAGTGCGATAAATAACACAAACAAGCGATCGCCTTCTTTTTTTTGTTTTGTTTAAACTTTAATGCTATTATTAATACTAGTAGTATTACGGTAGTTTGTGCAACGTTTGCATGTGGGACACCATATGTTAGATACTAAAGTTTTGTATTCAAAACACTTTGATAACACTTCGCTGCACGTACAGCCAAAGCCTAGCAGAAGGCACTGAATACGTGTCGGAGCTGGAGCACTGACTGGTTTCTAACCCGTCACTGACTGTGGCTCATAGCATTCATTAGCACTATGCCGTACCAAGTGTTTCTGCGAATGTCTTTCAAAAATTTCTAAGACCAGGGTGTTTTAGAAAAAGAAAATCTTTTCGGAAGCAGACTGCCAGCCACTGCAGACATCAAGGATTGCAAAAGGAATACTGATTGGCTTAATTAATAGTGACCTAAGATTGACTCGTATACTGCGACATCCCGGGAAATTGACCACCTCAAACCGAAAGCAAGTCAAGTGAAAATCAGGAATGGGATAACGTTTGGTAGGAGATTGTGCCAAAAATGGGGTGTGGGTTATCTTTTGGGCATGGGGCATCTCTCGGGACATTACGGTAGGGGTTTTCGACGACGCTCGGCAAGTTTTTAGTTTGAATCATACTAAGTTTATTTTTGCTGACTAAAAAGTGAATTATTTGATTTTAGGTTATTATTTAGCTAGTTGCTATGTTTGTTTTCAATCCCCGACGTCCGCCGTGGCTGGCGGTCTGTTTTTGGGTTTCTTGCGTTTCTCAATCACCCTAGTTTTAGGAACTCTTAAAGGCCTTCGCAGAAGCACCTGGAATATGTGTGAACAAACGTTTACTGGCCAGGATCAGTGTATGTGCGTTTGGTCGCTGATCGTCCTCCTGCGATCTCATGGCGTCTGTGCAGCCATCTTCGGGCTGTTCACCTGCTTCTGGCTGAGGCTGACCATGTTCACCACCCTCAAGTACCTGGCTGCCCTGGGGGCAGTCACCTTCATCTCTGGACACGGCATGCTCACCCGACTCACCCAGATGAAGTGAGCACCGACAGCCAGCCGCGGGCCCGGGGGGTCTACCCTCACGTTGAGAGCAGAGGGCGCGAAGGAACAGACCCTTTTCGAGCAGACCCGTCAAGCAACACTGGCGGTCGTCGTTTCTTGCGCACGAAGCTTCCGATTAGACTTGAGTCCTTGCCCAGAACACGCGGCATGTGTTCTCAATATGGGCCGAGCCGTATTCACGCCAAACGCTGACTCTGCCCTTGTGTCCAATACATGCTCCGAGTGCATGACCAAGCAATGGTGGACTTGGATAGTTGGCGCAGCATCTCCCAGGCGGTGCACTCCTTTGAAAAGGGTCTATTGTGACACACAGAGTGCAGTTCCAAAAGTGGAGAGAGTCTGTGGGGATAGAGCACCTGCTGAAGTAATAGGGGCTTTATCTTCAAAATGCGTCGCTCGTTGGGGGAAATCCCGGAAAGGCCGGTTTACGGTCTGGCATAGGGATCGGTTAAAAATGCAGCGGAACTTCTTGCATTTTTTTAGGGCATCGCAAGGAAAAAATTTATGTTGGTAATCTGTAACGCCCAATAATGCATTTGGGAGTCGGTAGAGGAAGCTGAAGTCGATCAGGGAATTTCAGTTTTTAAACACCGTATTTTCGAGGCTACAGTCCGCGCGCAGTGTAGACGGTAATTACACGGTAACTTAATTGGAAATGATTGACGTAAGTTTATACAAATTTTGTATGATAGGCACATTGGCCGTCGTCGCTTTTATCGCGACAATAATCTACTGGTAGACCCCTGTCTGTTGCCGTTGCACGGTCGAAGGACTGAAAGTGGTGTGTGTTTTCTGTGCCAAGTTGTACGCGGCAGTATTGACTCGCAGAGTTGTTGATGGCGCTGAAATTTTCTGTACTGTTGGGGCGAAGTTCCAGGTGCCGAGACACCTTTTATCCTGATGTGCAATCCCCATGACGTGTTTGCAACAGAGGCACAATACATTGTCCGTTCAAGTGGACATTTTTTTGTAACTTGCCTGTTTTATTACTCCCTCTTCTTTTTTTTTCTTTTTTTATTATGACAGGACAGTGCACTGCTGCCCAGGCCACATGATTGTTGGCAGTCACTTATATAGAAGACATCTATCTATCTATCTATCTATCTATCTATCTAGTCTGCAAGGGCAGATTTGGGTCAAAAAGAAAAGTTTTTGCTTAGATAGTCCGCACCTGTTGCATAGTTCGCTCCTGGTCTTTAGTCGACACGAAAATCATCTCACACATGGCATACCTTCACAAATGTCTACTTTCTTAGCTCACAAAGAAGCTCAATCCGTCACATCTCGTTGTAATGTATGATCTTGAAAAACAAAATTCCTGTATAGTCCGTACGCATAGATAGTCTGCAGACTATAGCCCAGAAAACATGGTACCTACTTTTGTTATCTTTGTGGATTTCTTAAAGAGAGCATATTAATGAAAGCAAGATATGGTCATGCAAGTGCTTTTAGTTTGGAACTGTCAGTGCTATTTTGGCGTGTCCCTTGGACAGAAAAAGGAAAAGAAATCTTGGTAATTTTTTTGTTTGAAGCATAAATCAAACTTTTAATGTGTTTAATCAAAAATAAATTTGCCCCGAGAGTTTTTACTGCTTTATGTCACAATGTAAGGTAGTAACGATACATTCCCAACTTGATTTTGCCTTTAGGTTTGCGCAAAGAAATGAATAGTATCTCACTCTTGTTCAATCCACCCCTTTCTGTGGAAGTGCTGCCCCCTGTCGGAGACTTAGTTCGAGGATTTCTTGGTTGGAAACTCGAGGGAAGATATGAAACTACTTAGTCTACTAGGTAACTTTGGGGCAAGAGATAATCCACAATAGGCACAAAAGCAATGTTTCGGGAGCTTAATCTAGGTCGACGTAGTTCAGTGGAGTCAACAGGATCTAGCGTCGTGACTCGAAGGATAGTTCGCACTCCCTCGTACTACACCCACGCTGCTTCACATGGAAAGACTCTCAAACCGGGAGTTTGGGAGAGGGTTAATTCTGATGTTTTGCCCTTTGCTTTCTTCACAGAGCTTAGGCAAATGTTCCTCAAGCCCCACCAGGAGCAGAAGGAAGGACGAGCATCATCCAGTCAATTTTTTTGTCTTTTCCTTTTTTGTTTTGTTTTTCAATTTGCATGTGGGAAACGAAAGAGGGGCAAGAGGTGCGTGCATGAATGTTCACACTTTTCATCGCCACCGCGTGTCATCATCCAAGTCGTCATCAAAGTGAAGTTCTGGAAGTCTGTGTTTTTTTGTTTGTCTTTATTTGGGTAAAGATTTTTTTTTTTTTTCGTCTTGTCACTTGTTGGCTACATTCCTTTGTCCAGAATTAAAGATATTGCCACTTTCCCTTTTTTTTCTTTACCATCAAGAACTTTTTGATAAGGTACAGCACTGTTCTTTTGTTACTTTAGACCATGTGAATAAAGCTGTTCTCACCCGTGGACTTGGCAACCTGTCTCACTTAGTGTTGTCACACAAGTTATTTGGTGACGGGCCCAGATTTTTCATTTAACAGTTGGACGTCAAAATTAACTTTATTTCTGGGTAACCGTCGAAATTTCGTGTCGCTTGAAAGCCGTTAGCAAATGCACATTCATGCTGTCGGCAGTGAATGTCATCATGATGACGATAACACCTCGTCGCGTGAGCTCCGAGTGTGCGCCTTCTGCCAAAGCGCAGTAGAGGGCCGCAAGTGCATGCTGAGTGGCGGCCATCTGAAGGAGACCACTCTTGTGTTGGCGACTTTTGTGTTGCTCCAAGTGTGCACCTGGATTTTGCCATTGGGAGGCAACAAGCAAATTGCAAAGTACATGGACAAGGTGGTAGTTGCTGGCTCAACTGGCATTTCCATTTTTTTTAATTAGAAATTAGTAGAATTGAAAAGACGTAAAAGAAATTGTGGTGGCTTAGCTCGGCTATGCCAGGGTATACGTAGCGTGAGCTTATGCGCATAAAATGAGAGGATCTATCAAGCTGCTTCGGTGCAGCGTCAGACTTGGCTACTGCGCAACGAAGGCGCACAGCTGGGCACGCGGCGGCGCCAATGCGTCTGCCGCGACTATGACGTCACTCTTCTGGAATGCGCAGACCGGCGAGGCGCGCGCGGCGGCGGCTCCGGCGCGCCAGCTGTGCGCCATGTGACCTCACTACTCCTCGCACTTGCGCAGCATGGCTCTTTGACAGCCACGCGAAACTGCTCAACCTCGGCCAGTGTAGCGCTACAAAATAGGTGCCCTACAAAAGTCACGTGCCGATTGAAAAAAAAATAATAAAAAAGGAAATTGATCCACTGCATGCACAGTGGTGGAACAACTGACACAGCCGAACTTGAGATAGCGCGAGCGGGGAAGCTTGGACGTGCGCTCCCGCTGTGCGAGGGCTCGTGCAACCAGGCGCAATCAATCGCAAGGAGCTCGCACTTGTGTCCACCATTGATCTTTTTGTGAGGCCACAAACATATGTTACTGGACTGAGACCTATTCGTTTGACCCCCAAAAATTGGGACAACATTATAACTGTTGACGTGCGCTGTGATTCCTCTATCTCTAGAATGAGCACAGAGTCTTGTTGACGGCATTATAATGTAATGCTTTGCTAGTGTGTTTCTCAAATGTATCTGTTGAAGCCTTTATGCTGCAATCTGGAGGAAGCGATGCGCAATTGTAAAAATTGCGGTATGTGCAAACTGTTGCACTACATCTTTTGCTGAATTGTCTATTCAGAGGCTTATTTCAAAGTTCTCTACTGAATGCCAAAACACAGAACGAATTGAATGTAGACGGGCAAGAGTATCGCTCCAACCATCCTTGAGCAAATAAATGTTTTTCTGTTTTCTTTTTTTACATTGTTTGAACACGATGTTTGTCTTGCTCCAGCTACAGCCATTTGAAGCGAGCACCCTACCCGCGAACAAAAGCATCAAAAACAAAACCGAAACTTCCATTGTTGGCCGCATAAAAGCGCAAGGTCATTCCTAAATGCACTGTATGACGTCATAATCAAGTAGCAGAGAAGTTACTGGCAAACTGGCCCCCGCTCAAAAGTTGTGACCATGGTAAGCTTAGGACCATCAAAACTTCAGCTTGATGACCCCTCCGTCGCGAGAAACGCAAAAAGAAAAGGGTTTAAACAAGTGGGAAAAATAATAAGAAAAGAATCCGGTCCTGCTACATCATGGCTGCCGCCCGTTGCTTTTTCTTTTTTTTCCTCACTTGCCCATAATTATTCTTATTTTTGGCTGGTATTTGTTTTATTCCAAAGCGTTATTCCAATAAATATCTCGAAAATTTATTTCACGCATAAAAGTGAGTCAACCGGGCACGAAAGCAATCACACATATCCGACGTTCTGTCCCGCCCAGCCAATCAGAAGGCGGCGAAATACCGCCATTGCGCCTCGTGGTGTCCGTTTTTCTCGACCACGGAAGCGGTCTTTTGTGGTCCCTGCGTCTTCACTGTAAGCAGCCCTCCCACTCTCTCTTCGTTGTGTTCGCAGTTAACGAAATTTATCACGTCTTATGCTCGAACTTCGTGATCTCTGCAGCCTCAGATTACCCTCTTGACTCACAGAACTCATTCAACAAAGACAGCCCTAACTTGACGCGGTAAAAAAACAAAAAGAGTTCGTTCCGTCCAGGGGTACGTCGCCACCGTTTGGACTGAGGCCTTTTAAATTTCCTAGAGGCATTTAATTCTTGTTCGTATCCATGCCCAGAGTCGGTTTCTTAAGTAGCTACTGATTTTTTTCAATTTCTTCCTTCGTAGCGGTGTGCACCGGCGCTTTGTTAACCCTGCTCAGGGGAAAAAGAAAAATGGAATGTCTTATTGCGCTGTTTTTCGTGTTCCCAGTCCTAGTTTTCGAGCAAATTTTGCGTTTAAATTGACGTTTCGGTGAGATTTTGGGCGCGTACTTGCCTTGTTTGCCCGCGAATCCAACAAAACTTTGCGAACACTAGAAAAACGTTGGGATAAATTGGCGTTTGAACGACGTTCACCACGTGGGGATAGTAGCCCAGACAGATGAACTTGTCGAGCTCATCTTCGAAGATTCATGTTTTGGCGACATTTGAAGTCGTGGTTTCTTAGTTGTAGTCCTTTTTGTGTTTGTTCTTTGTGCATAACCCCCGCTGCTCGTCGTGTGAGCTCTGTTGGCCAGCCGGTATTTTTTTGTTTGATTTTTTAAGTACATTTTTCTGTCATAACGATTACCTTGCGTGGCACCACTCCAAGTATTGTGACACCATATCTGGCGTTTGGCGCCTTCGAGAAATCCCGAGTCGTAGTTCATTTGTTCGCACTTTTTTTTTTTTTTCTTCGCAGAATTTATTCTACAATGACCGAGCCGTCGAGGTGAGTCCAGTCTTCTCTAATATTACGCTTAAGTCAGTCGTCTTAAGAATGTGTTGATTGCTCACGAAATTGTTTTTACCTGCCTGTTTCTTTGTTCTTTATGTATTTTGGCAGATAACGTTATTTTTACAGTTTCCCAGCGAAATTTTTTTTCTTATGAATCTATTTGGTCTTGCAAAGGGGAAAAAACCCACCTGCGAATAGCTATACTTGTGAGGAGTATAACACAGAATAAAACATTTAACCCGGACGATGTTTAAATTTGTTAAAAGAAAAAGCTGACGTTTTGAGGCCGTTGGCCTCTTTTTCAGTTTCCTCGAAAGGATGAGCAAGGCGAGTTGCTCATCTCCTTCGAGCATGCTGAAAAAGCCACCGCCGGCTTCGAAGCTGCTTTCCTCTGTCTTTTAATTTAAGTCTGAACTTAAAGCACCATCTTAATTAAGAGGTTTTACTTTGTGTTGCACGGAGAGCAAGTCATCTGCTTCTTGCACAGGAGGTGAGGTGACGTCTGAACTACTCAGTGTTTCGATTGGCTTTGATTGAAAGGATAGTGGGGTAGACCTTAATGAAGGGTTTGGGAGTTCTGACATCATCGCAACCTCTGAAGAATCAGAGAAAGCTCTGCATTACTTCCCAAAGAGTTAAACTGGTGCAAAGTGTATGCTGCAGAGCCCCACAATGGTGATAGATGTGAAGCCTATGCATTCCACGTATGGATGGCCTAACCACCAAAACTGTGCACATTATATTTTCTAACTTTCTTTCCTTTTTTTTTTTTCTTTTAGGGACTTGGAAGCCGGTGAGGGCAATGAAGCAGACATTGAGGATGTGGAGGACACAGAAGACACCCGGAAAGGTGGTGATGCACCAAATGCTCTATATCTACTATATAAGCTGCGCTTGGACTGTTGGCACTCTATTCATTGATTTTCTTATGGGTGCTGCCATTTGGTGCCTAGTGTGGTTCGGGTGCAATAAACCTGTCACGAAAATCCCAATATGCCTTTGCAAGGTCCTGTACACTCCTTGTTGCCACCCTCCCGCGACACTGAAAAGAGCGGGAGGGCGGCGCAGTTGCTTGTCGATGCCTCTAAAATCTTCTCGGGTCTACTACAATTGAAAGAATGGCCATTTCTTCAAAACATGTCTTAGAAAATAGCCATTTGATCAAAGATTAGTTTTAGTTATGTGAAACCTCAGCATGGGCATTGCCAGTCTTCTAGGCTATGGGCACCCCCAGCCTTCAGCCCTGTGAGCCCCCATCCCGACCACACCCCTGGTTCTTTGGCTAAGCAACAGTATTTTTCCTAACACAATCGCTGTCTGGGTAATTGCTGCTGCAAAGAGTGCCGTTGCCTGTAATAAGTGAGGAGCATGCCTTTTATTTGGGAGCTTTAAACATTTGCTTCCGACAGCTTAATTTCCAGTATTATTAGTCAGGCCTAAAAGGATGTGCTTTAACTAGTAAGGTTAGGCAAAGTGCTGGCAACAGTGTGCCGCTTTGTTTGCTGGGCATAAAACTTTTGAGTATGCAGAAAGGGCTTTCATATGTTCAGGAGGTCCATAAATGTGTATGCCAATTTGTTTTACTTCAGCGCATCTGCATGCGCTCAAGGAATGGTAATTCTGTACTCGTTTGTTTACTGATCAGGCAAGTGCTTCGTCATTTGATTGTGCAACTTCTGTGTGGATGCTTTTGGAAGACCTTTTTTCTTTCCTGGGGTTTAATACAAGTTGGGCAGCATTGATCAGTTCCCGTGCCGAAAGATTGAAAGTTTGTTACACGCTCGGATGGTGCTTTTGGAAAGAGAGCGTTGCTGGAAAGCGAGTAGTGTTGAGGAATGTGACAGTGTGCATCAAGTGTTCTTGCAACCGTAGCTTTACCCCCTCCCTCTGCACTTGCAGCCAAGTTGACGGCAGACCTGATGAAAGACCCCAAGGTGCTGGCGGCCCTTCAGTCCAAGCTGGGGATCATGGTGGGGGCCAGCTCGGGCTACATCGAAAAGTGAGCTTGCACTCTCTGGATCGGTTCCCCTCTCTCTCTCTCACAGACACAGGGTGGAGCGGTAAAAAGTGCCACGTTTAGAACCCCCGGGTCGGTCGAGAGCCGCTCGCAGTGCAGCGGTAGATTCCACGGCCCAGCATCTGGAGGCACCCGCACGGTGTTCAATCTCTTTGGCCAGCATTTCGCAGTCTTGGCTCGTATGCCGGCGACCATGCGGTGCCGGACAAAGACAACAAAGTTATGGGGCCGTGTGGCTTCGGATTAGGTGCACGCATTATGCTAGCGGCGAGGGAAACAACTGTACAGTGTTCCGGGTGGTTGCAAGGTTAAGGGGCTGTCGACTTCTGGCTTTCTGACCCGGCTGTTTTTGACAGTGGTCTGCTGCCGTACTGACAGTCATTTGTGACGGGCCACGCTCTATGCAGTCGCAGCATTCGGTCGGCCCTTGGCACACCCTTCGAAGGGTGGCTGCCTGTCGTTTTGTCGGAGGTCTCGTACACCCGCGGTTTCATCGGTTTTGTCTGGTGTCATACTGTCCGATGGTTTGAAAGTTGTCTCTGTGTTGGGGCTACAGTGTTTTCGAACCTGGAGCGTACAACCGAAGTGGCGTTCGGCACCATAGCTTCGCCTAGCCTCGTTCGTGTCTTTCCGGCAAAAAGGTGGTTGCGTTAAAGCTTTTTTTTTTTTTGTGAAGGATGGTAGTTTTTTCAAAGTGCACGCATTGCTGTTGTGGGCAAAATTGTTTACTCTATGGGATATCGTGCGGTCGCAAGTGTGGAAACAATGGTGCCGCAACGGTGGGGCCTTTGGTTGGTGAATCTGCAAACTTGTGGATGTACTTGCATATCCACAACAGGCACACGTCGTCTGTATTGTGGCAGCATGTACCGTCCCAGGCGATATTGACGTTGGTTAGTGACTGGAGACTTAGGCTTAAGGGGAGACACTGCCCAGAAAAAAATATTTCTGCAAAGAAAGTTGATTTTGAAAAATATTTACATCCACCAACATCTAGAGAGTATTCCAAAAAGTTTAATTAATTTTCACTGCATAATTAAGTTTTTATAAATTATTTTTTGTCCACCAAAGCTAAAGAAAAGGTAGGGTTGGAGCACTTTGAACACATTTTTCTCCGTTCCACTTTTTGGTATAAATTCCATTTTAGTCAATCTATCGTTTGATAATGGCAAAACATGGAAGGCTCATTCTTCCCTTTTCCTGACTGAAATTCAATAAGGAATGCGGCTATGGAACTTTTTTGTCACTTTACGGAGGTCTTTTATAAAGAATGTTGACATTTTGTCGAAGACACAGAAGACCAAAAAGTTGACCAATTTTGCAGAAGAGAAAATTTATAGAAATAAATTACTTCTTAGAAAAAACATTCCATAGCCGAACCCTTTAGGCATTCTGCTACATACTTAGCAAATAAAAATCTTGAATATTGTGATAGTTTTTCGAGGATAGATTAACTAAACAATGTAGGTGTGTCGCTTATACAAGCTACTTTAATTTCCTTCTTGTTTAACCGTCAGATCTGAAATTTTTTTATACACCCTCTAGCATGACCACTAGCATACCCTGTAAGTTCCATTATTTTTAAGACAAGGGTTCAAAAGTTGACCCCCTAAGGGGTGTGTCCCCTTAAGGCACTAAAAGGCTCTTGTACCTGCAGCCTCCCTGCCTGCGTGAAGCGTCGCATCAAGGCCCTGAAAAAGCTGCACGTGGAGTGCTCTAAGGTGGAGGCGAAGTTCCATGCCGAGGTGTACGCCCTCGAGTGCAAGTATGCCAAGCTCTACCAGCCCTTCTACGACAAGGTAGGTGAAAGCGGAATGTGGGGAGCCCCCAAGCTTGTTCCCGCAAGTTTCCCCAATGGCTGGACCGTACAGACGTTTGAAGGAGCACTCCTCTACCTTGTTGTGTTGCACTGCCATGGCCATCTTTTCTTTGTTTTGTTGCCCCCCCAATTTGTTGGTTTGAGCTTTGCAGATGTGCTTGGGAACACTTTTGGTTCTGAAATTGTCCAACTTCTTCGTTTACTGTTAATAACCGTTCAGGGTGGGCACTGGCTCTTTTATTAACTAGCAAGGACGTAGGGTAGTGAACAAGTTCCTTTTGCACCTTCCTGGATGTTTAAGGAGAAACTGCATTTAAGTGATTTAGCAAGCGACGGAAATTTTTCACAGTCACTCGTCACATCACTTGGTTTTTGGTTTTCTAGGAAACGTCGCTCATTGCATTGGTCGCTTGCTCCAGTCGCCTTCATGCGACTTGCCTCGTCGTGCAACTGACCTCGTTGCTCGCCATATAGCTTACATGCGATTTATACTTCAAAAGTAAGCATGCATTGAAGCAGCCGATTAGTGCTTGTACGGGCTGGCAACAACTGGCACCAGCTGTCCTTGGTTGAGTCTGCACTGACCCCACTTCATGTGTCGGGTTGGTAACTATTAAACGTAAACCACCGGCCCGTGTTCCATTTATGTCTCAATCGTGGCGCTCTGCTGAGCTCTCCTTCCACTTGCGCCTTTGCTTTCTGAAATCACACAAGAACTGAGACTCTGCAATTTTCTCATCATCCTTCTCCACAGTTTTTGTATGCATGACAAGCAAGTTGGGATATATGTTAGATAGACTGGTGCGTACGGCTGAACTTTTTAATCGGGTGGTGGCCCGTGCGACCTAGCCGGTGTTTCTATTGGTAACTCCTGCATGCCCTAGCTAGTGAGTGGGTCCATCCTGCGGACACTTGGTGGTCGGACCTGCAATTGCTGTCCGATTTTCAAAGAAAACGCAGGTAAAGAAAGAGCAGCCTTCCTTTCCTCTCTCCCAGAGGCAGGGGGTTTCTCGGAACACAGCTCCGTACTGGAGGTCCAAAACATTATATGGTCCAACCAGCCCTGTTTGTGTTCCACAATGCTACTCTTTTTTTTTTTTTTTTTTTATAAGTTAGTGTGGGCATGTTTGAGGTTTCTCAAAAAAGAAATGTCCCAAAGAAGTGTAACAAAAATGAGCAACACTCAATTTCCCCGCTAAATTTAGCAGAAAAACTTGTATTGGTGCATTATTATGCATTATGCACCAATTCAATTTCCCCGCTAAATTTAATAAAGAAACGTGTTTGAGAGCAGATAGTGCAGAAGGGGCACGTTGTGAGTAGGGCTTAACCGATTTGCGTCGGTGCACGTGCATCAAGCTTCACTGCTTTGCACTGGTGTCCACGTGCGTCTGGTCTCTTTGCCATGCACCGGCGTACTCGAGGCTGCTGAAGGGGGGAGCATCCCCAGTAAATCACTTAATGTGGGCTTGGAGGTGTGGGGTGGTCACTTGACGTGTCCTTTGCATATTTTTGCAAACATGCCGAGAGTAGCAGGTGGGCTGTTATTGTAACATGGACACTTTCAGAATATTTTACGGTGGTTAGACACATCGTGGCATTTATGTGCGCCGTTTCATGCAGAGGCACCAAATCACGGTGGGCAAGGTGGAACCGACAGACGAGGAGTGCGATTTCACCACAGACTCGGACAAAGAAGAGGACGAGATTTCGGTAAGTCGCTTAATCCAGGGGGCTTGTGCCGATTTGGCTCCCTCTAGCAGTTGCCCGTTAATGTCGAGCCTTTGAGTGAGAAAAGTAACCTTGCTAGACCAACTTCGTTGTGCAACATATGCGGAGGGGGGTACCCTCTTCTCAAGTTCACAACCGGTCGTTTGAAGTGCCATTTTAGAGGCCACATTCTACTAGTCCAAATATAAACAATTGTTATTTTCGTAAAAAAATAGTTCTTTTTCTTGTTTTTATTTAGGCAGCGGTAGGTTAAGGGCCGATGAATTTGAAACGGTTTCCCGAATTGTAGAAACTGGACGCTTTACTACGAGGTAGAATCTCGTTTGGGCTTCATCTAGATAGACAATGATCGTTTAGTAAGGTACGTTGTTGGGCTAGTTGGTTCATCTTAGTAAAACATATAAAATAGCGCAACAGAAAGACAAGGACAAGTATACAGGAACGCGGCACTATCTCGCAAGAGATTGCAAGAGCTCGTAATGCAATCGGTCGTAGTGCCTGTCCTGTATACTTCTTGTCCTTGTCTTTCTGTTGCGCTATTTTATATGTTTTACTAAGACAATTATAGCCTTTGGCTTTTACGTGCTTAGGGGTTTGACGGGTTAGGTTTGGTGCGCGTGTGCTCGTTCACCCGGTGAGATATGCCGTCCCTTTCTTCCAAGGAGGGGATCAAGAAGGCGGCCATCAACGAGAAGGGGGACGAAAAGAAAGACGGTGAGTTTGGCGCTCCGTCGCCGTCGGAGTCCACGCGGGGTTCGTTGGTCTCGTAACGTTGCGCTTCTTTTCCACCGATCCTTGCAGAGAACGTGGCCGGCATCCCAGAGTTCTGGTTGACTGCACTGAAGAACCTCGACCTGATGGTGGACATGATCCAGGTTAGAACCCTTTTGTGAGCAGCTTTCCGGAAACCTGCGGACACTTGGTGGTCGGACCCGTTTTTGTCCGATTTTCAAAGAAATCGCAGGGACAGAAAGGCGCGCGATGCAACTCCGTACTGAGGGGTACCGTGCGGTCCCACCCGGCCCTGTCTGCGTCGCACAAGGCTGTAGACTTACTGGTCGTTGTAGTCGGTTGCAGAGTAAAGGCTGGTTTACACGCTTTCCACTGCTTACGACCGATTGCATTACAAGCTCTTGCAATCTCTTGCGAGATAGTGCCGGCGACATCTATGAGGTGACACTGGAACTGTATTTCGCCAGAGCAATGTTTTGAACGCGACAGCATTAAGGAGCTCGTGTCGCAGAAAAGCCAGTGTCGGTGGTGTCGTGACGGGAAAATCCTAATTGGTCGACGGGGTCACGACGTCGCAGCCACACGACATGGCGCGGGAAATTAAGCAACCCACAATGCTCGCTTGAAACATGATTTCACAATTGGAATGAAAGTGATCAAAACGTAATACGAATTAAAGGTCTCCATGTCTCAAATGATGTCACTTTATAAAGTAATTAATTTGCCTTAAAGAAAGAAATGCAAAGAATTTTAGGTGGGATTCGACCCCACGACACTTCTGTTGCGAGCCAGACTCGCTGCCGACTAGGATGCGCAGACTCTCTTGCACTGCTTGAAACGGAGCGGGGATCTATATGTTTAGCTATTGCATTCCGCTCTTGCTTTTGCACTAGTTGAGAGATCATATGTGCATACTATCTGTGAATAGTTGTAATTTATTACATTGTTAGAAGTTTTTCGAGCAAACAATACAAGCATGATGGGGAAAAAGAAATGTATGGAAATGGCACGTTTTCTATCGTCTTTCAACCAAATGCACTTGGTCATAAGAGTTGCAAGTGTGAGAATGCATGGGAATGCATGAAATGCATGGAGTGCATGGTAATGCATGCAGTGCAGTGCTTAAGAAGAGATTGTTCAGATTTGCTTATCGGACGTTACACGCCAGTATCGGGTGAAGTCCCCAGACAACATTTATGCTTTTGTTCTTTTACAAGTATGTACTGACAACCATTGTTGTGCGGGTCGCGTGCCACGAGTGCTGTGCTCCCATTTTCTTTCAAGGGCAGTACGGGGCACATGCTTTGTGCATTGGCACATTTTGTCACTGTGTGTAAGAGGAGCACTTAGGAGCTTTGATTTCGGAAAGAGGAACGGTATATTGTTTTTTATTTGACGTCGCACAATGTCTGGTTATGTCATGTCTGATTATTGGGCATAATGTCACATAAGGTGAGACGTCGGCAGTAATGCAATTGCTGCACCTAAGGGCTTACCCCGCTACATACATCCTGCTACATTTGACCAAAATGTGGGCGATTTGTGCCAACATTGTGCTGAAACTGTTTCACCTTAATATAACATAATATTCTCTTTGATTGCACTGGCAGTCCTAGGAAGTTTTGCAATAACTTTCACGTTCGTGGTCTTGTTCTTGAGGATTAGTTTGTTTTGTTGAACACGCTTGTCACTGCACACACTATGAATGCAACTGAAGTGTGCTTATGCTCTAAATGTTTTTTTTTTTTTTTTTTTGCTGCTCTTAAGTGAACGTTTGGCCACTCCATAATGACTCGAACCAATCGCATCACTGCATTAGTGTTGTAAGACTTCACACGACTGTTGCACTGATATGCCCTGCCATGAGGTATGCATGAACGGAATGTTTTTGGGAATAGCATGGAAAGCTTTACAATGGAAGATCATCTTCCGTTATAAACCTTTCCGCGCTTTAATCGTGCTTGGCTCAAATGCCCGTCGGGCATTTGGCAAAGCTTTGTGTCTGCAGGCACGGCCCTTTCCTTTTCGTTGCATCGTAAGAATTGCACGCTTGCACCAAGTTGGGCAGTAGCGGCATCGCTTCGAGAATCTGAGGGTGGAAGCTCGCCCGCTTTTCATCTCATGCTTGTCCATTCGTTTTAGGTTTGTTCCCATTTCGAGCCGGAGCGGTACGAGGAAGCATGAAGCACGTCGCAGTGTGGTACTGTATTCGCTGGCTGTGCGAGAACGACCGGGAAGGGCTTCGGTTGTCCGGCCTCCAGCACAAGTTTCCCACCCTCGGCGACGCACCTCGAGTGTGCAGCCAAAGCTGGTGGAAAGGCGCGCAATGTGTGCCGGATGTCGGGCATTCGAAATACGCGGCCCGTCGTTCTCGCTGTCAGCAACTCGGAGTTTTGAGTGACCGTGCTGTGCCATTTCGCGAAAGGAAGACTGAGACTGGTGTGGCTTTCAAATGCTGCCTTCAGCGGCAAAATCTCTTCTCCCGCTCCCCCCACATGTTTCAGGAACACGACGAGGAAATCCTGAAACACCTGATCGACATCAAGGTCCGGAACTTGGAACCCAACTCTATGGTGAGTGCTCCATTGTGCCTCATGTCCTCTTATTCTTTCTTTTTTTTTTTCTATACTCTCGCTTTACTAGTAAATAACACTGCTGAGAGGTGTATTCGGCATGCCCGTTTGCACCGGTTGTTCAGTGTTTGTCCAGTTGGAATTGGGCCAGTGACGATGAGCCTGGCTCGTCTTGTCTGTTGCCTTAGGGCTTCGTGCTGGAGTTCCACTTTGAACCCAATGACTTCTTCAACAACACGGTGCTCACCAAGTCCTATGAGGTGAAGTGCGAAGTGGACGACGCAGAACCCCTGGCCTTTGAGGGACCGGACATTGTCGGTTGCAAAGGGTATGTCTGCTTGTCTCTCCCTGGGTGGGCTGCACCACATCTTTACGGGGGTCGTGGATAGTGGCTCGGTATCTTCCAAGAACAAGCAGTTGCCTGGCTTTCCAGTGTTTTTTAATCGTGTGTGTGTGTTTTTTGTGTTTTTTTTATGTGGCTCATGTACAGTTTTGAAAACTACCATTTAGTGCATCAAGTTGGATGGTAAAAGGTCATGTCCACTCATAAAAAAAAAAAAAAAAAAAAAAAAAAGGTTATTACAATAAACGCTAGAGGTTCAGGTGGCGCTAGTGTGCTGTTGCATTTTCAAGCAGACGGGAAGCAATCTAAATTCGACTTCCGGTAATGCATTCCTCTGGGAAAACGCAAATGCGTTTTCTCTTCGCGCTCGATTATGCGAGCAAATATTGCTTACTGTTGTGACAGAATAAAAAGTTTGGAACGTTTTACAATCGGATGTACAAAAATATGGGTCAGTTTGAGCGTTTTTTCTTCAGAATTCAGGTGTCAAACACTGCGCTAAAATAGCCCAATACAGGTGTATAATATGTGTTGTCGTTGCAGACTGCTATTATAGGGCACGTATTTACTCGTACAGTCAATGCTATGAAGCACGCTGAGTGAATCAGCTTGACAAAACACCAAAAGGATGCTAATATATGCAAAATCAAACATTCATAACAGACAAGAACAAAGCATGGAGTTATGGAACGAAAAGCCCTTACTGGATTATAGTCAGTTACAGGTCAAGAAGGTAGCGGCAAATGCCCCTCAAAGGGAATCAGATATCCCTCCGCCACTTCCGCATCCAATAGCGTCCCACCGTTTCCGTGACGTTGCGGCCAACGCGCGAGGAGGGTCTTGCCTTTCTGTACATATTTGCTTTATTTTTCGAATCTGACTTAGCATTGTGGAAGCCACGAGAGGGAGATTAGAGTTCTGCCCCACCGACGGAAACAAATGCGACTTTCGGGGATTAGCTTCCCCCCCGATGGATACAAAGGCTGCTTTCAGGGGCTCGGTTCCCTCTCCGATGAATACAAAGGTCGCTTTCTTAAAAAGTGGGATCGGAGACAAGTTGGAATCTATTGAAGCGGAACAAGGAGCGTTTCCAGTGAACTCTTCTTTCGACTGCGGAGAGATTTGAAACGGGCGCATCACACTTGTGGGAGGAGCTTCTCCTACCTTCTTGACTTGTAACCGACTATAGTAACAAACTTTCCATGAATAATCAAAATAAAGCAGTAAGCGAGTTTGTTCTGATATTAATATGATTGTTGTTCTTTTTGCTTGGATTCTTGGCTTTTATTGCCATATAATGCTATACACCATAGACCTGGGCCTCAATTTCTGCTAACTTAAACATTGTTCAGTAAAAAGAAGACATTAAATAAATTAAATACACTTTTATAATGTGAATAAAACTGCATAGTACTTGTTACAACTAAAGAAACTATGCTGATTTCTATTAATCCCTGGCAAAGAAAGAATAGCATGCATGTTTTCCCATAGGAATACGCAAGAAGACTGCATGCTGTCTGCTTCAATTCGCAACCGGAAGTCCTGTACACACTAGTGCCAGCTGAGCCTCTAGCATTTATTGTAACAACTCTGTCCACTATTAACTTGTAAAAGTCAAATACGGAAGAGCACAGATGTCACATTGGGGCTAACAGTATACGCAACTCAAATGGCGTGCATTGCATTCCCTTTTCTCCGTTTCATATTTCTGCCGCCAGTCTGCTCCAATTTTAGTTGCGCATTTGGATAGGAGGTACCTCACTGCTCCCATCCTTCACATCTTTCTCTGTGGGAGGCGCTGCCTCCTCTGGAGTGGCGAATTGTACAGCGTACATGATTAGACGGGTCTCAGTTGGCCTTGAGATCGTCGAATTCAGCTGATCCTTGTGCACTCTGGAAAGGTGGAAGTTTGGTGCATTAGTAGTTTAATCGTTGCATTTGAGGTGCCTCAGAGTCCACATTGATGTCCCTGGAAGTGAAGAGTGCATAAAATCACATGCATAAATCTGTGGCTATTGTAGGGCCATGCAATTTTGCACAAATTAACCTACATGGTGGCAGACAGGGCATGCTAGAAGCTCGAAAGGAGGCTTGTCTAAAAGCTAAAGTAGTTATTCTTAGAGGAGCGTTCTGGGGGTGCTCCTGCTTCAGTCTTTTTTCTGTCTTCGCACTACGTCAGGTGACGGGACCTCCCACTATGAAGTCCCGACACCATTTTTTCACGGTGCAACAGTAAACTAGGTGCTGTTTCTCATTTTGCTGCCACATGCACCCAGACTGTGGCAGTAATTACAGCATGCACACAATCTGTCGCAGTTTCGCTGGGGATTTGTTAACATATTCAATTCTTTATATACTGTGAACAACTTAATTTTTGGTGACTTCAATAATATTGTGTAAGGTAGAGCCCACGAATGTTTCCCTATGTTAACAACTACATAGCATACCACCCTCGTTCGCTTAATTTCGTGGCCACAAAATAAAACCAAAAACCACTCTTTGCCAAATTCGTGAAATATTGAGCCCACGAAAATAGTAGTTTCTACAGTATTATTATTAGATGTAGCCAGTTGTTGAACTACCTCTAGCATAGCCCTGTTAATCATGTGTCAATTTATTTGTTTATTTTTGTGTCTATTCTGGTGACCTCACAGCACCTAGGAGGCATGATTGGGAGAAATCACAATCTACGCTCTGTTTTACTTCAAGTGCAAGCATAGCAGAAGCTGCAAAAGTGAGCTGCAGGCTCTCTGCATGACTGCCGAGCATGCTATCACATGCAATACCAGCATCAACCAGTGCAACATGCTCATGCTTAAAGCTTCAGCTTTGCTCCCACTTCAAGTGAAACAGTTGTATAGCTTTGGGCATGACTCGGTGTAGGCATTAGGGTCAACATGCTCAGACTTGCTTCTCTCACACTTCAGTTGAAACAAACTGTAGTTAGTACATAGTTCTGGACATGCGCAATGTGGTCTAAGTGCCCTGGCAGAGTCTTGTTCCCCCCCATCTCCGAGCGACCCCTGTTTTGTCTTTTGTGCAGGTGCGTGATCGAGTGGAAGAAAGGCAAGAATGTGACAGTGAAGACGATGAAGAAGAAGCAGAAGCACAAGAGCCGGGGCACAGTGCGCTTTGTGACAAAGACGATGCAGCGGGACTCGTTCTTCAACTTCTTCAGCCCCCCCGAGCAGCAGGGGGACACGCTGGACGAGGAGGCCCAAGCCCTGCTGGCGGCAGACTTCGAGATCGGCCACGTGCTCAAGGAGCGGGTCGTGCCCCGGGCTGTCCTCTACTTCACGGGGGAGGCCATCCAGGAGGACGACGTGAGTGGTCGACTGGCAGTGCAGAAATAGGGCAGTAGGATGCGGGCTTCCACGTTCATGTTGTAGACATAGATCTGGAGGTCTGCATCTAACCTTCCCAAGACGGCCTTGGTAGTTACAAGGCCCAGAAGACTGCCGTGCTGGTTGAAAGGGGGCGACCATAGATCTCGAAGGTAGTCTTTAATGCAGAATGTGTTCGGTTAAACAGGCTTGCATCGTGCTGAATGTAGTGGGATGCCACTGTAGGTTACATGGTCGCAGGACCGAGAGAGGTGCATCAGGTCGGGTGACGTGGGGTCACGCGATTTGAAGTGCAAGGTTGGTGCCGCAGTGTTAAAAAAGCGTCATTTGATGTAGTAACATAAGGAAGTTCTCTAAAGTTTGTGTGAATCTTTGGTTTCGCCATTTAGTATGATGAAGACGAGGAGGACGAAGAGGACGAGGAAGAGGATGATGACGAACACAATGAGGACTTCGACGAAGACGATGATGCCGATCCAGACTTCGTGCCCAAGGCAGGTGGCTCTTGTTTTCCGTCTGGCGTTTGCAAGGGCAGTTTTGAAATTTAAATCTGAAAGCCACGAGCAAGCTTGCTTAGCTGCACTCAAGTGTGCAGTATCGTGTGTTTGGAAGGAAAGCTTTAGCTTCATTGCTTGCCTAAACGTGAGGAAAACAATTAAAACCCACTATCCGACCGCAGATAACATCATTGCAATGTCGTTCCAACATGTCGGAAGCATCATTGTTGTAAATGTGAATGGTAGCTATTCCGTAATAGTTTTTATAAGACTCTATTAGAATGTTGTGCTTAAGTTTTGGGTACTTCCGTAAGATGCCGCAAAAACAGGATGAGACTTACGGGAACGGAACAGCTAGATGGGTCCCGAGATTTCGAGCACTTTTCACAAAAAATGTTCTACTGTACTCGTTTACCTACTTCAGAAAAAGCATCTTCTGCACATAGTCCTGAACTGTTAACTAGTTTTTACAAGATTTTGTTAAAAGATTTGGTTATGAAAGGAGAAGTACTTTTGCATAAGAATGACAACTGATCTTAAATGCATATACTGTAAAATCCTGTAAGAACGCCCACCCAAAATGTAGGGATAAATGGTGAAAACATGGGGTGGGCTATCTTTGGGGATGCCACAGCAAATCTTTATCAAAAATTAATGACAAGCATCAAGGCACCTGCTACAAACTGGATGACACGGGAAAGGAGGACGACGCAACAGATTTGCATTTCACGGTGCGAAGGACTCGTGGAAACTTGCTGAGAACTCTCACCTTACAGGAACGGATATCGCGGACGCAGCAGATTCAAGTTTCATGGTGCAATAAAGACGCGGGAACCCGCTACAATCTTGCCTGTCACGAAAACCCATATCGCGCGTGCAAATCGCGGACAAAAACGACGCGGGAATACGCTACAAACTGTTATGTCACGGAAACAAATGCCTCGGATTGCGGATGCAACAGAATTGAATTTC
This sequence comes from Ixodes scapularis, assembly GCF_016920785.2. Classification (NCBI taxonomy): domain Eukaryota; kingdom Metazoa; phylum Arthropoda; class Arachnida; order Ixodida; family Ixodidae; genus Ixodes; species Ixodes scapularis. Next base: position 36,232,599 of record NW_024609882.1, read on the forward strand.
ACGATGCAATATACACGCGTAACAAACTCGCGCGTTCGATATCACGCGTGCAGGTCGTGGACAAAAACGCGGGAATCCGGTACTGCAGATTGCGCTGTTGATGCGCGATTCCTGTCTGACATCTCTTGACGTTCAACGGGAATTGGGGCGGGCGGGCGGGCGTGGGGGGGGGGGGGGGGGGGGAGAGGGGAGAGGAGAGGAGGGGTTGGGTTGGGGGGGGGGGGGGGGGGGCGGCCATGTTTCGAAAATTTTGTTCGATATTTAGCCAGAAAAATGGGATGGGCGATCTCTCGGGGGTGGGCGCCCTTACAGGATTTTAGGGTAGGCGTAGCTTACATTAACGACATAAAGAGGGAAATAGTAATGCTCTATGATGGACCAAACTTCCTTTACTATGGTTCTTGAGTTGAAAAGTATGGTAGATTTAATCTGTTTTAACACTGACCTGCATTACCGTGTGAATGTTGCTTTTGGGTGTGGCCGTATGGATGGAACGCACATTGTAGCTAAACTTCTAGAGTAACAAGGTAAACCCTAGTGTGTTTCTGGTTCAGCACATTCCATTCTCACGATTACTGTAAATGAGCTCGGAAGGACTACATGTATGCGGGCAGTTTAATTCTACAGACAACACCAGAGCGTGCCCTCTTTACGGCCTTGCCCAACACCACCTAGACAGAAGGCCTTCACATGGTTTCCTCTTCTATGAAACGTCATCACAGTCGGATCGCGCTCGGTCGGCTATTGGACCCGAGCCAGACCTTCGACGCGCTGATTGGCCACGAGCCGCAGCCGAACACTGACGCAGCACTTGTGCCCAATCTCTCGCCTCGATCGATCTGACTATGATGACGCGTGTGGAGGCCTTCTGTCTAGGTGGTGTTGCCTTGCCCTGCGTGGACATACGACAGGCTGAAGTTGATTTCCGGTGTTTTGTTTTCAGTCGTGATGTCTTTTGCTTCACAGAGCACCAAGAAAGGGGAACCACCAGCGGAGTGCAAGCAACAGTAATCTAGTGAAAAGAAACGGAAAGCAATCTTTTTAAAGGACATTTGTAATCTTTTCCTCCTCTCTGTATGCCAGCTGAGGTCTTGCAAAAACTAATTGACAGGTTTCCTTTCAATTTCGCGCTTGCCCTTCTACATGTTGCACGTCTACCGGAACCAAATTGGAAATAAACTTTGTTTACAAATGCTGCACCGGAGTGTCGAGAGCCGCACATTCTCTTGCACGCTCTGCACATGTTTCGAACCTGGCTGTATGACACAGTTGACACGAGCATAGCATTTCTCTATGTTGCATGCGGCAGTGAGAATCTGTTTTACCTTCCAAGTGGTTGCCATTTCTCTTGCATAGGAGGGACAGAAGAAAGGTGGCCATTGCTTGTTCATGATAATATACCGATCTCACAAGTTATACAGTAAATACCTAGTTGTGAGTAGCGTTCTTTCCTATCTGTCTCCTTCCTGTGTTGTCTTTGCGCTACATTGTAATTATGCAAAACCAACTAGCATTTTAATTCAATCTTGCCAGCCAGTTTCGTTACACTGCAGCTGCTGCAGTGCATTGGGGGAACTTAAGTCATTGTGCACGAGGTAAGTCTCTGGAGCTCTGCACGCACAGAGCACGAGACTGCACGAACCACGAACAGTCTTGTCTGCTGCCGCCTACCTCCTTTGAACTAAAGTTATAGCATCGTGAATGTGCAGAGCGCTCGGTGAAATCGGTCTATTGCGTTTCACTCGGCAATGTCTGCTGCTTACATAATAAGCTGTTAGAATATTTAACATAAAAAGGTGGACTACTTATAGTTAGAACATCGCATGGTAAGAAGCATTGCGAATTGTGACGGGCACCCTAGTTGGCTAAAAGGGGCATGCCGTGAATTCACGTCGGTAATTTTACCGACACCATCTGCATAAAATTAAAATTTTTAAGTGTAAATGCGTAGTAAAACAAGTCTCGAAAGGGTTGAGCTGCCGGGGAGGGTTGTAGTGCGCATCCTCGTCACTGTCACTTAGGCATATTCCGTCTTAGGGTGGTATACACGTCCTACACGGTATTGTCTTCTTCGCATAGAATGGATGAGCTTCCATGACCTACAAAATATACAAAGTATAACACATTGAAACTGAGTGGCAAGCCAGAAATAGTTTTTTCTGATTAGCCAATCTGTGACATGCAAATCCCTGAATGCCCGAGTGTCGCGAATTTACAACAAAGCGAACATTTTGTCAAAGACCTTAGTATTAAAATGAAGTGGGGTTTGTACAGTTGGGATGACTTACAAGCCAGAAACAATTTTAAAACGGCAACTTGCCTCTCGGTTACGCTAGAAGGTGGGCTGGGATTTCGAGGACCATGTACTGTGAAATCTGTTGTTCACTGGCTAAAGTTGTTGGCGGCACCAAGTACACCGGGTGGCCGACGGATGGTGCAAACATACCGTGGTGCTTTGGAAAATATGTCGCGATTTTGCGACAGTTGGCGCCGGGTCTATAGATGGAGAGATTTTATAAAGTGGACGTAAGTGCTACGTCGCGGCGTACGTCCTTAAAAGGGTGAATTTATCAGTTTTGCAGTTGTATGAAAGATTGAAGAGATCTCTGGATACATTATGAAAAGCTAGTGTTAAAATTCCTTGTTCAAATTGAAATGAACTTTTTTTTTTAACATTTTTTACTGCATTGTTGGCTTCTTCAAGGACCCCATGCGCTTGCATGCTCTATCCTTTGAGGGCAGCTGCGCTGCGGCAAAACAAGCTTTGCAGGATCGAAGGCGCCGCGGTGTTGGGTTAGGAGCACGCTTAGCAGAGGGTAACTAACCTCCACGACCGTGACTTAAACCAGCACTTCGAAAGGTACGAGTGAAAAAGAAAGTTTCTGAAACGAATAGTTTTCGTATTGATTTCGACACGAAATAGCGGGAAGTGGTCTGCTTGGGAACTAACCTGTATTTAGTGTAGCTATTCTGTGCAAATATTTTCGAAGTAAATATTGAATAGTTGCTCTACCTTTCTCCAAGCCTTTCACTATTGTTGCTGGGTCCTGTTAAAGTAACGCCAAGCTCCCCGTAGGGTCGCCATTTTGGTTCATAGAAAAGGCACTTTCTCCTTAACCTCTCGATTCTTGAAGGACCAATCTAAATTTGCTGATGACAGGTAGCTTTTTAAAGAAGTTTCTAATTGTATACTGAATTTTGCTATCGCACACTGGCGAAACAGGCGTTCATCTTCCTACCGCACCCACTTGCGGCATCGATGCTAGGAGGCATTCAATAATATCTTTCCTGCCTTGAAATATGCAAGAACAACAATACCACAAGAGAGATGTGGAGGATTGCATGCACAGTGCTAAAAACCTTTTTTTTTTTTTTTTTTTTTTTGGGGGGGGGGGGGGGGGGAGAGGGGGAGAGGAACGTTTTCTGCAGTACAATGCTTCATAACAATCTTGGTGCGACTGGTTCAAAACGAGGCTTCAATGAATTGAATGGACCGAAATGGCGATTGCCATGGCAACCGAGGCCGATTAGCCAATCGCCTTGCGGGATTTGGTCGTTGCGTCTGGCTAGCAGACAGAAGGCAATGGCACTATTTTCTATAGAACATAGCGACGAGCGACGTCTGTGCTTCACAGGAAGCGTGGCTACCAGTTCAAGGAGATAGCCTGGCACGTGGCATTTGTGACATATTTTGGTAATAAAACAGCTGTGTGAACTAGAGTCACTTTTATTTAGTGACTCTAGTGTGAACCAGCCTGCCTTTAGTTTGAGGCCTACACAGAAGTAGCAATCTTACTTCAAGCTAATTTTTTTTTATATATTATAGTGCATTACATTTTTTATCTTTTTTAGACGAGCTCGTAAGCTATCTTTGGAAGGTGTGCTTTTCCCCTAATACGCAGCTGTGCTGCGGCGAAGCGAGGTTCGCAGGCTCGAGGCGAGTTCCGCGAATATCGCTTCTCCCCAGTGCACCGGTGCTGGGTGAGAAGCGCGCTTAGCGGAGAGTAACTAAGCAACCCGCAGCGGCCGTGGCTTCGACCAACACGCCAACACTTCCTATTACTGGCAACTACTATCCGAAATATTCGCACAACTTTAGCAGTTGGGAGCCGGCGGTTTATAGTTTTCGGATATTGGTTTCGACACGAGGCGCTGGGGAGTGGTCAGCCTATAATAACCTACATTTTGTGTTTGGCTGCTTGTTTATTCAGCCACATGTTTTGCATGCCTGAAAGTTGAAAGAGAAGTTAATTTATTCACTAGCGCTTACTGTCCCTGGGTTCCTTCCTTTTGTCTCTGTTGCAAATTTTGTGGCGCCATTACTAGATCTTCTGGTGCCTGGTGACCTTTCCCGGGGGAGCAGACTGGAAAAGGAGTTTAGAGAAACCTGCGCAGTATTTTATTTAAAATAATCTCTTGTAGTAAAAAAAAAAAAAAAAAAAAAAAAAGAATGATGCCGAAATTGCTGTTGTTGCTACGCCAATTTTCGACGACATTAGCGCAGGGGTTCGTTAATTGCCTTCGGAGAGCCAGTCTGTTCTCCCAAGCGTCGGCGGTTTTGGATGCAGCCACCGCACCTACACTTGATCGCTGTCTACGGTCCGCATACTTTGTCTTTGGAGATTTCGAAAGCAGCCACCAGTGCGCGTCAACACCGGCGCGTCAAAGCGTTGGAGCGACCGTGCGGAGCGAAAGAGCACGGCGGGAACCGCGGTTTCCGTCGTGCTCTTTCGCACGTACTCGCGGATCTTTTTTGGGTGGAATCTACGTGCCTGGAAGGCGCGTGGTATTTGGCAGGGCAAAGCACAAGCGACAACCACTAGATATTTCGTCACCATCACCATACCGAAACCATCAAACTTTTTGCTGGCGGCACCGTGGCCGGAGGCCAAAATAAAGCTTATAAAGCCTCGCGAACATGCGGAAGGCTGAAGGTGATCGTCATCGAGCATCACGTGACAGCCGCGACGGCAATGGCGAACGGCCTTGGCCGCTGTCGTCTGCTCACCAAAGAAATTCTCGAAAATGAATTGCTGCCGTCGATCACCTACGTTCTCAGTGATTGCGACGGTAAGCGTTCCTTCCCTCGGTGGAGTTGAGAGATTTGTATCAACGTGCATGTTGTCAAACTTCGCATGAAAGGCCTCCCGGAATGCCCTTGAAAATGCCATCGCCGCCGATTTCGAAATCGGTCGAGATTCATTCTTTCGTTTTCTAGGAGTGCTCTGGTCAGGAAATAACGCCATTCCGGGTTCATCGGAAGCGTTGTCCGTACTCCGAAAGCTTGTACGTATCCCTGTTTTCGATCCTTCAAATCGTGTTAACCTTCCTTTTTTTTTTTTTTTTTTTTTTTTCTCTTCTTCTTCATTGAGCCTTGTCATTTTGAGGAAACACTACGGCAGCATCAACAAAACATGTTGATCAACAGTCGGGCAACATGTTGGTCGTTGACTTTGTTGACCAACAGACCTGTCACATTGCGGGAACATAAGTGCAACATGGACGACAGCGACGACGACAGCTCTGGCATATGCTATTTAACAGCATTCAAGCCTAGTGTGCAGTTTAGAATGTCACAACTACCGTCTTGAATATTTAAAGAATCAGTTAAGATTTGAGTTGCCGAATATGATCCACTCACATGTTCCTAGATTTATAAAAATAACATGCATACTTACTCATTGAAAATTTGTTAAAAACCAACCAAAGAAGCGAGCGATGCAAAATTAGGAGCTTGAAAACAACCGGTGCCAAAAGTGATCATTGACATTTGGGGCTTGAAAGTGGCAGCTGGAGTAACGTAAACTTGTTTGAAATTTCTGAAAGTTTGTCCGAATGTTGCGACGGCCACACCGTCAGTTGATCTTACATGATTACGACTGAGCACCAATCTACACAAACCCTTTTGAGGTACAACGTTCACTAGCATCTCTTACACTAGAAATGGGAATTTTATTTATTTATTTATTTATATATACCCTCAATGCCTCGGGGGCGTTATAGAGGGGAGTTGGTTAGTACAAGTGGTTTTGAAGGGCTAGTCGGAATCGCTTGGAGTTGGGTATGGTAACTATGGCGTCCAAGAGGTCATTCCAGTCCACAACTGTTTCAGGGATAAGGAAATGCTGGTGTGCTTGACTTGAATAACTTGGGACGGTCAATCTTGCATGGATGGTCCAGTCTTGATATGTAGGTGGGCGGGTTTAGAAGAGATATTTTCAAAAAAGGTGTGTAAAAGACTGAAGAAGAGATGATGATACACTTAAGGTGCAAGAGTAGTCATTAAAAGTAAAGCGAGCAGCACAGTTCTGAACGGATTCAATAGAGTCCGTTAGATTTTTCTGATGAGGATGCCAGATGGAGGACGCATACTCCGATTTAGGTTGGACGATAGTGGTGTACAAAATAGGTTTTAGGTTTTCAGGTGAGGATCTAAAATTTCAGCGAATGCAGCCTAGAGAGCGATTCGCAGAGGATATAATTGTTTTAATATGAGTATGCTATGATGGATAAGGTGCGACATGCAAGCCTAAATATTTGTATTGGTTAGTATGATCAATGGGGACAGAATTCAAAAGAAGTACAAGATAGGTACAAGACAATGAACGAACGAATGAAAGAAGTACAAGACAATGAACGAGAAAAGCACATGCATTGACATTTCTTATTAAGGACATGGGCCATGCGTTACACCACTCAGAAATTAAATTTAGAGAGGTCGTCCTGAAACGTTACAATATCATCATTAAACGTAGAACGGCTTCATGGCCAGGCATAAATCATGAAATTAGCAGTGATGTTGTCTTCCTTGGTTTGGGTGCCAGCGAGTGAAGATCATTCCTATAAAATAGGAACCGGAAAACACCTTTTATGACACTTTTTCGTATCTGTCACTGGTGGAAGTCATTTTGTGGCAATTTTTCGGCCCTTCAAACGCACTGAAATTTTGTTGGACATTTCCAGCGATGCTGCACCACACACGAAAGAAGATAAATAAACAAGATGGCTGAATGTCCGTGCTGTCAGCTCGGTCCGATTTAGAGTTTTCCAACTGTCGGAGAACAAATCAGCCACCACGGTTGCCGGGTAGCAAAAAACACATTTTGCAACAGTTGATGTCTCAATGTCACAGAGTTGCCGGAAAAATGTTTCCCTTGTGTTGACAGTCAGTGTTGCCCAGCCGCTTCCTCAATGACAGCGCTATTAGCAAACCGTCATAGTGTTCTGTGTCGCACACTACCCGAGTTTTTGAAGCATGCTTTTAAACACACCGGAGCCTTAAACCATGCTTTAAAGGCTCCGGCGGTGTGGTATGCGGAATACGGTAACGGTGTGCTAAAATTGCCTATTATTTTTGTTACATTTACTTGTCAATACCGTCGGCCTTTGCTCGAAGGCCACAACAGGAGAGGTTCAAAAATATGTAAAAAATGTACAGGCTGTCCCAAAAACAATGTTACAGGGTTTCTTTTCTTCACCGCAAAAAGAAACTATGCACCGCCCGAGGCGAACCTGCACCGGTTCGAACCAGATGCCAAAGTTTCAGAAGTAACCGTTGTCTTATTCCAGAGTTATTGATTTTTTTTTTTAAATTTTCGGTGGGAAAATGGTGGTTGACAGAGTTCTCGAGCTGGATGGCACCAGTTACCGAAAACGGGCAAAATTATTTTTGAGATAATGGTCAGTTCTTAAACTTTTACATCTGGTTTAGTGATGCATGGTTTATTTTTGCCGTGAAAAAAACGCTGTACATTTTTTGGGGGGACACCCTGCCGAAGTTATTGCTTGTAAGAAACTTAAAATATACTCAGATAAATGTACCAAAGCTCTCACTTGCAACAAGTATAAAATATACTTTGACAATGGACGATGTGCAAAATGCACAGCGCCATCTGGTGGGGTTCCGAAGAACATGCTTCGTCTCACCAGTCGGCTTCAGCACTAGCAAAGGCCGAGGTTTCGAAATGTGTTGTTCTGAAGAATCCTTCGCTCACACAAGCACTCGCGCAAAGAAAGCATTTTAGAAAACTAGGCGCCCGTGCCTTGCAGCACTCAAAGCCAGATTTCAAGCTGAAGTTTACGTCCGCCATATTGGTTGCAGCGAGAAACCAGCAATCCGCAGGGCGACGAGCACGTACATGCTTAAAAAGAGCGTAAAACAATAGTAACCGTTAGTTTGCAGGTGTGGGTTAGGATCAATGACAGCGAGCAGTAGGCCTTGATTGCTACCGACAATACTACGAAATTGACAAACAGTAGAGGAATCTTGATGCAACCAAGATAACAGCGCACAGAGTTGCCAGAAGTTCGAACGATTTCGCATATGGTCTATTGCACCAGATATCATTTCAAACAAAAACTGAGTCTCATTTTAAAATCTCTGCAGGCAATATCAACCCCTCGACTTAGCGATTTGGCGAAAGCATGTAGTCGTGACATTAGATGCATTATTGTTTGCTAGACATAGCTCTGCAAAACCAGTTTTCAGATCGCTTGAAGCTAGTTCTGTTGCTTATGGTTCTGTTTACTGTGAACACAAGCAGCTCTTGGCCTCAGTAGTGTGCACATTATACAAAACTAAAAGCAAGAAAAGCAAAACACTGAAAATGAAAAGAAAAACCTTTTCTTTGGATATGCGCACTGTGCAGCAATTTATCTACAATCCGAGACACACTTCGAACTAAGCAATGTAGTAAGTCTTCTAGCACAACTGAAGAGTACGGCAGCACTTTTTTGACAAAAAAATTGAATCGAAAATAGGTCTATTTGCCAACGATTGTGCATTGTACAACACAGTGTCTGGTGAAATGGATTCCACACAGCTTATGAGAGATCTTAAAAGAATTGAATCATGGTGAGGTAACAATATGATGTCACTGAACACTAGCAAGTATGTTCATGTGTGCTTCACAAGAAAACATAATAAATTGACTCATCAGTACTCCTTTAACAATGAAAATATTAGAATGGAACCATCTTATAAATATTTAGGTGTTATATTTGCCGAAGACGGTACATGGACAGCGCAAGCGTACAGTGTCATTTCCAAGGCAGGCAGGGCTCAGTTTTTTACAGCGCAACCTTAAACATGTAAGCATGGAGCTTAAGGAGGCAGCGTATAAAGTGTATGTCAGACCGATATTAGAGTATGCCTGTCATGTGTGGGATCCGCCTTACCAGGTTTGTATCAGTGCTATAGAACATATTCAATCTATTACTGCTCGGTTTGCCCTGGGTAGATATGATCATTTCAGTAGCACAACTGAAATGAAAAAGGAACTGGGATAGGTGAATTTAAGTGAATGGCATAAAAGGCTGCACTTCAAATTGTTTTATTCAATTTATCATAACCAAACAAATTTGTGCTGCAAAGTTCCTGCATTCACCACGTTACCGTTCTGCTCGTACAGACCATTGTTATAAAGTTCAGCCATATTTCCCCAAGACAAACATTATGAAACACTCATTTTCTGACGAACCCTCGCAGAATGGAATTCATTACCGCCGGAAGTGGTCTGCCGCGAGACTGTGGATCTTTTTTTTAATGCATTGTGCTCCCCTGCTATAATGCCTGTATAGGCCTTGCACGTTTTTCATGAGTAAAGAATAAAGACATCTCTTGGAGTATTACAGAATCCTTCGTCTTCCCCGCGTTGCCCTCACCTTGAGCTTTTCATCTCCAGGGCAAAAAAGTGCGCTACGTGACCAACAACAGTTCTAAGTCAAGACAAGGCTACGTCGAAAAATGCAAGAAACTCAACTTCGACGCCAGGCTGGTGAGAATGCCCTGCTGGTACACATTCCCAGCCAAAACACTTGTGAAGGCTGCAAGTTTGTATCTCTGCATCCACGGGTATTTTTAAAGCGCACTGCCACCGTGCTGTTTGGCACACTTCCAACCCTCTGAATATCCTGACATACAGATGACCTTCCAAACAACTATAGGAGACATCTTTAAATACTTGTTGCTACGTGTTGCACAGGCATAGCCAGAATTTTAAAATTATTTTGAGGAGGGTGGAGGAAGAGGTCAACCTCTCTCCCCCTTACCCTACACCCCACCCACCCAGCCCACACCACATATAAGTAGACTCAAACCATGCTACTGATATGTAGATTTAAGTTACCCTCTAATACTTCGAAGTGTCACACAGAACATCCATGTGCCATGTGTCACTGTCACTCACTTTCAGCATGGAACTTCATGTTTGATGGCACAGAACGGCCAGAGTAGAAATTTATTGCCAACGTGACAAATACAGCAGGCTAAATGACATCTCTGAACAAGTATTATGGTGTGACACTGCATATATTTCACCAAAACAGATACTGAAACAAATTTTCAAAATGTTTGCGACAAAGTATTGTGTTCGCTGGCTCGTGACAGCCTTCAGGTGCTAAATGTCTTATTTCAAGTGTGCATAAACCCTTCTTTAATTTTGCATTTTTGTTTGCAGGAAGACATTTTCACGGCCCCCTACTGTGCCGTGTTATACCTCAAGAAGATCAACTTCAGCGGAAAAATTTATCTTATCGGCACGAAAGACTTTTTGAGCGAAATCGTTGATGGTGGATTTACCGTGTGTGCACCCATCGGGGTCAGTCCAAATTTTCATACTAATTTTCTCCCTCCAATGAGAGCCCGCCTTCCACGGCATGGCTAGTTTACACTGATCAGCCAGAACATTATGACCTCCCACCTAATACCACGTTGATCACCTTTGGTACTCAAAACAGTTGCAACCCATCTTGGCATGAATTCTACAAGTTACGAATAAGATTGTACCAGATTTGTAAACGCAGGTTGCACAATTCCCTTAGATTACAATATCTGATGAGATAGGTGGCCAAAACGTCAACTGGAATTCATCACTATGCTCTTCAATCCACTGTAGCACAATTCTGGCCTAGCAACATGGAGCATAGTCCTGTTGGAAGATTCCGATTCGGGTGGGGAAGGCAAGCCACGAACGGGTGTAACAGTGATCTTGACATCACAGTCTGCCATCTGTCAAAGTCACTCAGATTAGCAACCTTTCTCACCACATGCTTGCAGATTCGACAAAATGACGCCTCCGATTCCCTGGCAGCCATCATCCCCAGAAGATGGTAGATGGCGCGTCAGCCACGCACGCTCATTCCTTCTATGCAGGGGTGGTCATAATGTTTTGGCTGATCAGTGTAAATATCTAATGCCACATCATCAAAGCCAAGTTAAAACAGCCTTGGCAATGTGTCGCTTTTCTCCATCTAGCCAGACCCGGCCCCCAACGACTGGTTGAAATGGGCAGTCGAGGAGATGACACCAAACCCCGAGGTTAGTGTGGATCACTCGCGCCATTTTTAACTTTATATGGGCACTCTGAACGCGTCTCGCTTACTCATATTGGTGTTCGTCGGAATGTAGCGAGGCCTAAGTAAACGTAAACTCACTGAGAATATATATATATATTTTTTGTGTTTTGATTTAGGTAATGTTACATGCTCAAACTTTTGCATTTTATCACTGCCACTAGCGTCACGGAGTTGCAAAAAAAGGTGTAGCAGCTTTTTGTGATGCAAAGTTTCTTTATGCAGGTTGAAAAACCAGGTTTCATTTTCTCGATCGAACGCGGTAGTAAGCACAGAGGCATTTCGAAGTGCTACTCGTTAAAAGCCCCATCATTTGCCGCCACAACCTTGCTGCAATTGATAAAATGTCTACTAAGCCAGCAACGAACAATCGTAAAAGTTGGTGCAACCTTTTGGGGCACAAAATGCGGCCATCCTGAAAGTCATTTTGTACGCATATCTTTCCTATTTCCTTCTCAAAAGTACCGTAACACACCAAGCATGTGCCCACGCCCTAATCAGTGCCCTCCCCCTCTCCCGAACAAGGCATCAAAGTATGCATTCTTCTGCAAGCCTTCACCTATCCCAAGCATTGCCGAGCGTGCCAAATGGCCGCCTGGTATTTTACGGCACCTTAGCGGCTGCGGCCAGTGGCTATAACTATACTTCGTTTCACCTCAAGTCTAGATGGAGCCGACGGTACCAGTTGGACAGCATCAAAAGCGCACCATCATGGTGTTCGTCACGTCTCTGTACGTGTTCCATTGCCGCCGAACCAATCGTAAACTGAAAAGGCCTAGTCATTCGTGCTTTTGATGCCATTTCATTGGTCCCACGAGCTTGTAGTGTTGGCCGCGCCTGGACTGAAGCCGAAATGGAATACAAGGTTTTGTGTTTTGGGGGTTAATTTTTCCCCCACAAGTTTGGTGTTTTTTGCTTTCTATTTTCGACGTCTGACAAAAATTGGGCACTTATCGGGCTTGTGCTGGAGAAATTAGGATGTGGACATGGGATCCCTCGACCTCCAGGCAACATGCGCATACCCGAATATACTTGGCACTTGTAATAGTGCCAAGTAAAAGTGTAAAAGTGCCAAGTTGGCACTCTTACAAGTGCCAACTTGGCACTTGTAAGAGAAGGAAACGATACGAGGGGTATAGTTCCGAGCAAGGAAGTGGCCCCGTGGAGGGTTCAGGGGAACTGCATTCCGGTTCGGCGCAAAATGAATCCGTAGATACAGAATCCCTTCCCGTAAAGGTATAGTTCTCCACATTTAAGAACAGCTTGAGTTTCAGGCTTTTCAGTCAACCTCAGTTTCTATAAAATCGGCTCAAGAGTCAACTTTCAGGGTTTGTCGGTATTTACTGAAAACTCGGAAACTATAACCGGTCTTTCAATACGGTGCTGGTCACGAAGCTTCGCCGTAACGCTGCGGGAGAGCTTGGTGCACAACCATGTACGGCATCGATGAGAGGGCCAAGAGCCGCTGGGAGTCTGGCAACTGGAAAGCGGCGTCGGAATTTCGAACGCACCACGAATGAGCCGCCGATAGAACGTGGAAATACGTCGTCGCACCAATGGCGTTTCCCGTGAAAGTAAACGTCCTTGGCTCTGTGTGCTTGGTCGACTGATCAAACCCCCCTTTTCTGCAACATTCTTTGAAATAATATCATTCTTCGCTTCTCTCCTTGCCTCAAAATGAGTCCTCAATACCGCTATTGCCATAAAACTTTGACGCCGCAAGTAGCGCAATCGAGCAGAGGCACGGCGAACCCGAACAAGCTCAATTGTCTGGCTCTTTGCTCGCAAAAATACCGTCTTGTTTAAAGACTAACAAAATAAGCCGGTTTCTAAGTTCTCTTATTAGAGATCAATAAAGAATGACCGGTGCTTGCACACAGTGATCATTTACAGACATAGATAATTGTCGGTGTACAAGAAATTTTCTTTTTTAAGACTTGAAATTGAGGATTAGGGGCTCACTGAGAGTGGGGTGGCCAAATGAAATTCCCCCTCTAGGACAGTGGCACCCCTGGGGGCAGTTTTTGACCTTGTACCAAACTTTTCCCATGTTTTGTGGTCAGTAGCGTATTGAAGAAATCTGCCATAATCAATCTTGCTACAGCGATGTCTCATTAATATGAATACCTCGCTATATAGACAATATTTTCGGGACGAACTGGGTAAATAAGTACACTTTTGTCACGTCTTTGTGGGAAAACTCGCATTATGAGCAATTTTTCAAGGGAACGGAGGTGCCTGTAATAACTAAATGTGACTATAGGTTTTGTCAAAATTGCTTTTGACACACTTTCTCCCTAACCAAAACATTTGTCTCTCGAGACTCCTCCAAATGGACTATTTCACAATATGATAAAAGAGCCTCGGATGATTGCAGCTGCAATCATACGAGGCATAAAAGGTCAATGTTTGGCCGCTAAAAAGGCTCGGCGAGCAAGCAAGCAGACTTGCCAACGAGAATAAAAGAAGACATGGCTCCCAAAATTCGCGACGAAAACACCCGATTGTTACCCCCAAATTTCTTTGGTGCGGCAGTAATGCGTAGCCTTATTCCCGAATGCATTTGGTATTCGCACGAAGCACCCAAATGTTTATTGCTGCAGGTAAAAGCTGTGGTGGTGGGCTTTGACGAGCACATTGGCTTTGTGAAGTGCCTGAAGGCGGCCACCTACCTCAAGGACCCCGACTGCCTCTTCCTGGCCACCAACACCGACGAGACTTACCCGTGTCCCAACAAGAGCATCGTGGTGCCAGGTTGGTGACAGCGGGCATAGAGTCGCCACGGCCGCGTGGCGACAACCTTTAATAATAATGATAGTAGTTTGAAGGGACGCCCTTGTGGTGGTTATCAAAGTTTGGTCGCAGCCAGTCTCATACACATTACTCGAAGAAAGTAATTGAGTATAATTAGTTACTTTTGGTTACAAAGTATATTCAATTAGATTACTCGAGAAGAGAAGTCATTGGCCGTTGCATGAAAAAGTGGCCGTCACTTTTCTGATTACCTCGGATTTTCGAAACGACTGATTCTTCTGCCGGTCTGAAAAAATGTCCTTGATTCTGTTCACTAGTGGATTAGAATCGGCGAATTATAAGCTACTTACCTTCTCGGTCCACCAATTTCGGTAAATTATTCTCCTGTCGGCGACCTGAGTCGAGGATTTCTCGGTAGGAAACTTGAACGAAGGGCACTATTAGAAAGGGGAGGGAAAAAATAGTAACAGTTCCAAGTAATTTTAGTCGTTCCATTAGTAACCAGATTACCCTTCTGATTACTTCCTAATAAATGTAATAAAATGATTACAAGATTACTTCAAAAAAGTAATCAATTACTACTACCGCGCAAGTCTGGTCGCAGCATGTGTTGGTGGAAGAGAACCCTGGGCGATTCCAGCAAAGTTTCGATTCGAATGCACAATTTATTGAGTTATCCAAAGTAACTACATTTTCTGAATACACAGCCTTTACCCTATCTCAAATGCTATCTTGTATTTCTAAATTCAGAATAGTTACTGCGAAGTTGGCAAGTGAAGGCAATGCCAAAAGCAGCGTTCCAATGTACCCACACTTGCCACGACGTCATTGGCAGGCAGGCTTGCAGGCCGAGCAGGCAGTCTACAAAACAGAGTATGCTGCCCATTTGTCTTGTGCTTGAACAAGCTTCCCAAGCATTCGTTTGACGCCGTCAAATTTCTTGTAATCAGTAGGAATTAAATTTTGCTGCGGTGACCTGCTTCTGGCATCACCTTCTCATTGTTGCCAATATAGACATTCAGTTTAAAAACACTGCGAGGACCGAAATAAAAAAAGAGTATCTGCGTTACTAGTCCAGCGATGTTTGTTGGTGTGTTTAAACAATTTTGAGAGGAATCGGGGAACACGAAAAAATTGCAATGCCACTAATCAAGAAGCTTCTTTGTCGCCATGCAATTTGAAGGATAAAAGTGGACAAATTTCTTTCAGTCTGTTTTACAAAACCTGATGACAAAGTTGGCATTGCACGATTGGCGTTGCAGCAATTGCAGTCCCCAGGGTTTCATCATCAAGCTTTGCGATCCCCTTGGCAACAATATTTAAATGCGGTTTGGAGAGCGGATCTGCTTGTTTTTCTCAATTGCTTCTGCGACTGCCATTGAGCAAAGAAAAACTTACATGTATTGCACAGGTTCTGAATGTCAGTGGATAATTGTAAGCGGTCATTACTCGAAGTACAAAAACGGTTGCATCACTGATAAGAAAGTCGCAGATCCGAATAAAAGATGTCAGTTAAGGCCACTAGAAAAGACTGACCCCAAAGCATGAGGCCGGTGTGTCAATTTGCACAGTACAGTCTCAAGAAGTATCATTCGAGAAAAATATCCTAGATTGGAGACACGGATACAATTAGCAATGAGCCTACATATCAGTGTGCCTTCTATAAATCAATATAGGTCACAAACAGAGCCCTTCGTTTACTATTTTATATTTTTCAAACATTCGGTAAATATTGGGAGCTTAGTTCCAAGCTGGTAATCGGTGAGAAATCCAAATTTTCGAGAAATAAATTTAAAACTTTGGCCAAATTTTTTTTTTTTTTTTTTTTGTTCATGTCATAAGGTGTGAGCATGGCATAGAGCTCCCTTGAGCTTTTCGATTTCTCGTAATCCTCGTTGCTTACATAATCTTCCGCATGAGCAGCATCTCGGCCTCCGTCCTAGTCCTGTCTGGTCTTTGGACACATCTGAATTGAGAGAAAGTTCTCTCAACATCACAGCTTATGCATACATTTGCAATGCACAACAATAGTTTTAGGGAACAGTTTTTGCACAAAAGATGTGGTAGAAATAATACAATCGGCTCTCTGGTATGCACTGCGCATGTGCGAGGTAAGCTGTGATCGTACGGTCAAAGCGGCTGACAGCAGAAAAGCCTTGACCTGTTTGTAGAACGGCTGTTTCGCTGTGGGAAGAGGCTTGCTTAACCTTCAAACGTGAATGAAAGCATTCATGGTTGTCCCTGGAAGAAATGTCATGGTGGCGGTGAGAGAATCAAGTCGAATTCACGACAAATAAAACAGAAAACAAATGTAAATGAGATGCCCACGCTTTCTTAGAATCGTATTGTTTGTCTGCCTCAGTTTGTGGGGATGTGGCATGGCTTAGTTCAGGGATTCTCAAACTGGGTTCCGCAAAATACAGGGGTTCTGCGAGGTGGTCTCAGGGGCTCCGCAAACACCCAAATTGCAGTGCCCCCCCTCCCCAGTTTAAGGGGGAACACTGTTTTTTTTTTTTTTTATTTTATGACCAAACCCAATGAAAGTGCACTAGCTTATTCAGCTTTTTGTGCCGATTTCAAATGTCTGGTCATTTTCTCAGTCAGTAGAATTGTCCTTAAGATAATTAAAACTCACCTGCCTTTGTTTGGAGGAACAATAGGGAAAAACTACTCAACAAAATATCTTCTTTAACATATGGCTAGATACTACAATCTGTAGAGAATACAATGCTGGAAGCACCTTTTAAGATTAAGCCATTATTAGTGGTTTTATCACACATTGAAGATCAGTGCTCAATGTGTGTCCGACAAAAAATAAAATAAAAGATGAAATCAGAAATTTCTTAGGCCTATATTAAGAAACCTGCTCTCAACATTGTATGCTTCACACATTTTGCTACATGTTTCGGGAAAAGTTATATTTCTATCCGCCCTAGATGCTGAGATACCCCTCCTGCAAATTTTCAACAAGTCCCAAATTTGTGTTTTGTGATAACGGTGTTTTACTGTTGACTTCAATGCACATTCAGCCTGCATAGACATTATAAATTGATTTATAACTAAAATATTCATCCACATAATTAAGAACCTGGTAGATTAAGAAAAGCAACAGCTGTAGCGGTCAACATCGCCGTTTTCAAAAAAATGAAGTTTTAGGAATTTTTCGCCTCATAAGACCCATGTCCCCCCTTAACCTTCAATGGACTGAGTCATGAATTGAGTTGGTGTTACGTACAAAGCAACCTCACCCTTTACACTAATATGGATATATATTTTACATTGTGCCCCCCAGGTTAACCTCTCTGCCTCCTTATTCACTGGCTAAATGCCTTTATTGCCCAGTATTATCAGTTGGCAACAAGGCGGGGGGGGGGGGGGGGGGGATTTTTAAGGCTTGCTGGGGTTCCCTGGGATGAAAAATTTTGAGAACCCCTGGCTTAGTTGGTTGAAGTGTCGCTCTCCCGTTTTGGTCAAGGTGCCGACGACACTGGTCTAAACCCTGTCCGATGACCCAGCCGTTATCGGTTAGGCTGTCCGGAATTTGCAGAGCGAAGTGAAGATGAGCTACGTCGGCTTTGTGGAAGCAAAGTTGGCGTAGCACAACCACTTCAGCCATCGACGCGAGGTCGAACTTCCGTAGTATCGCCGTCAACAACTTCCTTTTTGGGGTAGCCAAGTCAAACAAAAACAAAAGAAAAAACTTTTTCTAGATTTTTGTTGCCGAAAACCAATTCAAACTATAGTCAAAAAGTTCTAGCACCATGATTGCCGCGAAGATTGTCTGCTCCTTTAGCAGACCAACTGTTCAGTCACAATGGAGATACTGCCACCACATTTAGCGCTCCCATTCCAGCAAGGCGAGACAAATTATAGTTAGTTCCAGAAATTGGTTTCAGGCTATTTATGAAAAGGGAAATGTTTTTCCTTCAGTTCTATGAAATTACCAAACACTCCTCCCCCAAAAAACATGCCGCCTCTTTACCCACTCTATGAAGCCGCTGCACATTTCCGTCACCAGGGGGCACGACCTGTACCGATCATCTGGAACCGTCTGCAAACGCGGTTCTCTAAAAGCAGTTTCATGGAAAATGATTGGTTCGAGCTCCTGATCCAAGGTACCGATCGCTTGGTCCATCGACCGTGTTTTATTCTGGTTCCCTTAAACTCTCTAATATTGTTTCAGACTGACGGTAACAAAATGCTGCCGTCTCTTTCGAAACAAAAATTTGGGAGTGGTCTTTCATCCTTCTCTTTTTTTTTTTTTCATTGGTTGAAAGGGAAAGAAGGGCACAAAGACATAAGCGACGTCTTGGGGATCGACCTATGTAACTGCAGAACATCGAGGCCAACAGAATCTAGGCTAATTTCAGAGGTCTGGAGCCTGTGTTCCTACCAATCCTTTCTTTCCGAAAAAAAAAAAAGATTTTCGGAGCAGACTAATTTGTAAAAGGTGGAATTCAATCTCCGAATTTGGGCAAAAGTTGGGTTTAACCCGACTTTCAAGGAACACAATCGGGGTGTAAACATAGGGAAATATTGGGTTTTACGCAAAAACAAAGGACCCTATTCATAAAGCATGTTACAGTTTTTCTGCACGGCATCAAAATTTCTGTTCGACATGCAGGAGAAAAAAAAAAACACGCTCAAAGCGTTAACATTGACGTGGATTACATGCCACGCTCCAGGTACCGGTACGATGGTCGCAGCAGTCACAACGGCATCCCAAAGGAAGCCAATCGTCGTCGGGAAGCCGGAACCCTTCATGACGGACTGCATAAGGTTCCGGTGTCCAGACCTGGATCCTGCCAGGACGGTGATGATCGGAGACAGGTGACGATTTTTCTATGCATCCCGAGCCCTGTTGCATCAACGCGTCGAAACGAGGGAGGTGGCAATGTCGCCCTGGGTGTAGAATTGGGTGAAAACTCGCATTGCAAACGTGCAGTTGGCGAGCCGGACCTCGGCTCCAGCTAGTTTCGACGCGAACAGTCGTCGTGCCGGTATGCTCTTATGTAAACATTAGCGTGCGACATGCAGTCGTGCAACAACTCGACTGCATCGCTCGCAAAGTGTCGTCTCGTTTCTCTTCTTAAGGTGCTTCTTTTATCTGCTACTCGGACGCCCCACATGCAGAATGCATTAAAGGGGGTCATGAAACAATTTTTCAATTTTTTCCTGTTTAGCTTTCCTCCTCAACTCTCAAATCGTGCATTGTATCAAACAGTTGAAGAAGACTGAAAGGAGGGAGTCTCCTCTTGCTCAGACCCTTGTTTGTTTACCCGGACACCGCCATTCCTTTCCTAGAAGATTAGCCCGTCGCTCAAAACTCGAACAAAAGTTGCTTTTCCCACTCCGTTAACCCCAAAGCTGACAGTGCTATGGAAGCTACGTGCTCGGTGGGCCAGCCACACTTTTGCCACGTGATCATGCTCTCATGCATTCCCAGGCGCAGAGAATAAGGTCACGTGATGAAAGGGAGGCGGCTGATTGGTCCGGCAAGCGCATAGATTCCACCGCACTGTAAGCTTAGGGGTAAAGGGAATAAGTGAGGTCCGGTATCATGTGAGGTGCGTTTGGGCAAGGTGACGCGCTCTGGGTACTGCGGATGTATCACAGTGGAAAGGCAGAGAACTTTCAAAGGGAAGGTGGTACGAAATGGTCCGCTGTGTTTTCAAATTTTTGTACTGAAAGTCAGGCTTGTGACTTTTTGCCTTCTTTCTTTTGGCCCAGTAAGCGATATGCTTTTAGTAAAATCCCATGATTTTTTGCCTTCTTTCTTTTGGCCCAGTAAGCGATATGCTTTTAGTAAAATCCCAGTCTAAATTCATTTATCCCAGTCCAAATTTTGTTTCATGGGCCCTTTAACGACACATACGCAGACGTGGCAAAGTCTTTGCACATATTTTGGAATTAGCGACATGATGGTGCATGAAACGAGTCTCCCACTGGCGTGTCTACCGCATCCTGAAAAGCGTTCCCTTGGTGTCTGCCCAACAACATCGTAAGCTGTGGCGGCAGACGCCTGTTCTGCTGCATTTTGCTTTCCAGCTTGACAGCACACGGTAACTTTGGCAGTCAGGAGTCGCGACGCCACAATGCTCATACTTTTTGCTGCGAGTCCTGGCACAAACTGCCAGGATCGCGACGTCAGACGGCACTACAGTCCGGCTTCTGCGACATCATTTGTTGCCACCACTTCCGAGACCCCTTTTGATGTACGG
This sequence comes from Ixodes scapularis, assembly GCF_016920785.2. NCBI lineage: Eukaryota > Metazoa > Arthropoda > Arachnida > Ixodida > Ixodidae > Ixodes > Ixodes scapularis. The sequence goes on from NW_024609882.1 coordinate 36,252,926, forward strand.
ACGGGATAGGATGGGGAACACGCCAGTCGGAAACGCACTGCAGGCACAATGGCGACATGTACGCAAAGACAATTATGCATGCCCCGTCAATGCATAGTGGTGCCCTGCCGAACTCGGGCGGCAATTAGCCCGCCAAATTTAGCTAAACGCTAACCCGTTAAATTTAGCCAACAACTGTACAGCACGGCAACGCAATATCAATCTCACTTTCCCTTCCATCAAAATGCACTCTGCATTTTGAAAGCATCAAGTTTTACGCCATCACGCAAACCGTGCCAATGACAGCAGCTTGGCGATTACGCAATTTGCCTTTGTTGTGGCGTTGGCGACGTTTCTGCTACGCTTCCGAGAATTTCCACTCCACTTTCACTTTCACTCCCACGCCTATCCGCACTCCGTCTGCGACAAGCGTCCTCGGCAAGCGGTAACCGAATGTCGCGTTCTTTGGACCTGCTACAAACTTTCCAAGGTCTAGCCACATGGCATGCAAGATTCGTCTGCGCCTTTTTGACGCGTGAATGCTTGAGCCAGCAGGAGCTTTAGCGAGGGACGTCGCAATTTTTCCTGGGAGGTTCCCACTAACAGCCGCCGTAGTAAATAAACTAGGAATGCTCGGCCAATACCTACCCTCTTGACCGACGCAGGTTGAATACAGACATCCAGATGGGACGGAGGGCGGGGATGAAGACCATCCTCGTCGGCTCCGGGGTGCACGGCCTCGACGATGTGCGCCGCCACGTGAGAGAGGGGAAACTGGACGACTTGCCAGACTTCTACGTCCCCACGCTCGGGGACATTGTGGACATGCTCGCATGATTGTAGCTGCGGAGAGTTCAATCCGAACCCCTTGTTATAGCTGCCTCTTGCGACGGTAAAAAATTATAATTTATGAGCCTGCACGGTTGCCACAATGGGAACAGTGTAGCAGAGAAGATGGTATGAAACATCGCCAGTGTATTTAAGGTAGATGAATGTGTCGTTTTTCATTTTGTCAACAGTGTGGTGTTGGCAAGCAAAACACATCATTACGTTAGTGAAAAAAAAAAAAAAAAAATAGCATAGTGCCACTTGTGTGTAGCCTAATGCTGAATGGTTTTGTCCAGGCACAAACATTAGCCACAATAAAGTTAGTACAACCGACTCTGTCATCTAAATGCTGAGGGAAGCTGAGAAGTCTAAGAAGACACCTAAGAAAGAAGTCCGAGATCACACCTAATACAAGATCAGCACCGTCTAGACACAAAGTTTGGCGACAATAAAATTGTCAAGGAACGCCGATGTCTGGAAGACACCTGGGAAAGAAATCTTGGAAGCAATAATTCTTAATTACAGATCGTCCTGAACTCATTTTACTCGAATTTGTGCCTTCAATAGCACATTTCTTCAGCATGCCACTCTCACCATACACGACTCGCATGTGCAGTTATGTAAAATCACTTTGAAAGCCTCTCATCAAAACTATACTCCGCGACAACTTTTCTTGGCAATGCAGTGGAAGGTAGAGGCCCGCGTCCCCTCTCCCATTTTGGGTGTACGCAGGCTCTCCTCCTCCCCCATTTCCGGGGAAAGGAGGAGAGCCCGCGCACACTCAAAATGGGAGAGGGGACGCGGGCCTGTACCTTCCACTGCATAGCCAAGAAAAGTTGTCGCGGAGTATAGTGTGGTGGAATGGATCTCGAGACTGAACTTGCATGCGGTACTTCACATCATTAATTTGTCTTATCTTAGAACAGTCCTCGCAGCAAGAACGGCTTAACAGAATGAGAACTCTCCGGGGAACGGATGCACACCAAGGGTACATCATCATCAGACCATAGTTACCAGTTTTAACTGAAAAAACGTGTGCGGGTGTCAAACATACAAAACCAAACACGAATTTCTATGAAATTCAGCCCAGGCAAATATTCTTCTCAAAAGCCCCCGCCCCCCCCCCCCCCCCCCCCCCCTCCTCCTTGCACATTTATCAGGCTTATTAACTAGCATCAAGCCAGTTGGTGTCGTTTCCAAATCTATGAAATTGACTGCCTTGAAGGACACAACAGTTGGCAAGCATTTGTTTCATTCAGGTCGGAGCTAGACTAGTTTTGAACTACAGTCGGTGTCAGATAAACCTTGTGAAGGAAGCAAAAGCAACTTGCCTTCGTCCAGCAAAATCACTTTGGTTGAAAACAATGGAATGTCAGTTATCTTGCATGGCAAAAGGCTAGCAAGAACTCGCTAACTTGGTGTTGGGACCGCTTCCTTTACAACCATTGCACTCACCGAGGGTCGGTATCGGATAAACCTTGTGAAAGAAGCCAGAGCAACCTGCCTTCGTCCAGCAAAATCACTTTGGTTGATAACAATAGAATGTTAATAATCTTCATGGTGAAAGGTTAGCACTTCAACCAGTGTTGGGACCGTTTCCTTTACAACCATTGCTGCATTAGTGTTCAAGTTTCTCTAAGTGGACACCAAAAAAAAAACAGTAACCAATTTTTCCAGCCGAAAATCTGCCTTCCAATCATTACCTCATCAGGGCCAGAGCCGTATATGTGGAGAGTCTGGCCAGTGGGTGTGGCGACGAAGGCGCTGGAGAGGAGAAAAAGGAAGGGTAGGAGAGCGCCGAAGGAGCGAGAAAGGGAGCAAAGAGAGGACAACTGCCTTTATGATGAAATGCTGTCGGCGCAGAGCACTGCTATGGGCTTCTCTCTCTTTTGCCTAAGTGTTCAAACATTGAGAAGCTTTACTCAGTTGCCCTTTAAGCCACCAAGAAACCACATTTTCTTGCCAGAGCCTGCCAAACCGAAATTCTGATGTCTATCCCATGGATTCTGCTACGAATTCTTCGGTCAAATGAATGAAAATGGCAGCCCTCCACGCTCAGCTGGGAGCAGTTCAGGCGCATGCGCTCATGCCTCTCGCTCCGTGCCACCCGTCGACTGGCCCAATCAAGAGAAGGCGTTACAGCGGCAAGATCAACTGGCCAAACTCTCCCCATATACAGCTCTGCAGAGCCATAGCAACTTGCCAGGTTCCACTGTAGTCGGCAGTCAACAGCAGCAGAGCAAACGTTCCTCACGCTTGTGATAGCATGTGCTAGTGACACCAATTTGAAATTCAGATTGTCACATCAGACGCGACAGCACACTGCATGTTCTGTGCACCATACTTCAGCAGAGCTGCAATCACCATCCCTGCACTATTCATTGGGAACACCTAGACGAAACCAATTTCCAAAGCCAACTACAGCATCCAATCAAACCACTAAAAAAAGAAAACCCGGAGTTATGAGGAACTCGACGGGCCATGATAACCACACCAAAACGCCAACAGTGATGGAGAAAAAAAAAATTTATTATTTGAACCCGACAAACTGTACAATCAAACTAGCGTTTTCTTCACAACAAACAAATGACAGCATGTACGTAAAAAAAAAAAAAAAAAAAAGAGCCTCTTGCAATACAAAAAATCAACGTAATGGCGCAGGGAGTTCGCTGGTGAACTGAAGACAAGATTCAATCTTGCGGGGTCAGCATGTGTGTGTGAAGAGGGGGCGAGAAAAACGCACATCCACTTTGTACATTCAAGTCCCAACTCATGTAAAAGGGCTGGGAATATCCCTTGTCAGTTTGTAAATGCACGTAGGATGGGGTGGGGTTGAAAACGGGGACAAGAAGGGAGTGGGGGACGGCCTGAAGGTGAATTCTGTCTCGCGGGCAGTTCTCTCGAGGAGGGACTGCGCTCATGCTGTGGCTGCTTCCGCCTCGGCCTCTTTCGCTGCTTCCTCCACTTTCTCCTCTACCTTCGCCTTCTTCTCAGGGGTGCCCTCCACTGGAGTGTCATCCAGTTTGTGCTTCTCAACTTTTTCGGGGGAGTCTTTCTTCTCTTCTGCTTCGGAAGCTGCATAAAGAGGGGAAAAAAAAAAAAAAAAAAAAGGCTCCGTTTTAACAGGTGAACGGCATTTAGTGTTCCTTGCCAGCATGTATGTCAGTTATGCTGTCTCGCCATAACTTCCCAAATGACAAAGGCAACAGCCCTGAAGAGCCTATCGACGTGACGAAGTTGGGCACATTATGTTCGCTTGTTAGTCATGGTGAAACAAACTGGGTGATTCAAGGAGCGGCCAGGCTCTTTAAATCAACCGCAAAATTTGGTTTCTTAACCTATCGCGCTACGATTTTGTGCAGCGTTGCCCAGACTGCTTTTTTTTTTTTTGTAAAATTTGCAAAGAGAACTTATCTGAGGGAAAAGTAAAGAAAGAAAAAGGCTTAGCTACTATGGAAACGCAGCGAAGCCATCGTTCTGGAAACGATATGGCGCCGCTTCACACGGAGACAAGAGATGGCGCAAGCGGTTGCAATGCCAACTGCCGCCAACGAACAAGCATGTCAGAGAGGGCCGGCGTCTTTCGCAGACAATTGGTTAAACTCAAAAGTGGCGCACAATCCGCAGGTGGAGAGTCGCAGAAACAGCAAAAAACCCCAAAAGCAAAGCACAAAAAAAAAAAAAAAAAAAAAAAAAAAAGCAGTCAAAATAGTTTGGCAAACCATTTTTTGAATTGATTACTTGTCCATCCAATGTTATTAGTAAGGATGATAAAATAATGCATTGGCAAGTGATATCAGAAAAGCTCGCTCGCTCTAAACGATGGTTTGCTGACGACACTGGTTCTCGGCGCTGTATGCTCGTTCACTAGTGGCAGTTGGCGTTGCGACCGCTTGCGTCATCTCATATCCAGTGCGAAGTGGCGCCATATTGTTTGAAGACCGGAGGCTTTACTGAGTTTCCATAGGAGCTAAGCCTTTTTCTTTCTTACCTTTTCCCTCAGGTAAGTTTGCTCTTTGCAAATTTTACAGAAAAAATGCACCATCTGTGGACAACGCTGCACAGTCGGAGCGCGGTAAATTAAGAAACCGATTTTGGCAGTCGATTTAAAGAGCCTGGCTGCTCCTTGAATCACCCAAGTAAGAAGCAAGTATGGAATCATTGCAACCTTCAATATGTATCAACAAGGCTCTCCACTCTAGGTTCCCGTCTTCCTACAAACAGCATCTAGCTCCCAAGCCTGATGCCGAAAAAGGAGAACTGTCTTGACAATTGTCTCGCTGCCTACACAGCTTTTCGGGAACAGGAGCCGACATTTCTCCCGCCAGACAATCTGCGAACTCCCATGACATATTACTTAGTCACAGCACGATGAAAGCCAGATTTACACGAAATAGTCATGCAAATGGCGGTCCGTGTCAACTGACAGCAATACTGTTGTAAATTCCATAAACCTGTTGGAAAATGAGGGTAAATCACTCACCACCATTGGTCTTGGGCGTCTCGTCCTTCTCCGCAGGCTCCTCTGCAGAGTCCTCCTTTTTTGCCTCCTTCTCCTCTTCGTCCTTCTTCACCTCCTCAGCCTTCTCCTTCACCTCCTCTTTGGCTTCCTGAAAGCGCAAAGAAAGGACACACAGGCTTAACACAAGAGAAGCACACCTGTGACCTCTGCAACCATACTAGTCGACAACAAGCTAAGAGTTGAGGAGAAGCTCCGCCCACCTCCTACCCCTTCAGCAGGGCAAACACTGAAGAGTGAGGGCACTGCTCCATAATAGCAAAGTTAATATATTTCTCCCTTAAGATGCAAGATACTTGTGCCAATTCAGGACCAGTTATTGTTGTAACATACATGCATTCATGGCATGTAAGCACTTTGCACAGCACGATATGCAAAACTCTTCGGTTGTTCCCTAGATCGACACGAATTGCCGATAGGGTCGGGCTTGGAACGCACGAGCAACGCTGACAACTCAAAAGACGTCTGAAGCGGCAGCAGCCAATCAGGGACGCTATATTTTTGCATGACACCCCGTAGCGGATGATAACTGAAGACTTGGTATTAGAAAGATAAGTGAGCATTCTCAAACATGTTTATGGCATGTAACCATAAATCTAAATAGTGAAAAAAAAAAAAAAAATCAAATGATGGCATCTCATAGTTGCGGCATCGTTGCTGGTTGTAATTGCCCCATCTGAAGCGGGCCATAGATGACGAAAGGCTCTATTTAATACTCTGGAAAGCCCATCTGTAAAATGTCCAGTCAAATAAAGACTCCCACTGCCAGGGAATTCCCACTAATCCACTATCACGGGTACTCAGCCTCAACTCTGCGTATGCCTTTTGGAGTGCTCTGGTTAGCCTTTGAACGAGTTCATTGAGAACAGCGTACAGCTACCACAACTGCTCCTTGAATGTGCTCTCATTATAACTACTTACATCACGCAAAAAAAAAAAAGAAAAAGACGAGTAAAATTCTAAGGTCACTTACCTCTTTGGCATCTGGCTTTTCCTTGACAGGAGACGCTTCAACATCCTTCTTCACCTCCTCAGCAACCACCTCGGCTTGCTCGGTGCTGATGAATCGCACAAACGAGCAATCCGTCAATTTGACACATTCTGATACAATGCAATTTCGCCACAAGCCCAAACAAGAGAAAACCAACGCGTCGGCAGCCGGTCTACTGACGCACGCTCCCGCGCTTCTATCTTTTTTTGTTTTCAAGTCAAAGCGAAGCTGCGAAGTCCGGCGCAAAAGCGAGAGCGCGCCGCACACGTCCAACAGAAAGAAAAAAAAACAACGTAAATCATGTTTTTCGCAACGCCTTTCCAAAATAAGCTGCCTCCGCCAGAGAAGCCGGCGCGAAAAATCAGCGCTACGAACACACAGGAAAAAAAAAAAAATAAACCTTAACCTTGCAGCCACGAAAGAGCCAATGGAAAGAGACGTAAGATGAAGTATGGAATGGCGGCCACGCATTTTTGTCAGACAACGCTGATGTTGGGAGACCCGACTTCCACCAATCGCGACACTTCGTTCCCCTCCAAACACGTTTTCTGTTCCTTTTTTCCGCTTCCGTTTCCAAAGACAAATCCACAAAGTCAAATCCAAAGACGACGGACACGCCGCACGCGCGCGCAATTCTACCGCGCATGCGCACGATGTGGGGGCGCCCCACTTGGCGCCAAAATCTGGCCGGGCGCTCGCTCTCACCGGGCCGCTAGGCTTAGCTGCGTCACGCCGAAAGGAAAAGCCACCGGAAGACCGCGTACGCGTTCTTGTTTCTGCCCCCGCCGCAAAGCGCTCACGTGGCGAGCGCTTCAAAACGTAAAACATACACGCAAAAAAAAAAAAATAACAACATAACAAACCTGTCTCGCTTAGAGAAAAATAGGTAAGGGAGAAGAGAACGAAAAAACGGCGCCGGTTTCGCCGAAACAATGGACGAGCGTTGCGACGGCGTTGAGACCAAACCGGTAAGTTGGGCCGTCGAGCAATCGAGCGGCAAAGATAACACGCGGAACCGCAGACGGTGAGCTAACAGATGCACTGCGCGTACCGTCTCGCTTTACCGGTAAATTTTTTAGTCGAAGGCCACACGACGTGCGTGTGCCGCCGGCTTCGCGGATTGGCCGGCGAAGCCGGTAGCCGGCACGACGCCGAAAATGGGTCAAAATCGCCGCCGTTGATCGTGCGTCGCACAACCCGACTACAGCGTCGATTTTAGACTCGTTTCGACGCGCAAAAAAGTGCCGTAAAGTCGAGCGCATGTCGCCAAACCAACAAAGCACTTTGTCCCGGCGTTAGGCCTAGCTCGAGATCGCCGGTAGCACTGCGCAATCGGTCGCGAATACGTAGCTTTTACTTCGCGATGCTGGGCAGGTAGCGCGCGGAGAGTTGGAGGTACGACTTACCTGGGCCTTGAGCGTGTGGCGGGCATTGTGAAGCGATTTGTTTTGTTCGAAATAAATTAACCTAAGCGGCGCAAGAACCCAAAACTGAGGGAAGCCAAGCGACAACCACGCACGAACGAGCAGTGCAAGACTTGTGCCGCTCAAAATGGCGGAACAAAGCTTTTATATGAAGTATCACGTGACTGAAAGTAGCCATTCAAAGTCGACCCGGCGAGCTTGGTTGACCAATCGCCGATCGGTAGGCTTCGCGCCAAACACTTTCCTATGAATTACAAGCTTCCTACGGGCTGCTGCGGTGAGAGTGGAAAGGTGGAAACGTGCGCGCGCGCCGTTCCGCCGGTTCCGCCGTTCTCTCTTTCGAACGTGTGTCCTCCTTCATCGCTTTTTTTTCTTTTCTTCTCTACCTCTCGCCTTCTCTCTTCTTTCTTAATACTCCTCTTTTCTTCTTCCTCTCCAGGTCTTGTTTTTTTTTTCCTCTTTCGTTTGCAGTGTTTTCTTTTTTTTTGCTCTGTAAGTTTCGTTTCTCCTTTTGCTTTTTCTTTTTTTTTCGGCGCGCGGGCTAGCGAGGGGTTGTGAGGGCTACGGAACATCTGCCGTTGCTTTCTTCCATTACGAAACTGGTTGAGTTCCTCCTGGAACAATCGCCACCACGTGGTTACTTGTAGTATGCTTCGAGATCACCACTATTCGAGTCATGAGACAGAATAATCGCGTCTTTTCTGTTCCTACTTTGCGTTTTTACGTGCGTCTACTTTGTGCTTGTCAGACTCGAGCCTTTTCGTCGATAACGGCGTTCTTTGATAAAGAATTCCCGGTTTAGTCGCTAACGAGAATGTACTATGTTCAACGAAGATAATATTTCTAACCTCCTTTACTGAGACGATCAAAAGGTTATAGGTAACCCACTTTTTTTTTCCTTTTGCGCACGCGGTTGAATGTTAGATTTACAAAAAAAAAATAATTCGCTCGCGATTTGGATAGTATAGGTTTCTAGTGTCCACTAAGATGCAGTACAGTTACAGATAGGACTCTGCATACAATGTTCCTCAACGTGATGTAAAAATGCATGGATAGTTATCATAATAGGTTAGTTTATGTAGTTTGTGCCTAACCTGAGCGTTAGTTTCGGTTTGTAGATTATTTTTTATCATCAGCTTGCTTTTTCACGAACCCTGCTTGCATAATGTTTTACAAAAAAAAAAAAAAAAATGCCTTGCTCGCGAGCAGCATTTACGTTTTCGAACACCGGAAACACTTAAAAGTGCCGTGAAGAAAAGGTAATTTGCTTTATGTTCGTTAATCTGCCCGACCGACTACCATCTACGTGAAACCGGTGAAATTCTTTGCAACGATTTGAACCCATATCTATGAATAGTGAGGTCATATGATTTTTATTATTTTTTTTTAACTCACACTAAAATTGAGACTGGTAGAAACAGATATTAAAATGTGCTCTGAGCTGAGCTCCTTTCACGACTTCTTTCCGGTGGGGTTAAAAGTAGGGCAAGCTGGGACCCCGAATTTTCGGAGAATTCCAATTCGAACTCAAAGGCCAATAAACGCATACAGAAAAGGAAATCTTTGCACTGTTTTTTTATATGCTCTGATTTCTTATTGTTCGACGAGCGGTGGTTCGACGACATCTTTTTTCTCCCTCGCCCGCCAACCCTGTGCCACCCGTAGGGTGCATTGAACCCTGAGGGGGACACGGCGTTTTGCGGCGTGTGTGTTGTTGACTCCGGCAGAAATGCTATGATTGGGTCGGAACCATGTCCACAGCGCCACGTTTAAGCTGCCTCATCGTCTTAAGCGGATCCAAAGATGGTAAGTTCAATTCCAGATCGTTGCTTATGATTCCAAAGACAGGCCCTCCAAAGCTGTCTGCTGCTGGCAGACGACGGTAAACAGGCGCTTGACGCTGCGGAAGAACCTTCGCTAGGCCTAAGTTCCCAGACAACTGAACGTTCTTTAGGTTGCTAAACCGTCGACTTATTCTTTTTTTTAAATCACGACATTTGCAGAGCTTGAAAGCACACATTTTTTTTATGCCTGCGAAGGAACTTCAGGACGTGGCGACAGTATTGATCGCGGAAATGCGTCTTATCGCCGGTGGATCCCCGATCTACTCCTCTCGGTCCTCGGCTTGCTGTTTTGTTGACGGACGATTTCAGATTTGTGTTATATAAGTTGATTTTCGTTTTCCCCGCTATTCATGCCTTAACTTCTGCCTGTAGTGAAGTCGTGATTTAAGGAGAAGTTTTAAAGTGCCGCGGAGCTGTTTACGCAGATCATTGCCGAGCTTTAAAGGGGGCGTGTGGATCAAATGGCAAGAGGGTAGGCTAGCTGAAATTAGACTAGGGCCTAACACAAGTAGACAGTTATCAAACACGGTTTACTTGGTTTATTGCAGACAGGCAATATATAATGGTAAGACTTGTTGCCAAGCTGGGATATTCCGCAGGTTCTGCGTTATTTCAAAACTGGGGCAGTTCATTTCCGTGTGCAAAATCGAAAAAAACAAACAAAAAAAAAACACAAGATTAATTGGTATTTTGTTTGCGCTGCGTTTTAGCGCTTAGAGCGAATCGATCGTCCCAACAAGGATTCAGATTTTTATGTAGAACACACGTTTTGGGCTATAAAGTGATTTATTTATTTTCTGGCAGCGTGATAAAAACTTACTTTCAAGCTGGCGTCAAGATAAAAATAAGTATAAAATTATAAGTTACCAAACAACTAGCCCTTGGAGTCATTTAATATCATGCATGCAAAGAAACAAGCAGCTTTTCTAACTTGTACACAGGTCTTGTTTGTCATGCGCCAGCTAGACCACACTCCCAATCTATGTCCAGTTAAAAAAAAAAAAAATATTTATTTATTTATTGATACTGCAATCCCTGAAAGGGATTTTAGCAGGTGGGTATAGACTTGATTGACAAGACGTGCAGGCATACAAAATAGCAAACAAGTCGCAGAAACAAAAGAACAAATATTTTTCAGAGGGACAAAACTAATTTAGAAGGGATTCAAATATATGCTATAATTTGTCGATGCATCCATTTAGAAGGCTGCCCCTACAACTCACACCGGCACCACAGTAACTGCCTGATGTTTTGCCTCACAACGACCCACATCCTATAATCACCCGAACAGCATCTGCAAAGTTGTAATTGTAGTTGCAGCGTTGCAAAGCAGTTGTTTCATGGCAGAGTGCCAGCCCACGGGTCCCCGGTCGGTGGGTTTGAATCCTGGCTTCCTGCCTGAAATCTGACTGAGTTGGAGCCATATTTTAGATTTCAGGAGTGCTAAATTAGTTAGTTCGACGTGAGCATGTTGGTGAAGTTAAATGAAAACAGAAAGAATAAACATAGGGACGGACAGAACAGCACCTCTTTCGACTTTCAACACAAATAGGTTTATTAGGTACCGGCAACCGGCCCAAGAGACCCAGAGACGGAAGGGGGGAGGGCAAAAAGCGGGAACATGGAAAGGTGACACAGACAGGAAAATTACTCATGGGGAAGAAGAAAGGCCAGGAGAGAAGCCGCTTGAAACGACATCACCGGACGGACGACGTAGGCCCGTGGGGTTTTTGTCAAGGCCATCAACTGTGGGTGAAGGTAGGCCGCGTCCTTCGTGGAAAGAGAAAGAGAGGGCGCCGAGACATTTCGGGATGTGTGCATTATCGCGTAGGACTCAATTATCTCTCGGCCGTAGCGACCTCGGTTAGAACCTAGGATTCTTGCCGAAGAGAATCCAGGGCGACATGAGGAGCAGATCCTATTGTGGACGGCAATCGGGTGTTGTGACTCCCTCCCATCGACCTCAATTTCATGTTCGCGTAACCTGTCGTTAACGCAGCGCCCTGTCTGGTCGATATACTCCGCGCCGCAAGACAAAGGTATGGAAGAGGAGAGAAGGCTATTTACAATGCCCGACTTTACATTTTTTGAGTGGTGGCTCGCGAAGGGGAGTACCGGCTTCGGGGATCGCTGCTGGAAGCTCCAGCAAAGGCTGCTTGGTGTTGGTTGTAGGCGTAAATCAAGGAACTGCAAGCCATCCGCAGCAGGCTCCTTCTTGAAGATAAGGCCCCGGGAGTGGCGTGAGAACACTTGCTCGATGGAAGCAGGAGAAGCGTTCCAATCGTGAAGCAGGAGGTAATCGTCGACGTATCGGAAGATCTTGGTTTTCAGAGTCGCGACACTGAGCTTCCTCTTCACCGCCACGTCCACAGCTGACAAGTATATTTCACTGAGAACTGGAGCCAGGCAGGATCCTATGCAGACGCCTGATTTTTATTTAAATTAGTTGTCAGTTCTTTTCTCGCTGAGGTGTTTCAGTTGCCCATAGGTGAACTGATGTTTCAATACCCTGAGCAAAATTACACTTTTGATATAGCTAAGACAACCTGTAAATGTAGCTTTGATCATCTTTGCAGAGAATGCTGTGAATCTAATGCCTAATGGTTTTTAACTATACTGACTGTGGGACCTCTTTGGCTTGTAATATGCAATATCAAAGAGGAACCTTCAGTCATTGTCAAAGATGAAACTCATTAAGCAAGGCAATCATTTTTTCCCTTTAAAGTGGTGTGGCAACAGATGTTTTTGCTCCAAGAGCATCGGTGGCTGCTACCAAAGGTCAAAGGCCACTTCCATCACTGTAATAAGCTCCCATTCTCCAGTTTTTCATATATTTATCTCTGAAGTTTAGGGTGGCCGCTTGCTCTGTATTTTTAGTAATCCTAGTTATGCCCCTAAAGGGCGTCGACTTGAAACTCCACTCACATGCAGTTTTGCACTTCCTAAACCAACCTCGGGTCCAAGTGCACCTCAACTGGAGGAAATACTCCACTGTTTCCTCGAGAATCTCTAGTCTGGGATGCAAAACATATGCACCACAGAACAAAGAAGCAATGGGTGCCTACCTAAAAGAAAGCATGTCAGAAAAAAAGAAGCAGTGCAATCTGCATCATAAGTGAGCTGCCTCGGTGGCTCCGAGGCGAGAGCGCCAAACTACGGATCCTTATGTGGTGGGTTCGAATCCCGGCCGAGGTGCCCGCAATCTGACGGAGGCTTATTGCGGAGAAGGCACCGTGGTAACCGAGCTTTCGGTTGCACGTCAAAAGAACCCCCGGGTGGTTGAAATCAATCCTCAGTCCTCTGCTGGGGCGTGCCAGATGCCCGTCGTTGGTTTGGCACGTAAAACCCCCAACTTTGATTGCATCATAAGTGAACATTGTTTCTGAACTGAATGCAAGTGGTGTTCGTATTTGTCCTTTGCAGTTTTATTCTTTCAAATGTAAGTAATCTTGTGCCACTTTCGTTCATGCCATCTCTTAGGGAACTCTGCCCCGTCCTTCATCCAGACGTTCACGTTGCTGCACAGCACATTCACGGTGCAAATAGCGACCCCGGGGGTAAGCATTTTGGTTGCAAGTGGACAAACTCTCTACTTGAACCCTTTCGCAGACTTTTTGTTTTGGGGTTTGAAAGCAGTAAGCATATATGGCTTGAGATTATGCCTCGAGATTGAAACAATAATTGTTTTGAAGCAAATGGCTACCAAAAATGACGAGCACAGCTGAGTTTGCAGCAGGCTTGATTATCTTGTGAAACAAATACTATGTGTCAATCTAGGAAGCGGTTAAATACATAGCTGCTGCTCATCTTAAGATCTCTTTCTTGAGTAGCATGTGCATCCTGCTCTCTGTTTTGGCATAACTTGACAAAGCACGAAACCCACGGCCCCACCAAGTTGATTGGAGCACCGTCGAAGCGAATTCCTCCCATGGAAAGAAGCTGCATGCTTTGGTATGTTGCTAAATTGGCTCACAGAGATTGTAGCTTTTTCTCTTTGCCAATTAAGTTATGCTGAAAGGCGGTGTAGCTATTTGATTGTGTCTACAGAGAAGCAGATGCCTGCTTTGCCTTTTGCAAGTCTGTACCTAAAACAACCTTCAAGTAGTGTATACTCCGTTCACCCTTCAGTTGAGACTATAAGCTCCGCCTTCAGCGTGAGCTCACTGGCTTCCGCAGTGCTTTGGTTGTACATGCCTACGTGTTCATACTTGTGTTAGCAAGGGCAGAAAGCTCACGCTGAAGGCAGAGCTTCTAGTCTCAGCTTAAACGTAAATGCAAAGAAAAAAAAGGTGTATTTTTAAACAGCCTAATTGGAACAACGATGTCACAAAACAATCTTTCCGCAAACAAAGAAATTTTTTACAGCAATATTTATTGCGCGAGTCTGATTTTAGTTTGCGGCTATTTCGTCCGTTTTAAATCGCGCACCACAAAGTTGGTATTATACGTCATGGAGTGGCTGTTATACATCACGGAGTGACGTATTACAGCCACTCCGCGTGCGTCGAAAGAGCGGGAGTTTTAAATGTAGAGAGGTTGTGACTCTTTAAATGTCAGCACTTGCACAATTAGAATTTTATGCTTATGTGAAAATACTTTTTTTCAATGTAGAGAGAAGTCCATATACGTTTAAAGGAACATGTGGAACTATACCTGCCGTCATTCAGAGATAAAAATCCTGCCGGTTCGTTTCGTTTATGCCGAGCTTCGTACAGATGTAGAACCAGAGCAATATGTTCCGAGAATTCCACAAGAAGTTTTTACACTTTCACAGGTGTCATGAGCACCGAAGGTACCAACCATGCTTGCACTACAACTTTTAAGATGAGACAACTTCACAAACAAAAAGTCTGGGCTCAAACTAGCTGGTGATGGTTGAACATATTTTAAAACGAAATTCCGAGACTGGTAAAAAAAAGAAAAGAAGGACGACCCAAGACACAAAGTCTGAATAGCGTCTCAGTTTGAGACTTTGTGTGTTGTGTTGTCCTTCGTTTCTTTCTCAATCTTTGGGGTTTTCTTCTTAAAATGAAGAAAGGCCAGTTGATTGACAAAGTTGAGGTGGGGAATTTTATTTTGTGTCTGTATTTCTTCTACCAGGGTCGACCTCTGGAGTTTATCAACCAGGATGAGCAGAGTCGGCGATGGCTCAACGACTTCCGCATGAAGGTCTTTGCCATTCCCATCGGTCTACAGACAGTTGACCGTAAGCACTCCTTTTCTAGCCTAGACTGTCACTCTGCTGCAAAGTTTCGAGAGTCTTTAGCATGCTGCACTTGCTCTGCACTCTGAATGATGAGTGCACAGCCTGGCATTGTGGATTACAAAATGATGGTGTTTTTCTGTATTATCAGGAAATGTGCAAACATGTTTGTAGAATTATACTATTTTGATGAATCGATGGAAGGGACGAGGTATGAATATTCTATAAACAGCAGTGGCGTAGCCAGCAATTATTTGGGAAGGGGGGGGGGGGGGGGGGGGCTTTGTTTAATTTTCTGGTGTAGTAGTCAATGTACTGTACAATTCCCCCCCTCCCCCGGCTGGCTGGAACAATTTGGTAGTCGTTCAATATTTGTCTTTTTCTTGTCTTTCTTGTCTAATAAAAAAAAAAGTTATGATGTTGGGGGTAGGTGTTTTGCCCCCCAAACCACCTCCCTGCTTTTTTCGCCCTGAAGATAAACAACCTGTTCTCTGTTTGATAAGGAAGCTTCCAACTAATTTACAATGTGACTATTCTTTAGAATGTGACTAAATTTATGTAGTAACTTCGAATGTGATACGCGATCAAAGGCTTTCGCCAAATCTAAAAACACAACATCGGTTTGTCCCCCTTTATCTACATTTCTGCTGAGATCGTGAAAAACCTCAATCAGTTGCGTAGTGGTAGAACAACCCTGTCTAAAACCATACTGATACTGTTTCACTGCTCTCATTTTGTTTGCTTCTTGTTCTTCATTTCAGTCTAGCCCCTCCCGTCTAGGCTATTTTTCACCGATTTTGATTTCCTACTTAGAGTGCGTACAAGCACAGATCCCTCAATGGGACAAAAATACCGACCTGCTACGCCGAATCCTGTTAGAAAATAAGTGCCCAAATCAAGAAACACCAGCGATAACTTATCTTTTTCTGTGGCTACATTCATTCACATCTTGAACTGGTTGCAGCCAACCGCTACTCCTGCTTGATACTGCCCCACTCCCCTGGAGCTGTGCACGATCTGTGTGAAAACAAGGACCTGGCTCACATCCTCAAGCACTTCATCCAAGAAAAGAGTGAGTGCCCCTGTTTCTTTTCCACGGTTATACATCCCATTCCTTGCTGCGAAACATTTGGCCCGGAACGAATGCACGCTGTGCTCTTTTGTGTCCGTGTTTCCTCAGCATGCACCCCTTTGGTATGGATTTATCTTTGGCTTGGTCTACCCTCGGTCAAGTATGTTGTCAACCATGACCGACATTTTTTAGGTAGCTTTCTGAAAGTATAAAGATGCCAGCCGATAAGAATTGTCTGGCCTTTGCCCTCTTATTCTCGTAGGAATGTTTTGAACCTCTTGTTGCGATGTGTTTTGTATGTTGCTTGTGGATGGTCTAGGTTTCACTGCCCATTGAGTTCCGTTTGCCTGCCGCAGCGTCAAGAGCATGAATGAGGCTCTGTGATCCTGAAGAATGTTAGTGTAACTAAAGATTACAAATGCACAATGAAACAGCTCTGAAAGAAAGCCAAAAAGCTTGCAATATAAGAATCATAATTTTGTTTTTAGATCCTTCGACAGGGAAGGCTTAGTATAATCCGCTTTTAAGGTAAATCTAGCCCTCTTTCCCCCTTTTCCACTAATGGCAGCACCCCATCAAATCTGAAAGCCGGGGAAACCTAGGCCAGGTAATGCTGGATGTAGGCCTCATGATCTACAATTTAATATTACTTTGATCACTGCCAGCACAGTTCCAGCTACACTGTAGCTGGAACTGTGGTGGCAGTGATCAAATTGCATTGTTGTTTTGATTTTGAACCTGCCTTTGTGAAGAAAAGGCAGGTCCTGATTTTGAACACCGGCCTTTGTTAAGAAAAGGCAGGTTGTAATATTGAACCTGCCTTTGTGAAGAAAATGCAGGTGCTAATTTTGAACCTGCCTTTGTGAAGAAAAGGCAGGTTGTATTTTTAAACCTGCCTTTGTGAAGAAAAGGGCAGGTCCTAATTATGAACCTGTCTTTGTGAAGAAAAGGCAGGTCCTTTTTTTTGTTTTTAATTTAATTACCTCTAAAGGCCCTTGGGGGCATTACATAGAAAGGGGGGGGTACATAGAATATCATCATAGTCACACAGTGTTATTGTATGAAATATAAAAGTAAACGTAATCACGCTAACAGAGCTCAATAACACGTAATATGGTATACGGTTACGCAAACCAGCGTGTAGTAGTAAGTTCTAAGTCATTCAAAAGTAAAACAAATGTGTCAGTGCTACCAAAAAAGAGGGTACATAGAGAACCTTATATCAAAGACTTACTCAGCAATGTTGAAATTGACAAGTGGAAATATAAAAGCACCAATTGTACATGTGCTACTTATAAAAGAAAAAAATTTTCAGCCTTTCCACTTTGTGAAGAGGGAAGACCAGCGAAGCTGTACGCTCGTCCCATGTGTTTCTTCTTCATCCTCGTCTGTTTTGCGCGCTGTTTCCTACGATAAATTCCCACCAACTCGGCCAACTATCCATTCTTCTATGATACCGTATTTACTTGAGTAATAGTCACATTATTTATGAACAAGGCCCTTGCGTCTGCTCTTCCGCTGAACACTTATACAGTCAATCATCGCGTTGCGCAAAAATAACATAGCGAATAACTAGGTCGAGGGCACGATTCCGCATACAAATGCAATCTTCACAGATGGTATCTTCGCGCGAAGACGTTATCTCCGTCCTGTAAACCGCTGAAATCATGCTGCCGATCGCAGTGATTGTCAAGCCGCATGCTCCGCGGAAAAGCGAACCCTCAAGTTGTTTGCCTAAACAGTGCAGCTATTACTCGAGTAAATACGGTAGCTGGAAAGGTTTCCGCTGTTGCTCATAGATGGCGGTAGCTGTCTAGAGTTGTGTAGATTTGTGGCAACATCTGTTTGGTGCCGGACATGAAACTGGGGAAACTAGCCCTTAATAGCTCCGCTGTAAAAACAAAATAGATGTCATGATAAAGAGACACGTAACAATGAAACAAACATGTCATGGTTTGTTGTCTGTGCGGTTTCACTTGCCAACTCATTCTAGTCGATTATGGCCTACAGAAACGGTAAAAATTTATACAAGTTAGTTTTTGCGATGGGAATTTTTGTTAGGGTGATCATGACGAGAAAAGATGCAGGGGAGTGGGATGACGTTAGTATCGCAAAATTTAGTTGAAGAGCGAGAGAGCTTATGAAAATGCAATGGCCTAGCAAGATCTCTTCTCTGCTAAAGTGTTTGTTGGCCATTTGAGGTTTTAAGTTGTGCAACGCTTACAGGTGTGTATTGTTTTCGTATAAATTGAGTTGCCCTGTTTTGAAGAGATTCTAGCCTGTCATTTAAATACTTTCGATGCGGGTTCCGAATTATAGATGCATACTCCAACTTTGGCCTAATCAGAGCAGTGTATGCTATTTGTTTTGCTTCTATTGTTGCCGTGTACAAATGTCTTCTCATAAATCCTAAAGATTGAAATGCTCTTTTAAGAATGTAGTCTATGTGACTATTTCATGAAATATTTGTCTTAGGTGAACACCCAGATATTTAAATGACTTTAATTTATCTAATTTTGAATCTATGGGGGTGTAGTCATGATGTAAAATGGAAGAACGGTTTGCAAATGTCATTGTTTTCGACTTTTCTATATTTATTTGCATTTTCCATGTTTCACACCGTAGCATTATGCTATCCAAGTCTTTTTGAAGGGCAATGCAATCTAGTTGATTAGATATGTGACGGTATACCACACAGTCATCTGTAAACAGTCAAGTTTTTACGAAAGATTGTTAGGGAGGTCATTTATATAAACTAAAACTAATTTTGAACCTGCCTTTTCTTCACAAAGGCAGGTTCTAATTTTGAGCAGTCCTTTGCGACAAGGGTACGGAGTATGACCACGTCTTGTCGTTGACGGATCCCTCAGAACCCATCTGTGCCATCGGAATGGGAGTGGCGGGCCTCTTCGCAGCTGTGGACGACGGCGACATCTGGAGTTTTCGAAGATGCACCCTCACTGCTGTGAGTGTGTTCGTGCACTACTTCCTAATGGCATCAACGGTCAACTACCTTCGACCGTGACCTTTTTGGTGTGGAATGGGGGTTGTCGCGAGCAAAGTGTCTCAAAGGCGGAGAAAGTTTTTGTTTTACCAGTGTTAACCTCTTACGGTATCTCACTTTCTGTGCACATCGGCAGGTCTCTGTTTTTGAGTTGGCGAGGAGCCCCGACTTCGCGAACCTTCCCGTTATCCCCGAGGACGTCATCAAGGACCGTGGAGCACTTTACAGCTGTGAGTCTCTGCTTGTGACAACCTTCCATTTGGTCTTGCAACTTTGCTCTAAAAAAATTATTCTACTTGTATCAAAGACAGCTTTTGACGTGTGAGGCATAGCCTCATAGCATGGAGAACGTCCACCTCGGACAGCATCATCTAAGGATGTTGTTTTTCCACCATGATTATGTTTATCATACTTATGAAGAGGCTTTTTCGTGTGGTGCAGTTTATTCTATGGTCACTGCCATCATCTTCTTTTCTCAACTCTAACGATAATAATGATGCCCATGTGGTTTTACGAAAAACCAAACTGTGTGAAACGGTCAAATGTCTTTAGAAAACCGAGATATTCAGAAATTTACCTTTTTCTTTGGTTCTGACCTCATGAGGACACTTCATACGTTTATAACTTGCTTGATCTGTGTTCGGGCTGGGATTATGTTTCTATCGGGGTTGAAGTCTTCAAAGATGCCATCATACAACCTCTAATGAAAATGGACAAGAGCATTCTATCCTTTTTTTCTAATCATTGTTTGTGACATTACGGGATAACCGAAAGACGTTATCACTGCTTTAAACAGCTGTCAAAATTTCGTTTCTATGAAGGTACCATTCCGACGATAGGGACATGCGCCCATGTCACGATAAGCGCCCACTACTTATTTTTTAAACATTTCAGGCGTAGGCAAAGGACATACGAAGCACTCACCCACGCAAACCTCTGAGCTCACCGAACTAACCGAAGTGCTCTTCCGTGTCAGTTGCCTCTACAAGAAGCTGGCGCGAAGCGTTAAAGCTTGATGCGCCGGCACAAAGTAAGCTTAACGAGAGCGACACGGCTACTTTAAAAATTATTATAGTATCCCGAGAGATTCCCTGCTCCCGAAAGATAACCCACCCCCTATTTTCGACTTGATTTGCTTCTTCTTTTCTTTTAAACACAGAAAGATAGCTCATTTTTTGTAATTGTAGTGTTCGGATCAATGATGTCCTCGGCATAAATGCAGCTAGTTAGCTATGGCGGAATATAAGCGAACATTGCCGACTGGGAAGTACAGTCCATCTTTGATTCGTTTCCCCTCATTGCGATAACAAGTTTGGAAAAAACAAATAACCTAAAAATAGCATTTTTTTTTTTTTCGTTTGTTGATTGCACATTGAAGGTTAGCCTACTCTTGATCTTCTCTCGATTTTGGTGGGCCATCTCTTGGGATATTACGGTGAGCATTCCGCCAGACCCCTTTGCGGCTTCCATACCAATCGGTCAAGCCACACAAGGGCCCACTCTACCATGTGCCACTCTTGCTTTTCTGCTCTCGGACCTAATAACTGCCTGTCCTAATTTTTTCACGGTTGTCTCAAACTTTCGCGTGGGCACACGCTCAATATCTTATGGTATTGCTAACAGTACACATACTCACACTACGCCGGTTTTGTTTTCTGAAGCGAGCGACCCGGACGAGGTGCACGTGGTGGTAGACCGGCACCTGGTGACCGGCCAGAATGAGCAGTCCACCCTCACCGCCGTGCAGAACCTGGTGCTGCTCTGCAACCAGAAGCAGGGTGGCGCAGTCCGCAAGGACAGGCACCAGTGAGCGTTGCCCGCCCCGCCACTGCCGCAGCAACTATTCAGAAAAAAGCGTGTGCCACCCCCTCTCTCCATGCAGGTAGGAAGCTTCTGAAGGAGACATGAGGCCACCAGAGATGAAGCCAGAAGTGGGGGGGGGGGACACGCCTGCAACGATGGCCAAAACCAAGAGATGCTATTGTACGAAAAGGAGAGCTGCCTTGGCGCCAACAGCTATTTTGGTTGGCGTCAAGTCAGCTCTCCTTTTCGTCCAATAGCGTCTCTTGGTTTTTGTCATCGTTGGGGGCGTGTCCTTCCACACTTCTGGCTTCACCTCCGGTGGCGTCATGTCTCCTCCAGAAGCTTCCTACCTCCATGCCTTTCTCTCTCCCTCTCTAGATGTCACTTTCTCGCCTTCCTCTACTACCAATGCCCCTCCTTCACCCCAGTTTTCTCTTTTCCCTGCCTTCTCTTCCTCTTCATTTGTACATGCAAAGTGCGCTAATATATTTTTTACAACCTCGCTTCTTTTTGTGTGTCTTGCCTTGTCTCTGTGTAATCTTTTAGTGCTCAAGTTGTTTCCCCACCATCAGTGACAATGTACCAACTACGAGCTCAGCACAAACTGGTAATGCACATCCAGCCATGTTTTTTTAATGTAGTTCGGCGTTCCTCATTCGGTGGGCGGTGGTCGCTGGTTGTCTCAGCGGATGCAAAGCCGCTAAGTCAACTATACTCTGTAGTATCGACACTTGGGCCACCTTGGGGCTTCAAATCATTGTTGCTGGTCATCCGAAGCTTTGTCCAAAGTCTCGGGAAATGCGACAAAGCAAGACGACATCGCCTCAGCTTCCCCAGACCGTACCTAACAGTCGGGAAGTAGAATTTCTTCGTCGGAACAATCGCCAATTGCGTCTGCTGGGTACTAGGCACCAAAATGGCGGCTGCCAAAACAAAACTGGGAAATGGAGTGCCAATACCACGAGCTTAGCGTACTCTGTGCTCTTGGTAGATCGTTATTGTAACCCGGGTTCAAACAGGAAGACGACTGCATGGCTTTATTTTGTCGCTCGTGAAAGGCCGTAAACATGTTTGTGTTTGCGGGTTCTGAAAATATTCCAAACTGCGGCTTTTCGGCGAATCGAAAGGACCGAATTTTCAATTCCAGGCAAGTGGGCCCGTGGTCCAGCTTAGTTAGTCAACATGGGAAATTTATTTGCATGTTAAATGTTTACTGATTTCTTTTTAAATTGATTTGCCACAAATGTTAGTCATCTGCAGTAGCTACAGCTTCGAACAAATCTTCTATGAAAGTGGGCGAAATTATCTGGGTCGCACCTAAGCACGCGCGTGCAAAAGTAATCGCCGCACTCAATAAGTTAAACTACAAGTTGCTGGCTGGTTTCTTTTGTTGAAACAGTTTAACTTATTTCACTTATCTGAGCTTAAAATCAGGGCTGTAATTTTACCCCTTCGTGATAATTGCTGCAATGATTACAGTCCGTTGAGGTGTTTATGATAGTGGAGGGTCAGATACACAATTGTTGTTTCTGGCCTAACACACTCATTATTTCAACATTCCTACTTTCTGAGCATATTAATCTGGTCACCAACTTATTTACCTCCAAAAAAATAAGTTTTCTAATGGAGTTACTTTATTCAACCTTTATCAAATTGCGTCAAAATGTTTCCAAGAAAAATTTAGATTTTCTTTCTATTAATAAACCTACCAGGAGAAACTAAGCGTGCTACAAATTTACAACTTTTTTTTTGCTTAGCTAGATTGGGAGTAGTTAGTATCAATATAGACTCGCTATCTCGGTAATTTAGTTTGCAATAAATTTTTTTAGAGAGTGCATTTACTTTGTTTAGTCTGTCCTACGTAATCTGACCTCTGGGAGAGTGAAATGACTCAGCCTAGTGTATGTGGGGTCGTGCATTAATGGTGCATAGAAAAAAAAGCACATATTCACGTCATCTGTGGCGCTCGAGGTCAATCGGAAATTGCATACATTGGAAGGCGAGCTCAGCTCATCTTCAATAATGTCGATTTTGACAAGTGTTTAGTGATATTTACCAGTATCAACTCAGTTTTTGAACGTGTTTGCACGAGCAGTCGGCAGCATCCCAAAGATACTACACGGGGTGGGTCAAAGGGATGAACCCCAGTCTAAATAAGTTTTAAAAATCGGTTTCACATGCTAGGATCATGAAATTTTCCCATAAGCTTGGCTAGATGGTAATTTTATTATTGAGAATATTAATGGAAAAACTTGTCTTAGTCATCTTGAAGTGTAAAACCATGGCTAAAGGCTATTGAGAGAATTTTTGACAGCCCAGGCAAGGAGGGTGAAGTGAAACGGACCTTTCTTCCTCCCTTCTCAGTTTTTAAATCAAACAAACAAATCAAACGATCAAATTGCTCTTGTAGGACAAGAGTCCTACAAGAGCAATTTTTTATTTCTTGATTTTGACATGAAAAAGTATTTTTATGTTAAACTAGTGTCATTGCATGCAAAACTGATTTGTCTGAATTATTTAAAGTGAGATTGATTAGGAGTTTGACTTATCCTGTATTTCATCACAAGGGTCTGGGGCGATGCTTGTGGTGGCATCAACTCTGGTTGCAAGTTTTGTGACATCTTTATTTGATCAACAAAGGTATAACAAAAATGACTAGGCAGTGCTGCAATGGGCATTCAGTGGTGCAACCATGTTCACCCTGGGTGACCACACAGGAAAGGTTAAAAGTTAAAAGTCACAAGGAAAAATGCTGCCTCTACACTTGCGTTTCCATGGAGGTAGCATAGATGAAAACAGACCATGCGCCTGTAGCCTTTACCATATATTCTCACGAAGGTGAAGTGTAGATGCCCATCTTCGGACAGTTGGCCACAAAATAGTATGAGCTCGAAATGGAGTTAGGAAAGATGGCCTCTTCCTGAAAAACAATAGCTGTGTCGGCTACAACCACCGAAGAGGTACCACCAAGGGTACCCAGTAGGTTTATGGTAATCATCACTGCACTAATTCCTTGAGCTGTCGCACAGCAAATATGTCGATGAACGGTCATCTCGTCGACTCGTGCCACATATATATGTGCCCATGTGGATCAATCAAATGTCTTCACCAGGAGCACAGCAAAACAAAACTATTGGTTCCTTCCATTTCAATTATTTACATGATACTATTCAGTTATGCTCAGTAGTAAACACACTGCCCACACCTATGCCACTCATCGACGCACAATGATGTGATGAAGCAACGACATGTCTTGGGATCCGAAGCTCACAGCAAGTCCTCCTTTGATGCCGGGCCCTGTCCACACCACGCCAACAGTCTGGCAATCCTACTCGCCAACATGACAAACTCATGCGTGCTCCAACGTCTCCACAGAGACGCTTTCATGGTGTCGTGAGCGAGACTTGGCCAGCTGCCGTGGCCACTGCGGCTCCTTGGCGCATACCCCTTTGCCCTTCCACCACTGGCCGATGTCCTCGTAAGGGGGCGGAGCTCCGGCCGGGGGAGCGTGGAGCAGGGCACACAGCCGACACCAAAAGTAGGTGTTGATGAACTCTCCGGTGCCCTTCCAGGCAAAGTACTGATTGTAGAGGGTGTCATTGGTGCTCAGCCTCCTGAGGTACCAGGCGAGGTCGCGGGGGCTCGCAAAGTCGTCCACGTGGATGTAGGAGTTGGCCGGGGCAGCGTTGTAGTACTCGTCGCTGCTGGCACCCATCACGATAGGGACCACGTAGTGCCTGCGGTATGGGAGGTCGCAAAATGGAGGAACAGTGGTTGGGTTAGTAGAGAACTCGGGTTAAAAACCGCGCTTTTTTTTTTTTTCATAGATGCCTGCCGCGTCTATTGACCGCGGGGAAGTGGGCATGTGGACGAACCAGGCGTGTAAGGAATGGCATAATATGAGCGGTGGGTTCTCGAATTCAGCATACGGTGATTGTAGGATTGACAAGCAGCCATGTAGTGACATGACAGATGTACTGTGGCTAGAACGACTCCCTGTTGTTAAAGGGGCCCTGCAAGGACTCTTTTATTGGTTTTTAATTTGCACACCGAACCTGAGTGCACTGAACGTAGTAACTTAATGATTGTTCTTTTCTTGAATTTCGCTTTATTTTAGAAGTTATAGGCAAATTAAAATTACAAAAACAAGCAAAAAATAACCTCCTTCATGACGGCCTTGGTCGCTTGAGTGGCCGTGAACTAGAGGAGAGGTAGTGAGCTCAGCGAGCGGTCACGGCTGCCGCACTCCGTGTTGACGGCTCGAAAGGGCGCCACTGAAGCAAGCCAAAGCTGCTCGCCGAGGGCCTTGGGAACGCTCGGAACCGGTCGGATCCTCTAGTCTAGTCCATACGATCGCAGCGCCGCCGCGTACATCCGGGACCTTCCTACGCTCGCCGCTCGTTGGTGCCTGATCCCACTACACCTTTCTATAGTAAGCTACAGGTCAAGAAGGTAGCGGCAAATGCCCTTCAAAGGGATTCATATATCCCTTCGCCACCTCCGCATCCAATAGCGTCCCATCGTTTCCTTGACTTCGTGGCCAACGCGGGAAAGGGTTTTGCCTTCCTGTGAATGTTTGCTTTATCTTTCGACTTTGACTTAGCGTTGTGGAAGCCGCGAGAGGGAAATTAGAATTTCTCCCCTTCGATGGAAACAAATACGACTTTGGGGGGTTAGGTGCCCCCTCCGATGGATACAAAGGCCACTTTCAAGGGCTCAGTTCCCTCTCCGATAAATACAAAGGTCGCTTTCTCGAAAAGTGGGGGTCGGAGACAAGTTGGCATCACTCTGTGATCAAGGGGCGTTTCCAGTGAACTATTTCGACTGCGGATGGATTTGAAACGGGCTCATCACGCTTGTAAGAGGAGCTTGGAGACGCGAGGCTCTTTAAATCGACCGAAAATTTCGGTTTCTTAACCTAATGCGCTACGACATTGTGCAGCGCTGCCCACAGATGGTGCATTTTTTTTTTCGTGTAAAATTCGCAGAGCGAACTTACCTCAGGAAAAAGTAAAGAAATAAAAAGGCTTAGATTAATGAAAAAAAGTTATCAATTAAGGACAATTTATGAGGTTGAGTAAATCAAGTAGGCATGTAGTAACGACTGGCAAAAAAAAAAAAAAAATCTTTCTGGATGTTTTACTAGTTTCGGAGAAAATGTTCATTACATGTACAAAAACAGAGTTTTCGAGAAATCGCAACTGGAAGTTTGACTTTTCATCCACAGTCCTAAAACGCACCTGATGCTTCAGCGTCCTTTTCTTCGCACTACCTAGTGAAGCCCATCCTGGCACTCTCTTACATTGGTCTTTTCTTGCTTTCCCCAGAAGCCTGAAAGTGTGACTCAAATGTTGTTCATCCCGTTCAAGTTCACGTCACAGAACACGCCTGGCGTTACTCCAAGGGCCTCAAGCACTTGTTTTTCCTGCTTCGTCGCCGTTGTTCTAGAACGCAATCGTGTCGTAGACAGCAGCCTTCACTGTGGACACTTGAACAAATGGGGTTTTTGAACACCTACGCCTGATCATTTGCATTTAAATGTCCATGAAACATTCACGAAACGCAAAAATTATTTTTGCGTTTCATGGATGTGGACATAGTACAATATGTTGCATGATATCAATCCCACACAGCCACAAAGACAAGTTTCGTTGCATTTTTTTTTTTAATGTTTTGAGAGCGAAAAAGAGTAATGCATACAATGTCTTCGTTAAGTCACGCGCATTTTAAAGGGCAGATGGGTGTTTCAGGCACAATTTTAAAGTGTCTTCTAGTGCTCACTCGAACATGCTCTTTGGAGGACAAGGTATGCAAGAACCCTGCAATTTTTCTAGATAAAATAATAATAAAACAAGCTTTTTTGGTTGATTTTAAATGAAGTCAAAGTCTATACTTAGCCTGGTTTCGTTCTATCAAAATAGACTCAGCGCACTCGCTTCATCTTCCCCAAGTCTCGTGCAGACGCCTTCTTATTTGTATGTGCGTAAGGTACCTACGCTGTCAAAATTGCGAGCACACTGGAGTCGAGCTGATATAGCGCTAATCAAAGTTGCTTGGTTTATTACCCAGTGGACCTTCTACGTATAAGGACGGTACCTTGCGAAGCTATTTCACTTCTCTCCATTTTCTGCCAAGCACACGCGAGCCTTCGAAACGAGGGCGACCATTCGCGCACGCGCGCAACTGTTTTTCGGAAACAGTCCGGCATTCGCAGACCGGGGCACCGACCGAGCAAAGCTACTTCGCCTCGATACACCTGTGTGAAGAGGGGAAGCCAAGCGTTTCTCCTTTTCCTCGATGCGCGCTCTTTGGTCAGCGACTCAGCGCTAATACGAAGGGAGTGGTTTTGTGTCCCGAATTACACCCGTGGCTCGTTCGAAGGAAGGCGGGAAAGGGTTTGGAAGGGCCAAAGGTGAACGGTATACCGTAATGCGTTGTACAGTTTCTCGGTGATGTAGTCCTTGCAGTTTGCGTTCTCAAAGGCCAGGTAGAACCGGTAGTCCCTGTCCAACATTCGCAGACAGTTCTCCGATTCGTGGCGCTCGCACTTGAGGGTTCCGCAGTCGCCGTAGATGTCCACCTGCGTTTACAAAGGAATTCCAGCTGTCGATGGACCAAACCGTTATACGTGGAATCGCATTTTATTTGGGAAACGCCAAGTTCGTGGCACGGGCCGGCCTGTCTTCTCAAAACGTCCCGTCCTCGTTCTTTTTTTTTTTTTTTTTTTTGCAAGTTGCGACGACATTGAGAATGCGCAGACTGAGGCGAGGAAGCGTTGTGTGCGGTGATTCGACAGTGCGCAACGGACGCTAGCGAAATCTGAGTTAGCTTCGGTAAGAACGCTATTCTGCATTAAAAGATGTCAAGGTAAACGCTCAGGACAGGCTACATATCCAATTAAATCACTCACAACTAGGACGAGAAAAAAAAAGGGGGCAATACAAACAGCATGACTCCCAACTAGTTCTGGAGGTATAGATGCTGTTTGTATCGCTAGCATTCTTACACAAACCAAATTTTTTTATTGGTTGTGTTGTTTGTGCGGGTGTTAGATATATGTTTATAGCTTGAAACCATGTGGCGGCTTAAATTGCACATTGTTCCTTGTGTTAGAGGTACGCAAAAGTACACTCTATAAAACAACGACATATCCTTTTTTTATCGAATAATACCAACTGTGCAAGCGTCTTGCGAAAGTTGCCAGTATTTTAGTGAGTAAGACTACTTTAATAAGTAATTAAAACGAATGAGGCAACACTTTTTTTTTTAATAATAGTTTAAGGGCCGAGGTGTCGAGTGAAGTGAACCGCGACCGAGTATATTTTGGGAGCCAGACCAATTTTTCTTTCCATATAAGCTCAACAAAACTCCATTTAAAATCGGTAACCCGCGCGAAAACCAAAGAAAACATTTACATGTCCTCGAAATTCTGTTTGCGATTGCTCTGTATATCGAATCAGAGATTAATACCACCTAGTCGACAAGGCCGGCGCATGGTGACGTCATCCCCGACCAGGCCGAAGTGGCGAAAACGCTGCAAAGTGTGTTCAGATAAGGACGGTCATAGTGGTGTTGAGCCTACCTTTTGTTTTCTATTAAACTTTTTTGAGGGGTAGAGAAATGTGTCCACACAACGGTTAGAAAGCTTGCTTTTGCAAGAAACTTGTTTGTACTCGTGAGAAACAATCGCACCTAAGGGGACGTTGAAAACAGGACTTTCCCAGACGCGCGTTGACGCAAATTTGAAGGTACCTGGAATAAGGAATATATATTGTGTACGTTAGCAAGTTCTTTAGGTCGAACGCACACAAACTTTACTACTAGAATTAATCAAATTTATTTTATCTGGTCATATATACTTAAAAAGAAATAAAGGGGCAAAATTGGCTTTTTGAGCAACTCTTTCGTAATAAGGCATTTTTCGGCGAATTTTAGGACTTTTTAAAGGGATACTTCAACGAAATTTGAAATATTCCCGTCGTGTTCAAAAATAGGTTGAATATGATCCACAATATCCGTAAATGACAATCGCACGTTTGTATTTTGAGCCTGATGGTTGTATTTTTCGTTATAAACGGCCCACTCTGGCAAGCGCTCGGAGAAGGCCCAGCGGAGACCACGTGACATCCAACGCAATCGTGACGTAGGTCGTCTCAGGACGAGCAAAGCTACGGCGAGGCTGACGTCGAGAGGATGGCGTAGACGTTCCAGCCACCGAATCGGCTGCTTTTGTACGAATTTTGAGTGACGGGATAATCTTCTATAATCTTGTAGGGGGACAATAGCGACTTCTGTGACAAACAAAAGGCATTCTCGGGAAGAGGGGAGTTCCTCCTGCCCCTCTTCTCTCGTCGTGGCCGGAGGCGAGACAACCTCCGTCACTAGCTGCCAAGGTTGCTAGACGGGCATTACAAGCGAGGCGTTAGCGACATCCACCAGGTGCTCTTTGCTAATCGTTTAATTAGTTTTAAAATTCCTTTTCGTGACCTTTTTAACAAGATATTGATATGTTCGATTTGATGGTGCTTTTTTGAACACATATACACCAAAAAATTAGCGCCAAAATTTCGTTGTAGTATCCCTTTAAAATTAAACCTTCCGCCTCTTTTTTTTTCTTTTTGTCCGAAGTATAGCGTTTTAGTACGTTTTCAGAAAAAAAAAAAAAATATCGCGTTCTATTATGTAACTATATTTTTCATCCTGCCCGAAAGTTAAAAAAAAAAAAAATCAATTGAGTGCTTTATTAAATAAAAAAAAAAAAATCATCCTCGATTTTATTCTAACTTTATTCCGTGGATCTTTTACAACCGATAATTTCATATTTCCAAAACATGTTGCGTTCTATTGTTAAAAAAAGTGTAACCAGGTTTATGTTGCATTCGCGATTGGCCAGCGTCGCGCCTTCGTTGAAGTTTAGGGGCACCTGAATTGGAGTGAGTTTTGTGAATTTTGCGGGCACAATATAGCACTGCAAAATAACGAATTGGGTGTTGTATTAGGTTGATTATATGTTCAGCACGCTACTTTTCCAGTGTAATACTTTAATGCAGGTAGTTCACTGACCAAATAGTTCCCTTAATTTCTCTAGAGATCGCTAGGAACTGCCGATCTTCAAAAAAAAAAAAAAAGAACTCTCTTGGTAAAAAGCCGTCTTCCCCCCGCCGCCTCTAAATCCCCTTCGCAGTCAGCAGGTAGAACACCCTGCAACGCCCCCAGATGTCTCACTTGCAGGCATATGTCGCTTCTCCCCTTAACTTTAAACACAAAATTCCAAATAATATCATATCTTAATAAAAAGAAAAGTTCAAGTTGTGTTGAGGACGTTTAGACAGTGAAATGTTATTCTGCCTCAAGAGTGGCTCGAGGATTTCCGCTGTATAGATAAGAAATTTTGCAAGTGCAGTACGACCGCTATCCTGGGGTCTTCAATTAACGTACATCACGCAGTAGTGATTACACCAACGCGTGCCGGTATGATTATCATCCAGATCGAAACGGGCGGGGGGCGGGGATTGAACCCATGATACCTCGGTTCTGCAGCGCGAGCTTCCTTCAGCTTCCGTGAGTACCACCGGCTTTTGGACTCGGAGGCTCGCCAACAACATTGATGTTAACCTCTCCACACACACGTTTCCGACCACGTTTCCCGTAACGGGCACAACGAACATAACATGCCAGTCGGCGTTATTAAATCTGGCTTCCTCTGTTCCCGCATTCGTAAAAAAGAAAACTGCTTGATCCCTAATCTTCGCACTGAATTCCCTACGGCTTAAACAATAGACTAATTTTCGGCCACTAACACTTCTGCCGTCTTTCTACTAAACACAACCCCCCCCCCCCCCCCCCCCCTTTCCTTTTTCTTGCTCCCGGACCTTCCCCCTTTGTTTGGCCTTGGCGTTTACGGTACCTTCCTCCAGCCTTCCTCTCTCCCTCCGGCTGTTCACTCTGGGTATGGTCTGTCATTTCGCAATTTATTCCTTCTTATATCTCGTGATTATCTAAATCCTTTGGAGTCGCTTTCCGACTGCCGCACGCCTTGTTCATCCGTGCACCCGAAACGTCGCTCCCAGTTCTGTCGACCTCACGGCACAAGAGTTTCCGCAAACGGTCCCGAGGCGACGCCGATGGCTTATGAAGAGGCAGCTCACGACACGTTGAACATTCAGCAGTTCAAGATTCAGTCAACGTGACACCATTTGCCTGCAAGGACAGTGAAGTGAACTCCCAGACGACGGAGTGGATCTTTTCGGCAACAGGGCACGGCAAGAATGCATGCGATGGCGTAGCTCGGCTTGTGTTACAAGGCGCGGGGCGCGGGTGCATGCTTTTATGGCATTAGCAGGCAAAATGAAAAATGTATGCCTGCTGCATGTTAGAAATAGCAAACTTAAAGTATAAAAAAAAAAGAGTGGAAGAAAGCTATGAGGGTTCCTGAAATCCAGTCGTTTCACATGTAGAAATATAAAGAATCGAGTCAAGAGGATTCCTTGCACGTGCCGCAAAAAGCAAAAAAAAAAAAAAATAAAAATAAAAAGTTAACGTGTTTGACTAGATTGCTTGCGGCATCAAGAGAGTACTTATTCCAAATAATCAAGCGCAGGCTTTTTTTCAGTATGTGTCCTCCTTCCATTTTTATGAGAACACATCATTACTGCCCCTCCCCCCTCCAACCCACAAAGCCCCAGATTATGACTTTTTTTAGGGTAAAGGAGGCTTCGAAAGAGATCCTTCAAGACCTTTTAGAGTAGCGCCGAAGCACACACGGGAGGAGAAGAAATTCCGACGCTAAATGACGCTACCTTCACTTCTTTTTTTCTTTTTTTTTGTAAACACGTTTTGTTATTGTTTTGCTTTCACTACGTCTGGCATCGGTCAGAGCAGAAGCCTTCATAACGTCCCCCTTTCCTCGTGACTGATGTATACAGAATAAAATCAAACTATTTTGTCGGTAAACTACAAACATTGAAGTATTGCAGCGGAAAGGCCAGCACGTGACTATATAATCAACCAAATACAGCACCTTAAGAACCGAACGCGCTGCAAAGTACAATTTTCATGGGCAGTGTAAACCGCACAACTGATAAAAGAGCTCATGTGTTAATTTCGAGATCTACTAATATTGTTTTGTATAACTGTTTCGGTTACAAATGAGTCGGTCAAGATTTTAAGCGTTTCGGGGCCTCTTGGCTCGCTGGTGATTGCGCCAAAAACTTCCTGACTTGCGGTCGCTCCGGTCTCTTATGTCGGCTTCCCTACCTGTTTGCTTATGGCGCGTCACGCCCCGGTTACTCTTTTTTTTTTTTTTTTTTACAATATAATGGAAATTTTTTTCCAGATATACAATTGCCGGTTGTGTTGCAACTACGCTATCAATAGTGTCCCTTTGGAAAATGTAAATAAATATAAATATCTGGGTGTTTTCATTTCCGATGCTCTTGGTTGGCATAATCATGTTAACTATACATAGTTGGGAAAGCAAGTCGTTCCTTGGGATTCATCAGACAGAAGTTGTATTTAGCTCCCGGGCCTGAAACTCGTTTGCTAGCTTTTAAGTCCTTTGTGAGATCTCAGCTTGAATACGCCAGCATCATATGGTCTCCCCAGCAGGATTACGTGATTGCCCAAATAGAAAAAAAAATTCAAAACAAAGCCGCGCGCTACATATATAATGACTATTCACCTTACACGAGCGTTTCGGCGCTGAAACAAAGGGCTAATTTACCCTTATTAGACGCCAGGCCCAAAGTCTGCCGTCTGGCGTTCATCCACAGTATTTATTACTTAGATGTATTCTTTCTCAGACACGATCATCCTCACAAAATTCGTTTGTCATATTATCGCACTGACCAATTTCCAGCTCGCCATTACAGCTTGCCATTGCAGTATGGAACTGATTGTTCCACCACGTTGTAGATATAACAGATAAAAAGGAATTCAAATCTACATGTGAACGTTTATTCCAGTTTTCCCAGGAATGAGTCATAGGATGGTGTCCTTTTGGTTTTCCATGTGCGAAGATAGTTTGATTTCTTTTCCTGTAGCCTGGTTAGCACGATGCTTCCTGTTTGTGTACGAGTGTTCTTCTTTTGAGTGTGTATACTGTACGTTATTTTAGAGCGCAGCTCTTAGGGGCCCGTTTCCGGCTTGAGCGGCGTCGCCGTCGGCGTCGGCGTCGGCGTCGGCGTCGGCGTAACCGCGCGGTGCATCATGGGAAATGTCCCATAATGCACCGCGCGAGCCCCCCCACCGGGGTCACGTGACCTCGTGGGGGGGCACGTGACCCCCCCGAGGTCACGTGACCTCGGTGCATCATGGGAAATGTCCCATAATGCACCGCGCGAGCCCCCCACCGGGGTCACGTGACCTCGTGGGGGCACGTGACCCCCCCCCCCCGAGGTCACGTGACCCCCCGAAGTCACGTGACTCCCCTGAGGTCACGTGACCCCCGCCGATGTCGCGTGACCCCCCAATGACGTCATCGTCACTGATGACGTCACCGGCATCCACATCGTCATCGTCATCATCACTGATGACGTCATCATCACTGATGACGTCACCGGCATCCACATCGTCATCGTCATCATCACTGATGACGTCACCGGCATCCACATCGTCATCGTCATCATCACTGATGACGTCACCGGCATCCGCATCGTCATCGTCATCATCACTGATGACGTTACCGACATCCGCATCGTCATCGTCATCATCACTGATGACGTCATCAGTGACGTTACTGATGTCGTCACCGGCATCCCCATCGTCATCGTCACTGATGACGTCACCGGCATCCGCATCGTCATCGTCATCATCACTGATGACGTCGCCGGCATCCGCATCGTCATCGTAATCATCACTGATGACGTTACCGACATCCGCATCGTCATCGTCATCATCACTGATGACGTCATCAGCGACGTCACTGATGATGTCACCGACATTCGCATCGTCATCGTCATCATCACTGGTGAAGTCATCAGTGACGTCACTAATGACGTCATCGGTACCCGCATCGTCATCGTCACTGATGACGTCATCAGTGACGTCAGTGATGACATCATCGGAATTGGGGGTCACGTGACCCCCAAGGTCACGTGACCCCCCAAGGTCAAGTGACCCACCCCCTGGTTAGTAAACCCCCCCCAGTGCCCTTCCCTCCTCCTCCTCAAGAGCTGCGCTCTAATTCGGCGTTACAGGGAGTTGTAAGCAGCTTTCACTTTTTTGTTTGTGTACAAGTGTACTTTTTCTGGAGTGGGTATATTTGCATTGTTTCTTGTCTTTAAGCAAATATGTACGAAATTTACTGTTTTAATATTTTTGCCAAAAACGTGTACTCCCCCCTCATACAATTCCCAAAAGGACGCTTTGAGGTATATTAAATAAATCCACCGAAGATGAAAAATAGACAGTAGTAGAACGCTATATACTTTTTTTTTCCGAAAATGTAGTAAAAACAATATACTCAGGACAAAAAAAAAAATCAGGTTGAAAGTTTAGTTTTAAAGTGTCCTGAAAATTCGCCGAAAAATGCCTTACTACGAAAGAATTGCTCAAAAAGCCAAGTTTGCCTTTTTATTTATTTTTAAGCGTATGATAAAATAAAATAAATTTGATTACTTCTACTAGTAAAGTTTGTGTACGTTCGGCATAAAAAGTTTGATAACGTAGACAATTAATTGTATTCTCTATTCCAGGTACCTTCAAACTTGTGGCAACGCACAATTGGGAAAGTACTGCATGCTTTCAATCTCACCTTAGGTGCGACTTTTTTGACGAATAAAAAAAAAATATTGCAAAAGTAAGGTGTTTATTGTTGTGTGGACACATTTCTCTACCTGACAAAAAAATTTAATTGAAAACAAAAAATAGGCGTGACACTGCTATGACCGTCTTTATCTGAACACCTGAACATATCCAGCGTCGCCGCCTGCCATACTCAGCAATCCTCACTCATGAGGACCCTCACTCACCCTCATCTTCACGGGTGAGGTGAGGGTGAGCGAGTTTCTGAACCCCGAAAATTCATGAGTGGCCAATGAGAATCGTGAGGTTGCGAGGGGTGGGAGCGCGTGAAAGCCGTGAGGGTTGTGAGGACCATGTGTGCGTGAGGGGTATGAGTGCGTGAGGGGGCGTGAGGGCCGTGAGGTCGTGAGGACCGTGAGTGCGTGAAAGGTATGAGTGCGTGAGGGGCATGAGTGTGTGAGGGTTGTGAGTGCGTGAGGAAGTGTGAGGGCCATGAGAGAATGAAAGCCGTGACGTCCAGTGAGGGTGAGCGAAGGGCGTGAGGAGTGTGAGGGCCATGAATGGGTGAGGTCCGTGATGTTCAGTGAGGGTGAGTGAAGGGCTGAAGGTGAGTGTGACTGTGAGGATGAGGGTGAGTGAGGGGCTGAGGGTGAGGTTGAGTGAGGCGCTGAAGGTGAGCGTGGCTGTGAGGGTCACTGCGAGTGAGGGCGACCTAAAATGCCGACCTCTGCCGCCTGCAAACGTCGCGCTTACTGTGAGACATGGGCGGTCGGCAGGGGGGTGCAAAAGTGGGCAATTGCCCCCCCCCCCCCTCCCCCACCCCCTTGAACAAGCGGCGGAACCGTTGGTTCGCTGACAAACGAAAGAAAAACAGCCGAAAGCAATTGAAAAATCAAATCGAGAGTAACTATCAAAACATAAAAAAGGAAGATGTCTGCCCGCATTTCGTGGAAGAGACAAATCGAAAGAAGAGGGCGACCAAGCGCTACACCGCAATCCCTCGCAATGAACGCTCAGGGCGGATCAAGCCCAGACTCCAGCACCGAGTAGAAAGTTGGTGAAACGGCTCGAAAAACAAGTTCTCGACTTCCCTTGGGGCCCTTTCATTCTTGAGTACATCCGTATCCACTCATCCGTCGAAATATTCCCTCAATATTGTCGCGCGCGGCGTATGCCCGGGGCCGTGCGGACATCAGTAGGAAGGTTGAGAAAAGTCGTGGCCAGGGAACTGCTAACAAAAGAATGTTTATGCCAACATCTGTTTCAAAATCTTATACGTAAAATACGTTGTAAAATTGTCGCGGAACTTTATTGGTCGGGACCCATTATTATACAAACTTGTGTTGTTAATTTTGGCCATTATATATGTCCGTAGATGGCAGGGAATTTTTTTTACAATGCAACACTGCCCCCCCCCCCCCCCCCCCGCCCGCAAGGTGGTAGATTGTGGTAATGAAGTGAGGGAGAAGCTGGGCGGCATACCTGTACGTACTTCTGGAGCTCGTGGGCATATTCCAAGCGCCCGTTACTTGCGCCGCAGTTGGAGACGAACCAGGCCACCATCTTGGTCTTGTTGGTGGCGTAGTTGACGCCGTTCAAGGGCCGCTTCTTGACCAGCGGGTCGAAGAGCACGAACTTCTCGTACGGGGTCACGAGGACCGAGTCCTTCCTGCGGGCAGCAGACCGGACGTTAGGGGTTTCCATCCTGCTTTCTAATGCAACCTGAAGATGTGGGGTTCTGCCGGGCACTGTTAGTGTATTAGCAGGGATATGAAGTGAACTGAAGAAGACCGTTCGGTCGAAGCGTCGTTCCCCTTCTTTCCTTTGGGACTTATCTTTCACTTCATATCCCTACTAATGGATATTAGTAGGGATAAACTCTTCATGTTTATTTCAATTAGAAAAAAAAAAAATTAAGAGGGGTGTGTTTTTTTTTCGCCGTATATTTATCAGGCTCGGCGGGCATTAAATGAGCGGATAATCGTCATAATGATTTGGCTAATAACTGAAATTTGTAAATTAACTTTTTATATTGGTTTTAGGGGTCGTGTTTTGTATCGCATGCACTGTTGGCGGCAATTACTATTAGAGGCCAGGTCAGTTTAAATATATTGCCAAAAGCAATGACAATTGAGATATTAATCGACCAACTTTCACATTTTTTTGTTTTTTGTTTTCGCCCGATTTAAAAATTGGATGCAGCAATTTGGTTGGGGTGTGTGTGTGTGTGGGTGTGTGTAAAAGGGGGGAGGGGGCTTTTCTCACATCACCGTTTGTATGCGTTTCTATTACCGTGTAGGATTGAACGTATGTTGCTTGCCTATTTGTTTAGCAAGAACCTGCTAATTTGGTCGTCTGCCCTGATACGTTTCGTGTGGATAGCCCTCCGGTAGATATAATCCTCAGGTGCAATATAAAGTTACTTTTTTTGTTTCTTTTTACCGCCAAGAACCTCCATGCATTCCTTGTCCTTAGTTGTCCGTATTTCATTTTATTCTTTATTTAAGAAATATTGCAGATTGTTTTTCATCATCCTTACAGGAGAGGGTTACATCAAGCTTCTTATAGAAAGTAGTCAACACTGTTGTATGTTAGAGCTTGCATGCAGTCGGGAGGCAGTGAATTCTAGTCATTAATGGTTCGAACGAAATAAGATTTTTTTAAATATGTTCTTTTTTGTTTTTCTTTTTAGCAAACGATTTTACGTTTTTCGAATGCAGAGCGTTTGGGAGGTGGCAAAATGTACGAGTCTTTGTTTATTCCGACTAGTTATTGTATATTTTATTTTAAAAAAAAGCGTAATCTAGCAATTTTTCGCCTAGCCTCAAATGATTCAAGGCTACATTTACGCAACGTTTCTGAAACTGAGGAGTGGGGCCTAAATCGCAAAAGTAAATCGAACGTTTAGTCGCTGAATCCTCCCAACTTTTTTTTTTTTCTTTTAGGTATTGGTCTCACACGATTGACGCATATTTTAACACTGGGCGAATAAGAGTTTTATAAGTTTTTAACAGTCCAGTCGTATTCTCCCAACTTCCCGCGTAAGAAGCACAACGTTTTGTAGGCCTTGGAGCACATGTTATCCAAGGGAGAAATGTCTTACAGATTTGATGCACTTGTTTCCGACATGGCACTTAAATTCAAGAGGAGGTTTCTTACGTGTTTTGTGAGAGCATAAGATTTTTCAGTAATTAATAATCATTTGCCACTTCTCACACCAGCCAGCAATGCCACACAAGTTTTCGTTCAGCTATAGTTGATCCGAACAGCTCTATAAGTAATATAGTCGTCGGCAAACATTTTTACAGTCACGCCAGAGTCAAGACTATCAGCTATATCATTAACATAGATCAAAAATAAGACTGGTCCCAGAACGGATCCCTAAAGTACACCGATAGCACATCAAGATTCACTGATTAATCAGCCATAAATTTATACAAACTGCGTTATATTTCTTTTCTTTAGATATGCGGAGATCCATATTACAAGACGGGGAGCAGTGCCCACTCGCTGCAACGTTCTTAGTAGTGGGTGGTGCTGCACCCTGTCAAAGGCTTTGGATAGACCTAAAAATATTCCGTCAATTTGATATCTATTGTTGATGACATTCACGAAGTCATGCACGACTGAGAGAAGCTGAGTTTTAGTTGATAGCTTTTGTTCTAAATCCATACTGGAATTGGACACATATATTATTGTCCACCCTTGTGCACCGGCGCAACTTTACCACGCAGTCAATCAAGAGGCAGGCATCCTTGATCTAAGGATTCATTGAACAAAACAAATAAATACTGCGAAGTCATTTCCGTGTAACGTTTCAGAAAAGCGTCGGGGATATCTTCAGGGCCACATGGCCTTTTTACATCTAGTTTTAAAGGAAGGTTACGTGTTTTGTTGATGTTTTATTCTTCCATTAATGGTGTAGGATACACTGGTTCGATAGAATCACTGCTTATGTCTCGAGAACTAAAAGCGCCTTGAAATGTGAAACTCATGAGCAATTTGATGAAGGTCGATGGCTTCACGACAGTCGACATGAAGCTGGTCAAGAGACCTATTGTTGCCCGACAGATATCTCCAAAACCCTTGCGGCGCATTTTTCATAATGTTCACCAACGTTGTTGCAAAAAACTAATCGTGAGCGCTGCGTATTTTTTGCCTTAGAGAAACTGTGAGGGAAGTAATGACGCTAATATTTCTACTGGTTCCTCTGCGTTTTCGAGAGGGTTATCCAGAAGTTACGCTGTTTATTTTTTTTTTATTTTACTTAATAGTGCAGTAATATTCTTAAGGTATTCCATAAGGTTGCTATGTCCCATCCCACCTCGAAGACTGAGGCACAAGTCAAGTGAATCTATAATGGTTTCCTCAATCTGCGGAGGAAAAGTTGAAGACACGTTTAATCGTGTGACTCTTTTTGACAGGGCAAACAATTGCAGTAAGAAATACAAGCTTGTGGTCAGATGTGCCGTCCAAAACACTGACATTATTGTAATTTGGACCAACAAATATAACACCTAGAATATTATCACTGCTCCAGGAAACGTGGATACCTTCTGTAACAAGTCGTACAAGATTAAAGTTCAACATAAATTCATAGAATAAATTGCAACCTCTTACTTCCGTCGAGCCTAGGTTGATTGATTGATAATTGATGGAAGATTATAAAGTCACCCATCAGTATAACTTTTTAGCTTGGTTTGTATTTCCGCTGCATGTAAGACTCAATACTAAAGATAACAGAAAGAATAAAACACAGAGAGGACGAAACACAGACGAGTATTTGCACGTCATCATTTTTACACGTCATCATTTTTACGTTGTTTATCGTGTCCCGGAGAATAGAGAAAACATCTCCTTCATTACAAAATGTCACGATTCCGCTGCATAATCGCAAAGCAAAAGTCGAGCTTTCCCCCCCCTCCCCCCCCCCCCCCCCCTGCAGCCGCGAGTGGCAGCCGAAGGAACTACGGCGAGAAGCTTACATGACCTCGCTCGGCTCTAAACTGCAGCGTAACGCCCGCTAATGTCAGCAGAGAGGGAGGGGAAGCGTCCTCCGAAAAAGCACACGGGAACCTACACGGCACCCCGAATTACGTCACTAGTGACGTAATTCGGGGTGCCGTGTAGGTTCCCGTGTGCTCTCTCGAGTGTGCTCTCCCGTGTGTAAGACCGCCAGTGAGTTGAGGGATGCCAAAAATGTCAATATTTATCTTTTTTTTTTTTTTTTTGCTTAACAACTAGGATAAGCAAGCGAAATCGGTTTTCTGTTCTTTACTTCAGAAGTGTCAGAGGGCAACTTCCACAAATTTTGACCGAAGTCCGGAAATCGTTGCACCAAGCGGAACATGAAGCCACCCTAGTTGCACCCCCCCCCCCCCCCCCCCCCTTTAAAGAATGTACGAATTTACTCGTCTGTGTTTCGTCCTTTCTATGTTTTATTCTTTCGGTTACCTAGTATATATTACTAACAAGCTCGTTAGGAATATAAAGAGTGAATATTATCTAGGAATGACTCGGGCGATGAGGAGGGCCGATAGACTACACCCACAAGAGCCGAGAATCCTTCGCATTCAATTTGACACCATACACTTTCCTTGTCAACTATTTTATCCATAATGACACAGGAAATTAAATTTTTTAATATTAAAGCAAGAAATGGGCTAGCTTTATTGAACTCTCCATTCAGTTGAGGAGCAAACTAGATCCCATGTAAACATGTTCAACAGATATTTGCCTAGTTAGGAACATATACTGAGTGTGATTCGTAAGGCTAACCAAAGTTAAAAAAACAACGATACTCCCGACAACTTTCCAAGGCAGTTCAGCAACAACGAAAACATATTTGGGTGCCTGAATGATGTAAAATGGGTCGTGCGCAGCATGTTTTGTACCTTCAGTAAGTAAGTACCACTGACAAGTAATCACTGACGTTGATAGCGTGCAAAAACATACATTAGTTTACCCCTCCGCGTAGTGGCAGACGCAGAAACAAAGTTAAGAAAAGAAACAGCTTTCCCCTTCTCAAGCGGCCACGTGACCTGGCGCTAATTATATACCGTCACTGTTCATCATAGTCATGTGCTGGGGTTGGCGAAGCATAGAGCATGGGCTGAGCATGAGACATTGTTAGAGTTTGGCGATGCTGATTGTCGTGAACCCCAGCACTGTACTCTAGGTGCGAAGTGGTGATGTCCTGTTACGTCGCGGTGTCAACATCGTTAATAAATCTAGTGACTTTCTCAAATGAAATCTACTTGGCGCAGTGAGTCACGTGATGTCACGGGGCCACGGGACGTGAGATTACTTGACAGCATGCCTTGACACCATAACGGCACGCGACACATGGTTATAGTACAGTGTAGTTATAGGGAGTATTCACTGGCGGCCATATCCGTGTGCGCTGCTGCTGAGCGCGTGGTGACGGCGAGCTTCCGCAGTCCTTTTGGAGCGTGCAGCTAGCACCATCAAGGTTGCCGGTCCTAGCAGGCTATTAATGTGAGCTCGTTCTGAGCATGCGCTCTAAACATCGCCCTCAAATATGGCGTCCAGTGAATACCTCCTATAGGAAGTATTCACTGGCGGCCATAGCTGTGTGCACGACTGGTGAGCGCGTGCTAATGGCGAGCTTCCACAGTTCTTTTCTAACGTGCATTCCGCACCCTCAAGATTGCCGGTCTTAGCAGCCTATTATTGTGGGCTCGTTCAGAGCTGGCGCTCTAAACAGCACCCACAAATATGGCGCCCAGTAAATACTCCTTATTGTAATGGCCCACTCGTGACTGAAATATATATATATATATAGGTGAAGTAAGGTAAATATAAACTCAATGAACCGGAAAAAGTTAATAACTCAAAGATGCGTACTGTCGGAGTTACTAATTCGAAGTTTATTACGACGTTTCGAGCGGGGACCGCTCTTCATCAGGTAGCGAGTGTACAGCCCGTGAATGTTTATATACCCCTAAAAAAGTAGGAAATGGAAACAACGTTGTCAAAACAGATAGTAGTTCACACAGAAAGGGAAGGGAACAAAAACTTGCAAATGCAAATGTAAAAAAAAAAAAAAACACTGCTGGCGAAGAAATTATTTACGCTCGCACAAAAAAAAAAAGAAAAAAAAAGCGGTTAGCGGGGAGATTATCCACGCTCGCACAAAAAAAAAAAAGTGTTTGAAAGTTTCTGGTTCGGAAGGGGTGGCTCGTCTTCAAACCAGATATAGGTCACATGTACGCGCCCAAATCCCGAGACATTCCTTTGTGCTAGAAGATCAAAGTTTGAGGTGGATTAAAACTTTGGGGGATTTTTCCTTGAATAAGGAGTGGTAGGGTGTAACAGCCTATGCCTGCCTGAGATTAACCGCTTGAGCCGCATTTATCCGTTTTGGAGGTTCTCTTCGGACTCAAACGTCTTCGCCAACCGTTTTTTTAGGGGCGAAGCTCCTTAGGGGCTAGCCATGTCCGTATGTCTGTCCGCCGTCCAGCGTGCCACGAGCAGGAGCTCACAAGCTCCTGCTTGTGAGTTCAACAGCTCCTGCTTGTGAGTTCAACAGCGAGAGCAAAAAAAAAAAAAAAAAAAAAAAAGCTAAAAAAAAAAATAGGGGCTCTGAGATGCCATCCTATCTGTCTTCTTAAAAAAAGAAAAAGAAGAAAATCACACATTCTTCTACTGAAATGAACGAAAACGGCACCATCAGCACTACCTATGACCAAAATCAGTATCAAGAAAAAAAAGAAGAAAAAAAAAAGAGTAGGGGGTTCTCAGTTGCCATCCCATCTGTCTTCTTACAAAAAGAAAAAGAAGACCACACATTCTTCTACTGACATGAATGAAAACGGCACCATCAACACTACCTATGACCAAAATCAGTATCAAGAAAAAGAAGAAAAAAAAAAAAGAGTAGGGGGTTCTCAGTTGCCATCCCATCTGTCTTCTTACAAAAAGAAAAAGAAGACCACACATTCTTCTACTGACATGAATGAAAACGGCACCATCAACACTACCTATGACCAAAACCAGTATCAAGAAAAAGAAGAAAAAAATAGAGTAGGGGGTTCTGAGTTGCCATCCCATCTGTCTTCTTACAAAAAGAAAAAGAAGAACACCACACATTCTTCTACTGACATGAATGAAAGCGGCACCATCAGCACTACCAATTACCAAAATCAGTATCATCAGCACCACCCGAGCTTCGCCCCAATCAACATCATTCACCACGTGGAGATGCGGTAATTTTTTCTTTTTTTTTTCATTTGCATTTGCAAGTTTTGGTTCCCTTCCCTTTCTGTGTGAACTACTATCTGTTTTGACAACGTTGTTTCCATTTCCTACTTTTTTAGGGGTATATAAACATTCGTCACTACCTTAGCAGGTAGTGACGACGTTTATCTCGCCTCCGGCCAGCACGAGAGAAAAGTTGGAAGGAGGAACTCCCCTCTCCCCGAGAATCTCTTTTATGTGTCCCAAAAGGTGCTATTGTCCCTCTACAAGATTATAGAAGATTAACCCGTCACTCAATATTCGAACAAAAGCAACCGCTTCGGTGGCTGGAACGACTAGGCCATCCTGTCGACGTCAGCCTCATCGCAGCTTCGCTCGTCCCGAGACGAACTACGTCACGATTGCGGCAGATGTCACGTGCTCTCCGCTGGCTGTTGTCCGAGCACTTGACAGAGTGGGCCGTTTATAACGAAAAGTACAGCCACCACGCTCAAAATACAAACGTGCGATTGTCATTTACGAATATTGTGGATCATATTCAACCTATTTTCGAACACGATCCGGTTCGGCTAAAAATAATGGTTCGGCTCCGGATTTCGGTTCTTTTCCTGTTCGATACCCTGCCTCAATCCCCCCCCCCCCCCCTTTTTTTTTTTACGTAAACAATTCCTGCCTTCGCGCGGAGTCCACGGAAACAGACTTGCGAAGAAAAGCAAAACATAATACAAGATAAAACACGATTCGTCGTGAAAGCATCTGCTAAGTGGTTCGAGCACACCATAGCATTTGCTCATCCTTTTTGCTCTGTTTTAGTATAATCTCTAATAGGTGACATTCACTTGACGTCACTCGCTAGGTTCGCTGGCATCGCCCACCCCGGTCGCCATCTTCGAGGTCTCTTTCTATCGCGGCCGTGTCGTCTGGCCGGACCTTTTGAGCGTGGTTTAGCAGCATTTTACATCTTTAAAGGACCTTTTTGACCGAAACTATGGGTTATTCTTATGCTTTGATGCTTTTCAAGCGCCGTAGGAGTATTTTTTTGTGTGTTTTAGTTCGTTTTTGTCGCTATCAGGCTCGTTCACCGCGGCCGCGTTGCTCGCTCAGATCCATAAA
The DNA here is from genome assembly GCF_016920785.2 of Ixodes scapularis. Taxonomy (NCBI): domain Eukaryota; kingdom Metazoa; phylum Arthropoda; class Arachnida; order Ixodida; family Ixodidae; genus Ixodes; species Ixodes scapularis. The sequence goes on from NW_024609882.1 coordinate 36,296,669, forward strand.
GCGCTCCGTGTCGCGCGCCGTGTCCACGGCGCGCGACACGAAGCTCTTGCAAGAACTGATTTTTCTACTTTGGTGCTTTTGTAGCACGGTGTGATTACTCTGTTTTGTTTTGCTAGTTTCTTTATTGTTTTTCTCTAGGGGATTTTCTGCTCTACGGCCGTGCAACTGTGTTGCTCCATCGCCTCTGTGTCGTACATACGTCGTGCCTTCGGTGTTCGTTCCTGTGCGGAAACATACCGTGCGGCTCAGAGTGCGCAGCTTATGAAAAAGGCGGCGCATTTTTCATTAGCCCAAGCGATCTAAAAATCGCATGTAAGCGATTTGGCGAGCGGCGAGACAAGCGACGGTGACCCGCTTCGCTGCCGCTTTGCTGCCGCTCGTTCACTCGCGCGACGAGGCAAACCGCATCAAAGCGACGGGAGCACAGTGCACACGACCAAGGCGATGAGCGCTAAGTTTTCTAGAAATCCCAAAACCGAGCTACGCGACGAGCGACAGTGGCGGGCGACGGCGACAGCGACGGGAGTCGGCGACAAGCGGCGGAGATTTCTCACGGTCAGTCGTCGCGTCGCTCGGTTTTTGGATTTCTAGAAAACGTCGCTAATCGCCTTGGTCGCTTGCTCCCGTCGTTTTCATGCGGTTTGCCTCGTCTCGCGAGTGACCGAGCGACAGCGAAGTGGGTCGTCGTCGCTTGTCTTGTCGCCGTCGCTCCACTCGTCCCGTCGCTCGCTAAATTGCTTACATGCGGTCCAGCCTTTACACACTGTACTCGGCGGCAACAAGGAAACTAAAACGGCCCGCCCGCGAGATAAACCCTTTACTCTCTTTTGTTCAACGAAGCTCCTTCAACTATATGAAATTAGCACACACTACCAACGTACGACCGCGTAGCCAAGCCAGTCAAACCGCGACCTCGAAGATGGAGGATCGACGGTGGCGTTCCCTGGCAAAATCAAACCTGCAGGCTCAGTGAATACCGCCTATTCCCAGTTGTTTTTATCTTGGATATGGATGGAAACTTGCACTTTTTTTGGTCGTGTATGTTGTGCCACCGGTGACAGAACAATAACGGGACTCCCATTCCGGAGATGCAATGGGGGTCAGCAGGGCTTGGCCCACGGGCGAGTTGCCGCGAAAGGCGTCTGCGGGTGTGCCAGGTGGTTTAATATTTTTTAACGAGCAAACCGTAGACTGTCACAGCGAAGCGTAGTAAAAGAGGGGGGGGGGGGGGGGTTTGTTACACGCGCTTTATGCAGTGGTATACCCGCCGCCCCCAGTGCGCCTCCGGAAAGGGCGGCCCCTCTGCTACGAGAGAAACGTTTTCGTTTTTCGCGTACGTCGGTTCATCGCACCACCCGTGCCTTTTGCCCACCTGTACGTGGCAGTCCAGTTGATCAACGGCCCCGCAGAGCGGACGAACGTGTTGGTCGGATTCTCCAGGAGGTAGAGGATCCAGATCTGGTGCCTCGCCCCGGGCTTCCTTTCCCTGGCCGTGAAGTGGTCCTTGAAGATGACCGCGTCGATGCTATTGTCGGTCCACATGTCCCCGGTCTCCGAGTAGACCTCGCACGCGTTGACGGGGCACTTGTCCCTCAGGAAGAGGGCCTGGCCCTTCAGGAAGTCGTGCCAGCCGCCCCGAAGTATTATCTTCTTCAGCCGGACATCTGCGACCGCAGACGAGGTCATCAGCGTGGCCCGCTTGCGTGGGGCCCGAGGTCACCGATATTTCACTGGGAGTGGCAGATTTGCATAAAAAAAACAGGGGGCGCGATGCCTTCCCCCTAAACACACACAGACACACCAGAGTGTCCAAAGGCTAATTTGATTTATGAAAAAGAGTGCCTATATTCGTTTTTCTTTAGGAAAAAGATGTCTCGTTCTTGTTGAAATGCCAATTATTTGAGTCAGTGATGTCACCTGACCCATAAATCTGCCCCTGCTGGGGGTTTCCAGCCCCTAAATACTCTCTAATGAAAGCTACTCTAGTCGAAAGCTCTCAGTTGGGTCTAGGCGAGGCGCTAAAAATGGGTATTTACCAATTACGCCCTGTCTGTAATGAAAAAGAAAAAGAAAACGATGTCGTGTTCGCGCTAACACTGTCGCGCGGTGTACAGGGTATGGGAGGTAAGAGGTTATTCTCCCAAACAACCGTTATGTCAATTGGCCTTTGGATTTTGGGTGTGGAGACCTTTGGCGCCAGACTGCAGGTGAGAGTAGTGCGGGGGCAGGTACATCAGTTGCTCCACGATGCGGTCGTCCCCGGTGCTGTCGGGTCGTGGCCAGATCCGAGGCAGGCGGGACAGCTTGCTGGATGGTTCGGGACGCAGCGACCCGTTGCGCATGAACCAGGGCAGGACACGTCGAGCCACCAAAGAGCCCGGCGTGGCGTCGTGCAGATGGTTCGCAGAAGGCTCGTCCCTGAGAGGAAGGGGATATGTTTATTGCGACCATATGTCTACAACCACAAAGTGTGTGTGTGCGTGTGTGGCCGGGGGGGGGGGGGGGGGGGGTAGATGATGGCTGCAGATGGCAGAATGCTCACTCGCATACCCCGCTGCTACGCATTTGAGGAACCATGTCATTGATTTCCCCATAATCTGTCTCAGCCGATTAGAAGGGTGAGCGCTGTCACGCTCGAAATTTCATATGGCAAAAAGGTGTCCATTTTCGCAGCTCACCGAGTGATTCGATTAAAAGGAATCGATGATGGTGGTCCAAACACGTAACCTCATCGCCTTCCATTTACCATCGGCCAAATTATTCAGATCTAACAGGTATCTCGGTATACCGGGACGACCATTAACAACAATAATGCCTCAAAAACAAACCTCCAGCTGATAGTCTCGCGCCAGCTAGCAGCCGACGTTCTTGGTTTGAGCAAATATAGCTGGGAGGCTCGACAAATTCATCTTAAAAATATTTCCACAGCGCGTGCGTGATTGGTTCAGCCGGTAACAACAAACAAGCAAAGACAACGAGCGTCGTTTCGATGCACTTTTGACGCCGTCTGATTGGTTCCGTCGTAGAGTCAAGCCGATCGTAGAAGACGCTATATGGGGCCATCGGAGCCGATTGAGGGCTGAAAGCGAGCCACGTAGTATGTGACCTTTCGGTTGGGGCCAACGTTAGCTTGGCCCCGAGTGGCAGCGACGCGCAGTGTGACGCGCGGTCACTGCCATATACGCGGACCGCAAGTTCGTCTCCTTCTTGCACAGGAGTTGCGATGACGTCAGAATGTCGAGCTTTTATTGGTTGATTGAAAAAAAAAAGATAGTGGGTAGACCTCAAGGCATCTAGCACTGAGGTCTACCCACTATATATCCTTTCAATCAAAGCCAAACTGAGCTCGGCGTCGTACCGACGTCACCGCAGCTCCTGCGCAAGAAGTACGCGACTTGCCATTTCGAATGGCGCGCCGTGTGGCGGACAGTGTTGACGAGCCGCGCTACAACCGAAAGAAAGGTGGGCCACTGGAAAAGACGTTTAATTACGAGTATCAGTACCAAAACCTATCTATTGATACAGCGCCGTCTATGAACTGGAAGACGCACTTTTCTTTCCCCAAAACGTGCTTTGTCGCGCGTGCCTGGTTTTAGGCTTATACCTCCAGGCACGTTCTCAGCCAGTCGCATTTGCATCGTACGACGTGTACGTTAGTTGGGCAAACGAGCGCCGTCTAAAGATAGGCCAACGCTGGAGCCAGATCGGACACGAGTGCTGCGTTCGGATAACACTCGTGCTCTGCAGTCTCACTTATTGAAAATAAGTTCCGACCGGCGACTGTTGACGCGCAGCACTCGGCGCTAATCGGGGCCCCGTCTTGGCGAAGATTCAGAATACGGCACTGCTCTGATACGATGCGTTGGACCAGGGGCACTCGACTCGTTAAACACAAAGTTGGAGCCGAAAATTCGCGGAGCGCGCTTCATTGGACTTGAACGACAAAAGCACGGCGTCATCGTCGTGAGAATCCAGTCGGCGCTCTCCGTAGCTCCGGCCCCATGCTCTTTCTCACGTACCAAAAAACGCTAGCTCCCTTTGGCCGGCGAGAAGGTTGCCTTTTTCTCCGCATTACCATATCTAGTTAGTCAGCAGTCCCGTATGGTAGCCGTGTGATGTTGGGCAAGCTGCGGTGATGTTGCTGATAGTTAGTTCCCACCTGAAGATCTGCCGCTCCATGATTCGCTTGACTCGCTCCGCGCGACCTTCTCGTCGAGACCCGTTCAGCCTTTCAGCCCGTAGTCGCTCCTTGACCCAGGGCAGACCGGCGTCACCGAGGCTTCGCTGCGTCTCCAGCCTGAACTGGAACAGAAACAGGCTGGCGCCACTGACGAGCAGCGCGAACGCCAGGCAGCCCCTGAGCGTCGATGAACTGCGCATGGCCCTCGAGTGGCGCCGGACCAGGGTCGAGTACGCCATGCTGAACGCCGATGGCGTGCACTGCTGGGGCTGAAGACGGCGAAAAGAAGGCTTACATGAGAAACGCGGTGGGGATCGCAGGCGGGAAAACTTACGGTGAGTTGGAACGTAAGCGATGTTGGTTTGTTTACGTCTGAGTGAAGAACGCGAATGCTGCAAGGACTCTTAACGGCACGTGCAAGAACTTCTTTCTCTTTATTTTTCTTTTGTAATCAATGCTAATTTTTTTTCTGTGACTGCAGCCGAAGGTGCGGGAGCGCGTGCTTGAGTGCTGGTGTGCACGCGCACTCCTAACTCCTCTCGTCGGAAATGTTACAGAAAGTCGTCTACGCGACTCACGAGTTTAGGGGGATCGTCCGTCCTGAAGTCTGTCTCAACGTGCAGGGAAATAGCCAACAAGGAAAATGCGAAGCCCTTCGGCGATCTGTTTGCCCACCTGCTTGTGACCTCCTTTGTTCAGTGTTAATGAATGATGCGTGTAGTGGAACGACGGATGTTTCCAATCCCTTATAATTTCTCTCTCACATGGCGAGATGAGATCTGTCTATTTGTCTTGTCAATATCTGTAATACCCCTTTTGATCAATAGGTAAATTATGCTGAGTGTAAAAGAGTTTGCAAGTCCAATTTTACACACAAAAGATGCTGTAATTCACGCGCAGCTAATAACCTAAATATTTAAAAAAATTAAACACCAACCAAGCCCTTCTAAGAGGACCCTGCGTTTCGAAGCCTCTTCTTCAGGGGCGACTAGGGCTACGGCCGTTGAGGAGCAGTGTCCTTAGCTTTTTCATCTATGGTGGGTGTCTGGTCTTCTTCTACGGCCGTACCATTTCAATAAGGTGACGAAGCCCGTTTACATGTGCGGATGGTAAAGCTCCGAGAGACCGATTGATCTTATGTGGCGTTGTTTGAATATGCCAGGATTCGAGAAACAGTCTCGAGGATTTGTCTCAACGTCAATGATGCATGTGTTGTCAAAGTCAATACGATGGTCCTTGACGTCGCAGTGCTCAGCGACCGCGCTACGTTCATGATCAAGGCTTGCGCACGTCGTTTTTGAGCTGACGGGTTTTCTCTGTCTGTTAGAAAAATTTCTAACAGAACGTGCCATTAAAAATAAATAAATAAATAAATATAAATATATTAGATAAATATAAATAAATATAAATAAATAAAAAATAAAAATGAAAGTCGTTTACAACTCCCTGTAACGCCGGATTAGAGCGCAGCTCTTGAGGAGGAGGAGGGGAAGGGTACTGAGGGGAAGGTATATAACAGCCACATCTTTCACTGGGACGGTACATAGCTCAGAAATGTAGGTATGCTTGAGAGAAGAGCGTGTTGGTTCAAGTCATGGACGAAGAAAGATTAAAATAATTAAAACAGGGACAACACAACCACATCTTTCACTGGGACGGTACATAGCTCAGAAATTTAGGTATGCTTGAGAGAAGAGCGTGTTGGATCAAGTCATGGACGAAGAAAGATTAAAATAATTAAAACAGGGACAACACAACCACATCTTTCACTGGGACGGTACATAGCTCAGAAATTTAGGTATGCTTGAGAGAAGAGCGTGTTGGATCAAGTCATGGACGAAGAAAGATTAAAATAATTAAAACAGGGACAACACAACCACATCTTTCACTGGGACGGTACATAGCTCAGACATTTAGGTATGCTTGAGAGAAGAGCGTGTTGGTTCCAGTCATGGACGAAGAAAGATTAAAATAATTAAAACAGGGACAACACAACCACATCTTTCACTGGGACGGTACATAGCTCAGAAATTTAGGTATGCTTGAGAGAAGAGCGTGTTGGTTCAAGTCATGGACGAAGAAAGATTAAAATAATTAAAACAGGGACAACACAACCACATCTTTCACTGGGACGGTACATAGCTCAGAAATTTAGGTATGCTTGAGAGAAGAGCGTGTTGGATCAAGTCATGGACGAAGAAAGATTAAAATAATTAAAACAGGGACAACACAACCACATCTTTCACTGGGACGGTACATAGCTCAGAAATGTAGGTATGCTTGAGAGAAGAGCGTGTTGGTTCAAGTCATGGACGAAGAAAGGTTAAAATAATTAAAACAGGGACAACACAACCACATCTTTCACTGGGAGGGTACATATAGCTCAGAAATGTAGGTATGCTTGAGAGAAGAGCGTGTTGGTTCAAGTCATGGACGAAGAAAGATTAAAATAATTAAAACAGGGACAACACAACCACATCTTTCACTGGGACGGTACATAGCTCAGAAATTTAGGTATGCTTGAGAGAAGAGCGTGTTGGATCAAGTCATGGACGAATAAAGATTAAAATAATTAAAACAGGGACAACACAACCACATCTTTCACTGGGACGGTACATAGCTCAGAAATTTAGGTATGCTTGAGAGAAGAGCGTGTTGGTTCAAGTCATGGACGAAGAAAGATTAAAATAATTAAAACAGGGACAACACAACCACATCTTTCACTGGGACGGTACATAGCTCAGAAATGTAGGTATGCTTGAGAGAAGAGCGTGTTGGTTCAAGTCATGGACGAAGAAAGATTAAAATAATTAAAACAGGGACAACACGACCACATCTTTCACTGGGACGGTACATAGCTCAGAAATTTAGGTATGCTTGAGAGAAGAGCGTGTTGGATCAAGTCATAGATGAAGAAAGAATAAAACAATTAAAACAGGGAGAACACAACCACATCTTTCACTGGGACGGTACATAGCTCAGAAATCTAGGTATGCTTGAGAGAAGAGCGTGTTGGTTCAAGTCATGGACGAAGAAAGATTAAAATAATTAAAACAGGGACAACACAACCACATCTTTCGCTGGGACGGTACATAGCTCAGAAATTTAGGTATGTTTGAGAGAAGAGCGTGTTGGATCAAGTCATGGACGAAGAAAGATTAAAATAATTAAAAAACAGGGACAACACAACCACATCTTTCACTGGGACGGTACATAGCTCAGAAATTTAGGTAGACTTGAGAGAAGAGCGTGTTGGTTCAAGTCATGGACGAAGAAAGATTAAAATAATTAAAACAGGGACAACACAACCACATCTTTCACTGGGACGGTACATAGCTCAGAAATGTAGGTATGCTTGAGAGAAGAGCGTGTTGGTTCAAGTCATGGACGAAGAAAGATTAAAATAATTAAAACAGGACAACACAACCACATCTTTCACTGGGACGGTACATAGCTCAGAAATTTAGGTATGCTTGAGAGAAGAGCGTGTTGGATCAAGTCATGGACGAAGAAAGATTAAAATAATTAAAACAGGGACAACACAACCACATCTTTCACTGGGACGGTACATAGCTCAGAAATTTAGGTATGCTTGAGAGAAGAGCGTGTTGGTTCAAGTCATGGACGAAGAAAGATTAAAATAATTAAAACAGGGACAACACAACCACATCTTTCACTGGGACGGTACATAGCTCAGAAATGTAGGTATGCTTGAGAGAAGAGCGTGTTGGTTCAAGTCATGGACGAAGAAAGATTAAAATAATTAAAACAGGGACAACACAACCACATCTTTCATTGGGACGGTACATAGCTCAGAAATGTAGGTATGCTTGAGAGAAGAGCGTGTTGGATCAAGTCATAGATGAAGAAAGAATAAAACAATTAAAACAGGGAGAACACAACCACATCTTTCACTGGGACGGTATATAGCTCAGAAATGTAGGTATGCTTGAGAGAAGAGCGTGTTGGGTCAAGTCATGGATGAAGAAAGAATAAAACAATTAAAACAGGGACAACACAGCCAGACCTTTCACTGGGACGGTACATAGCTCAGAAATGTAGGCATGCTTGATAGAAGAGCGTGTTGGTTCAAGTCATAGATGAAGAAAGAATAAAACAATTAAAACAGGGGCAACACAACCACATCTTTCACTGGGACGGTACATAGCTCAGAAATGTAGGTATGCTTGAGAAAAGAGCGTGTTGGTTCAATTCATAGATGAAGAAATAATAAAACAATTAAAACAGGGACAACACAACCACATCTTTCACTGGGACGGTACATAGCTCAGAAATGTAGGTACGCTTGAGAGAAGAGCGTGTTGGTTGAAGTCATAGATGAAGAAAGAATAAAACATTTAAAACAGGGACAACACAACCACATCTTTCACTGGGACGGTTCATAGCTCAGAAAAGTAGGTATGCTTGAGAGAAGAGCGTGTTGGTTCAAGTCATGGATGAAGAAATTGTTTTATTCTTTATTCATCCGTGACTTGAACCAACACGCTCTTCTCTCAAGCATACCTACATTTCTGAGCTATGTACCGTCCCAGTGAAAGATGTGGTTCTGTTGTCTCTGCTTTAATTGTTTTATTCTTTCTTCATCCATGACTTGAACCAACACGCTCTTCTCTCAAGCATACCTACGTTTCTGAGCTATGTACCGTCCCAATCAAAGATGTGGTTGTGTTGTCCCTGTTTTAATTGTTTTATTATTTCTTCATCCATGACTTGAACCAACACGCTCTTCTCTCAAGCATACCTACATTTCTGAGTTATGTACCGTCCCAGTGAAAGATGTGGTTGTGTTGCCCCTGTTTTAATTGTTTTATTCTTTCTTCATCTATGACTTGAACCAACACGCTCTTCTATCAAGCATACCTACATTTCTGAGCTATGTACCGTCCCAGTGAAAGGTCTGGCTGTGTTGTCCCTGTTTTAATTGTTTTATTCTTTCTTCATCCATGACTTGAACCAACACGCTCTTCTCTCAAGCACACTTACATTTCTGAGCTATGTACCGCCCCAGTGAAAGATGTGGTTGTGTTGTCCCTGTTTTAATTGTTTTATTCTTTCTTCATCCATGACTTGAACCAACACGCTCTTCTCTCAAGCATACCTACATTTCTGAGCTATATACCGTCCCAGTGAAAGATGTGGTTGTGATGTCCCTGTTTTAATTGTTTTATTCTTTCTTCATCCATGACTTGAACCAACACGCTCTTCTCTCAAGCACACTTACATTTCTGAGCTATGTACCGTCCCAGTGAAAGATGTGGTTGTGTTGTTCTGTTTTAATTGTTTTATTCTTTCTTCATTCATGACTTGAACCAACACGCTCTTCTCTCAAGCATACCTACATTTCTGAGCTATATACCGTCCCAGTGAAAGATGTGGTTGTGATGTCCCTGTTTTAATTGTTTTATTCTTTCTTCATCCATGACTTAAACAAACACGCTCTTTTCTCAAGCAAGGTATATCCTTCCTCCCACCTCCTCACCTCCTCATGCTGTCTGCTACTCCTCCCTCCAAACGGCGTCGCCGTCGTCTTACGAGGTTCACGTGACGTCACCGGGGGTCACGTGACCTTACGGGGTAACGTGGCCCCTATGAGGTCACGTGACGTCGCTAATGACGTCATCAGGGACGATGCCGATGACGTCATCAGTGACGTCACTGATGACTCCATCATTTATGATGACGATGCCGATGACTTCATCAGTGACATCACTGATGACGTCATCAGGGACGATACCGATGACGTCATCAGTGACGTCACTGCTGACGTCATCAGTAACGATGCCGATGACGCCATCAGTTACGTCACTGATGACGTCATCAGTGACGTCACTCGTCCCATAATGCACCGCGCGGTGATGCCGCCGTTTCACCCTCCGTCGCATGGACGCTGCCATCTTGAAATCACGTGATGCGGCCGCCATAAGGTGGCTTCCACTCGTCGCTCATCTCTCCACTCCGCGCCTTGGCGAAGGCGTTATATTCGTGTTTTTCGTCGCGTCTTACCGCGACTTTTTGCATTGCTTGGTGAGATGTCGTCTGGTACTTATTTTACTACCTAACTGCACGCCATCATTATGCGAACCACTTCTGCACTTGGTTTTATAGCACGTTTTGACTATTTGCATAGTCGGCGTGCCGGATACGTGTGTGGAAAGGAGTCAGCGTTAGCAGCTGGCGCACATTGAGTATCTGGACGACTCTAAGACGCACGAGGGTTGAGATGACAATTATTTATGACAGCGCAAATTAAGGGATAGTGGCGCAAAAAGAAGTGCAAGCTATATCATTTGATCACGCGTTTATGATCTTAAAGAAGAAGGCAAATATAGTCAACGCATGGAGTCACTATGTGTGTTACTTGAAAGCATCGTGCTCTGCCTTTATAACAAATTCAAAACAGTTGCTTTTGATTACATGGGAGAATCTTTTTTGCGGTATAAACATTCACTTGATCTGTTTATTCATGAAAAAAAGAAAAAAGAAAAAGACACTCTTTTCTGATTTAGGTCTGCAGTCATCTATATCTAATTCAATTAATTTATTTCGGCAGAAAGGGTTCGGCCCCCCGGGTGAAAAAACGTTTCAAAGAGAGCTTGTAAGCGCCTGACAAACGAGCCTGAGACACGCCATATGTGACGCCGACTCCTCCCCTCCTCCTCCTCCTTCTCCTCCTCCGGTGACGGCGACGCCGACGCCTTAAAACACAGAAACAATCGCCTAAAAATTGCCATCTAAAAAAAAAAAAAATGCGCACGAGAAACTAAAGTTAAACGAAAAGTCTGAAAGGGATCAAGGGTTCACCTACAATGTGCGGTGAACCTTGTTTACAAACAAATACCTGCGAATTGATGCCGAAGCCGCGACATGTGTGGGCATTGGGAAGTTACGCTGCACTGTGCTTGTGATTTGTGCGAGTAAATATTGTGACGCGTACGATAGTTGTTTGTGTAGGCTGGATTGATTCATTTGTCTGGACATATTATAAGACTGTATTTGCACGCTTTTAGTCCCTCTCTTAATAACCATAGATCAAGACGTCGGGAGCATGCGAGAGGACATGTGCGCGACAACACTTTAATTCGAGATTCTTTGGTAAAAATATACACTCGTTTTAAGGAATTGTTTGGTTCAATAGTACAGCTCGGTAGTTGGTGCGCATATTAACAAAAATAATCAAATTTACTGAAAAGACATATTGCTTTATAAACTAATAAAGCCCCCCCCCCTTCCCCCCCCCCCCCCTTCCCCCCCCCCCCCCCCCCCCCCCCCCGGCCACATCTCAACCCAGAAATATTTGTAGTTTACATTGAGATACGGGCGGCAGCATTCCACACTTATAAACGTGTGTACGTATAGGGGTGCCTCTTTATAAATGGTCGACATATTCTCAATATTTAAAAGCCCCTACACTCTTAGCAAAGATTTTTCTTTGTGTTCATTCTTCAGGGGTGCCAAACGAAGTCCTCTTTGCCGGCCCTCACTTTTATAGCCGGCAACTGAGAAGGTTGCGGTTCAGGGTGTAAGGTTGGGACAACTCGACCTCGGAATGCTTCATGTACCCGTGATGAAAACATTGTGATGTGTGATGCAGTCTATTAAGTCACGAACTTCCACCTCCCCTTTGATACTCAGCTATTGATTCTACCTCAAGAGCTGTTTTGCTTAAGTACAGTGTCCCTGGATATTGGTGAACAAAGAAGTGAAGATTTGCTATGTGGTCAGTTGTATGCAATGTCACTCTCAAGCAGCTATCATATATAGTGTTCATATATATATTATAGGATCTTTTGAACCGTTGTGTGCTGCTTCTTTGAACTCAGGACATCTGATCGTCGTGGCCGTCACGTGTTTTGTGGTGATATTTGGTTTAATTAATAAACTATAATTAATTTTAAATCCTCTGAGTTGTAATTATTTTGGCAGTGCTCTACAACATCGTGGCGTTTTGTATCATGCTCGCCCGACGCAACACAGCATTGTCCCTTTATACAAAAATAAAGTGTCTGAGACGCCCGACGCTATCCACGGAGAGCGCGTTCCTCAGACGCACTCTCCGTGGATAGCGTCAGGCGCCTCAGACACTTTATTTTTGTATGGAACGACAAATATTTTGCGTCGGTCGAACGCACCGTTTAAAGGTTACAACTAGTGGCGAAAAGTAGGTGCGTACAACGTAACCTTTAAAAGATGTGAAGCATGTATACTTATACTAATGGGTTCCAAAGCTCTCGGTTACAATGTACTTACCTTATAAAATAAAGGTATACACGTTTGCAAGTCCGGTCTCAGGGCGCCGCCATCTTGCCCATTGGGGTGCGCTTGGGCGCGGCCATAATCTGATTATGACGCCTTAGCAAGGCTTCGTAATCAGATTAGGACGCGTCTAAGCGCACCCCAGCGAGCAAGATGGCAGCGCCCTGAAGCCGGACTTGCAAATGTGTATATATACCATCTGATTTGAAAATGTGCACCTTTAGTATCTATAGGTTACCGAGCTCAGAATGTACGGCCGGTCTGGAAAGACATTAGAAAGTTTTAGCAAACCCTCACCGTGTTCCGCGTACCGCACTACCAGAGCCTATGAAGCATGCTTTTAAGCGCGCGCAAAAGCATGCTTCAAAGGCTCTGCGGTACGCGGAACACGGTAACGGTTTGCTAAAAGTCCCAAATGGGTGTAAGTTTTGCCGTCGGTTGCGAGCTTTTTACGCTTGATCACCCTGATCGATGTATGCTACCGAGTGCCACCGCCGCTTGGCTTTGCAGAATCGATGCTTGATCACCCGATCGATGTCTGCTATACCAAGTGCCACCGCCGCTCGGCTTTGCAGAATCGATGCTTCGGGGACGCGTTTTGCACATATTTACGCTTTTATACGCTTTTAATAACGTGTGCTTTTGCTGATTTTGGCGGCAAAACTATAAAACTGTCAAATACATTTTTTTTTTTTTTTACGTTTAGGAATGAGGGGACTGGAACATGAAACGGTTCAGCCATTCCAGGAGGAGTGGGAATGAGCCGGTCGCCATTCTGAAAGGAATACAATTATTGGAAACTTTAACTCCCCGGAAAGAAGTTTGAGTAAAACGGGAGTGCTCATTCCGGAACACTGCATGCATGCTTGGGACGGTTCAGTTGGGGATCCGCTAGCGAGATCATCACGCGCAGGCCTTTTATTCTAAGTGGTATTGGTAGAAGGTATACTTTCCAAAGCGCGCTCGCGACTTGCCTTTGTCAGCACTGGGATGTTTGCGAGACGAAGTATAATTGTTGCCAACAGGATGAGACTCGGCAGGGGTGTATTTCAGTCATCTCTCCTCCAGCGTGCCAAAGGGCTGATGGACGGCGCAGTGAGTCGGGTGCTGCATTTAGTCACGGGCATCCGGTACAGACACTCCGTCGTTCTGAAGTAACTGACGATACTCACAAGTTGCAACCCGCACCAACCAGGGCCTTTGGAACCATAAATATGCGTCGATGAAATCCGATATTTTGACGGCAACGGCTGTTCGTGATTAGCGCATGCTAGTGGAATCGGTGTCGCTCGCGGATTTCGACCATGCACGTTCGCACCGAGAAAGGAACTCCTCCAAAAGCAGCTGGCGTCGCATTGAGATTGCGTATTACGTGCACTCCTGCTTTGAATAGGCTCGTTCTAAGAATAACAGACCACAAGTGTCCCAGAGGTCTTGTTCGTGAGGGAGAATTTATAATGACCGTTTGGAGAAGCGTGGAGCGTGACAATTGTTTTACCTGTGTATACCGAAACGCTAATAGCTTTTTTTGTTGAAGTCAAATATGTTAGAGCGTATTATAGTGTGTTCTAAGCTATAACATCATACGCCATCCGGCTTTGGTCGTCGTTGAAATCAAATGTGTTAGGGCTCGTAACACATGCTCGCGCTATTCATCTGGCTTGTTGTTAGATAACAGAGACCTTTGAAATAGAAGACCCTGACGCTTATACAGGTGTCCCAATGGCATGGGGCGCCCCAAGCATTGAGGCTCCCTGTTCTAAAATTCTCGAATAGTCAGTGCTGGGTAAAGTACATCTAAAAAGTATTTAAGGTGAAGTACAAAGTAAATGAGAGGTTATGTACTTCGAGTGAAGTAGGAAGTACACGGGGGGGGGGGGGGGGGGGGGGGGGGGGGGCAATGTATTTTAAGTATACTATAAATACAATGCACTTTCAAAGTAGAGTACAAGTACTTTTTAACGCAAGCCTTCATAATGCCCTTTCATTACCCTATACATTTTTTAACTGGTATTATCATTATTTGTGCAAATAAACAACCCACGGTTTGTAATGTGGCACAGTGAAAAAATCTGTAGGGATTTTTTCTGGCGGTCATAGCTGTGTGAGCGACTGCTGAGTGCGTGCTGATGGCGAGCTTCCACAGTTCTTGGCAACGTGCATTCCACATCGAGCTTGCCGGTCTTAGCAACCTATTAATGTGAGCTTGTTCTGAGCATACGCTATAAACAGCACCCACAAATATGGCGTCCATTGAATACTGCCTATAGACGCTTTACACACGCGCCAAATTACAGCCGCCATTGCTGCCCTTCTCTTGTCTTACCGAGATGCCGAGCAACTGAAACGGTAGTTGACGATCCCCAACAAAGGCCGATGCTTTAGAAAAGGACACAGGGGTGATTTCAGATAAGATCGACCAAAGGATGGCTAGTCGACATTTTCAAATCAACTGATGTTTTTATATGTTATTGTCTAGTGTCTGGTATGAACGAATCCAAACTTAGTTTTGACTAGAAAAAATACTTGGGGACAGGAAAAATCGTAAGGCATGAGGTGGTGGACAGTTGCATTAACGCGCACTGATGGAGGGGGCCCGTTTGAGAGTGAATAACTAAAGCGATAACATTAGGAGAACTCTAATACGTTTTAGGCGCAAACTATGGGTATAGCTTGCTTGTAATATAAAGTAATCATATTTATTTGAAATTTATTTATTTTTCTAAAAATTGACAAACATGCCTGCTCGAACGACAAATGGCAAACTTTGGAAGTCTGTATCTCATGAAATAATTTAATCATTATGATATAATTTGCAGATATTATTCTACTAATATATAGCTAATATTTAAAAAATAACTAAGGTATCTGTGTGATACAATAGTTAGGATATATTTAGTCAAACATGGAAAAAAAATCAAACAAAGAAAAATTCCGATGCGAATAAAAAAAAACACCACCCTCGATTTGTTTTAAATTTAGGTAACCTGTTATACTCTATTTCGGCATTCATTTCCATTAAAAACATGTTGCATCATTTTATTGAGAAAGAAGATACAACTCCCCAAAGTAGGGTCCTTTTTCAAAGCCTACACTTAGCAGTGTTTTATACAAGAACTGACTCTGAGTTCCAGTTTCATGAAACCAACACACATCTTTTATATATTTTTATTCAGATGAGGCCAATGATAACTAAAGAAATCGTTCACACACTTAAATTAAGGAGAAACTACTGTGTACAAAGAGGTATCATATTACGGACTAGTGATCCGAGAAAAGATCATGCAGCCATCGGCCACTAGGAACTTTGTTTACTTTATTCTCCTGCGACACTATATGCTATTCCCTCTTGCGCTCTACCTTCATCTCTCTCTCTCTCTCATATATATCCCTGATATATATCCGGAACAAAAACATGTTCAAGCATTCCCTTTCTGCGTGGTAGTGTTCTGTGGCTAGCAAAAATCATTTCCTCGCTAAGCTCACGATTATGGCAAAATAGTTGCCGGAAACCGCAGACGACACTCGTCGCTAGTTCTGGCAAAACGGCCGATACAATCTTTTTTTCGCATTTCCCCGCTCGCTGTCAAGGACAAGGGGGTTCGCTTCAACCAGCAAAACATGGCCGCCGACGCCTGTTTACTGAGCAGTCATGCCTGTCGCCATCTCACTCGCTGGCGTCACGGGCGATAATATCAGACACAAAGGGGCACACCAACCGGCAGCATTATACCCAAATACTCGAGCCTCGCGTAAATACATAGAGTGTAAACGCTGTCGCCATGTTATCGTAGTAAGACCGCCCCGCCCCCCCTCCCCCAACGGGGGACTGCAGTACGCGACGGCGTACTAACACAACGGCGACGATATCGACATCGCGGGCTCCGAATTTTCCCATAGTTCTACTCCACGGGCATTTCTCGAAACGCTTGATATTCTGTACGCCCGCCTGGAAGGATTTCAGGCGCGGTTCTCCGCGGCAAGGCGGTTCTCCGCGGCAAAAGAAAGCAATTTCACAAAAGCTTAAAAGCGGCGGCGACGCGTGTGCGGTGAACGCTTGTAGTTTTGGTGTAGACAGGGTGTGTGTGTTCTCGTTGTTGACACCAGCCAGCGATAAGGCACTGCAGGCGGTAGCTCAGTACAGCAAGGGCTAATCCGAGTGACCATCAACGTAACCCCACCGCCAACCCCTCGCGAACCGGTCGCCGACATGGCTCAGGCTGTGTCATGAACCACGTGGTAGAAGCTCGGGTGCTTTCATATCAGCGCGTGGAGGGACGACAGTGCGATTCCGGAAAGTCTTTTTCGAAGGCCGCTGACCACAATTTTTTGTCTGGAGACTTTCCCTCTTTCTTCCTTTGACGTGGATCAAGCTTTGCCGACAGCCTCAGTTGTGACCTCTCTTTTCAAATGTACGTTTGCAGTGAGTGAGCTCCTCAGCCTCGGACTTGTCACTTGTGCACCCAGTAGTTCTTTCACTTGGCAATTATATGCCATCAGTTGGGGTTTAATTTCTATTATTTATGTATACATTATGAAGACGTCCTGGAGCTCCGAACGAGTGTTTTGTGCAGATTACTTTTGCAAACACAAAAAGACTATACCAAAGCAGCGGAATTTTCGAAGTGTTGGCGAGTTGGACCTAAACTCGTTGAAGCAAATTCTTCCGCCTGACTGTTCCACCAAAGTGAGTGCGACGGACTACCTGTGCTACCATCGCTTCATGCACATCACTAAGGAGATCTCGATGCGAAGCTCAGAGCAGTGCCCTGACATATTTGTGCCAGCTGAAGAAGCAATTGAAGATCTAAATCGCAGCAAACTACCTACAGATGTGTCGCCGCTGAGACAACCAAGCGTCGTAAGAAGTCGGGACAGGCCTGCCTATGTCAAGAGAAAGCAGACAGAACTGGAGCAGGTTGCTGTCAAGAATATACGCTCAAGGCTACGTATTGCGTACGACAGGGACGCACCATCGGGGTCGTCCGAACCAACATGCTCCACATGCACTGAGTGGGTGGACAACTTTCGGCAGGCCTTTGAAACCGCCCCCTCTCTCCGGGAACGTTGTCAACTGCTTACACTCCTGCCGTCAACACTGACGAAGAATGAGGTTCAAAAGATGATTCCACAGGCCTCAATGTACCTCATCAGTAAATCCCGAAAACTCAAGGAAAAGCATGGCGTGTGGTATGAGCCGGATCCTTACACGAGGTGCAAGGTGAGCCCTGAGAACCTGTCTGCTGCCCTAGAGTACTTCACGAAAGACGAGCTACAATGTTCGCGCCAAAGTCCCAACCAGAAGGACGTCATCTCTGTCATGCTCAACGGAGAGAAAACGTTCGTGCCAAAGCGCTTCATGACACGCTCAATACGAGAGGCCTTCCGTATATACAAAGACAAGCATCCCGATTCCGGCGTTGGGCTAACGAAATTTTATTCGTTGCGCCCTAGATGGGTCCAATGTATTCCACACCAGGAAGTGTGCGTTTGTGTGCGCTGCGCCAATTATTATCTTTGTATTGCCGCTCTAGAGAACGTTACAGGCTCAACATTCAACACTGGTGAAATGAACTCGGCATTTCTGTGCGACCCAGCAACAGAACTGTGCCTTCAAGGAGACTGTGATCACTGCCCAAAAGGCCAGTTTCTTACACTCCAGGAACTTGATATCCCGGAGGATGAAGAGATTGTGCTTGCAACATGGGAGTCCGGCGACCTTGTGAAAAAAACTTTGGAACCTGAGACTTTCCTAAAAGTCATCCAAGTGACGGTTGGAAGTTGGGTACTTCACAACCATATCCGGCAAACGCAAGGTAAAGCGATCTACGATGAAAAACAGTGCATGCAACGCGGGAGCATTGTCTTTCATTTTGACTTTGCTGAAAACTGGACCTGGCGAAGTGCAAGCATATCACTGGAAAAAAAAAAGTTTCGATATTTACATGTGTAGTGACGACAAGAAAATCTACAAACAGCTTTGCCATCATCAGTGAGGACCTGTGTCACGACGCCGCTCACGCTTGCTTGGCTCTAGAAAAAGTGAAGGAGTGGGTTGAAGACAACGTTGCGGTATACTCGTACGTGACGTACGTAAGTGACGGCGGCGCCAGTCATTTCAAGAATCGCTACCAGCTTCACCAATTTGCAAAGGACGATTGCCCACAAGCCCAGTGGTTATTTTCTGCATCTGGACATGGGAAAAATGCATGTGACGGAGTTGGCGGACTCGTGAAGCACCAGGCCACGCTGAACAACCTGAGAGAACGTTCAGTAAGCGCAATTCAGACGGCCAGGACAATGGTGAGCGTTCTATCAAAGAAACTGAAAGGCGTGCATCTTGTATATCTGGACGAAAATGGGGTTGTTCGGTATCGTGAACAAAAAAAAGAAGAGTGGCTGACGGTGCGCGCCTTCCCTGGCATTCAGTCTTGGCACGCGTGGCGGCTCAGCAAGTCATCAACAGAAGGGACCTGTGACGTATATGTAGCACGGACAGTCGGATCTGCTTGGAAGCAACTTTATTAAATGGGTACAGCGAGGAAAACCTTAGCGTAAAGTGCCGAATTTGATTTCCCAAGGACTGCTCATTTTGAATGCAGGGACATCTTATTCATCACATTTTTCTTCACGGGGTATTTAACCTACTGTTTTTGTTGGTGGTTACTAATAATTTTTATCTGATCACTATAAAAAAAATCCCAAAACGTTATCCTCGAGCAGGATAAAATATATCGGCTTGCCACGATTCATTCATACACCGAGAGCATCGAAGCTGCTCCAGTTAGGCACTATGGCATCCGTCACCTGAAATTGTTTGTAATCGTAAATACACAGCCAACCTAAATATCTTACTATTATATCTTTGTTTTTGTGTGTGGAAGTAAAGTTATTTATTTTACTCTAGATGTAAAATATACCGGAAGGTACAACTTCACACTGCATCATCTTTTCTCAAATCATTAGTCTCTAATATGATACCACTTTGTACGCTTATGTAAAATGCTGTATATAGTTTCTCCTCCCTTTTAATGTGTGACCGATCGCTCTTTTTATCAATGACCTCATCTGAATAAATGTATATAAAAGATTTGTGCAAGTTTCATGAAACTGGAACTCAGAGTCACTTCTTGTCAACCATTTCGTCGTTTACCCTGAGACTGGGGGGTTTTTTGAAGAGCACTCTGACTCTTTTCACTTCTTGTATAGCACACTGCTAAGTGTTGGCTTTGAAAAAGGACCCTACTTTGGGGAGTTGTTTCTTCTTTCACAGTGCAATGATGCAACATGTTTTTAATAGAAATGAATGCCGAAATAGAGTATAACAGGGTACCCAAATTTAAAAAAAAATCGAAGGTGGTGTCTTTTTTTTATTCGCATTGGAATTTTTCTTTATTTGATTTTTTTCCCATGTTTGCCTAAATACATTGCAACTATTGTGTCACTCAGATACCTTATTTATTTTTTCAATAATAGCCATATATTAGTAAAATAATGTCTGCAAGTTATGTAATAATGATTAAATTATTTCATGAGATACAGATTTCCAAAGTTTGCCATTTGTCGTTCGAGCAGGCATGTTTGGCAATTTTTAGAAAACTAAATAAATTTTTAATAAATATTATTACTTTATATTACAAGCAAGTTGTACCCATAGTTTGTTTGTAAAAAGTTTTAAAATTCTCCTAATTTTATTGTTTTAATTATTCACTTTCAAACTTGCCCCCTCCATCAGTGCGCGTTATTGCAACTGTCCACCTCTCCCTGCCTTACGATTTTTCTTGTCTCCAAATTTTTTTTCTGGTCAAAACTAAGTGTGGATTCGTTTATACCAGACACTAGACAATGTCATATAAAAACATCAGTTGATTTAAAAATGTCGTCCAGCCACCCTTTGGTCGATCTTATCTGAAATCACCCACAGTTGAATCTTGAATGGCGATAACCTGGCCTGCTATGGTAATGATGAAGTGAAATAAACGGAATAAGAGGAAACAAAAACTGAAGGTCAGTTATGGCGGCGTCCATGCACAGCTGCTGCAAAGCGTCTATAGGAAGTATTCACTGACGGCCATAGCTGTGTGCGCGACTGCTGAGCGCGTGCAGATGGCGAGCTTCCACGGTTCTTTTGGAACGTGCATTCCCCACCATCAAGATTGCCGGTCTTAGCAACATATTAATATGGGCTCGTTCTGAGCATGCGCTCTAGACAGAACCCACAAATATGGTGTCCAGTGAATACTCCTTATATATCTAGAAAACCTGGCCGCCGCCACGTTTATGCTGGTGTGAGGAAGCACGTGAAATTGCAAGCCTGCCAAAGTCACCCTCACGCGCATGCTGCGCGTGCTTGAACGCGCGGGGCACCAGTCGGGACGCCATGCTTGTAAACGTGGATACATAATAGACCTATTGCTATAGACACTTTACAGACGCACCAGAATACAGCCGCCATTGCTGACCTTCTCCTGTTTTACCGAGATACCGAGCCGCTGAAATTGGTATGGACGAGCCTCCACAAAAGCCAATGCTGGGGAGAAAGACAGAATAAAATCTAAGATTGCAATAACCTGGCCTGCTAAGGTAATAATGAAGTGAAGTAAACGTAATAAGGGGAAACAAAAACTAAAGGTCAGTTATGGCGGTGCCCATGCACAGCTGCTGCAAAGCGTCTATATTACCCAAGCATAAAGGGGAATGCAGGGATTGGTGTTCCACGCGCCGCACGTGCTGGCCTCAGCAGTAGTAACTCCTCTCAAGTACCCAAAACAAATGGCATCTTGCGCGCGCGTTCCTCAACGCTTTATTTTGGTTATCTACTTCGAATCTTTTATACTGGGAAAGCGTGCGCGTGTGGCGCGTGGAACACCAATCCCCGCATTCTCCTTGATGCTTGGGTAGTATAGCAAATGGTCTATTAAAAATGCAAATGACAATGAAACTAGCAGGCGGCAAAACATGACACTGACACAGTAATGACGAAAGACAACTTCATTCAATTTTCTTTTGAAACTGAGATACCTGTCAAAAATATCAGAATTGTCATGCCCAAGATTATTTACACATGTCTGCATTATTGTTAACCCTTTCATGGTCACTGACGTACCTGTACGTCACCGCGGGAGCGTCCCGCATGGTTGCTGACGTACCGGTACGTCCGCGACTGCTCATTCAAAAATTCGCGCCTCTGCTTGAACGGGAGCGTTCGCGGGGACGTGCTGCCATCTGGTAGGTTGTAGGGAACTACGACCATATAACTCCGGTCGTGTTTGTTTTGGCGCGGCTTTTTGAAATTGCGAAACTGGACGCTCTGTGCAAGTGATACTTTCGAGATGACCGCGCGTGCTGGCTGCTCCGGGGGTAGCGTAATGGAGATTGGAGCGATGGCTTTTCAGGGTCAGACTTTGAACCCTTCTCGGTCTCTGAGTCGGATGACAGCTCGACATCCGACGAACAACTGGAAACCAGCTCGGTTCGGAGTCCGGAGTCTGACACACAGCCGCACCGTGTGCTAGACCGTCTCGGAAGCGGGCGCGTCAAAGTTTTACTCCTTTTTGTTTTGTTCAGCCTCCAGCGAGTGTGCCGCAGATGTGTTGAAGTCTGTGTACTATTTATTTTAAGTCTTACATTTTTTTATGCGACAATAAGCTAGTGTATACTCTTTGCTATGGCACCGAGTGAAGAAACCCGACCACGGGGGCGCGTCTTTAGACAAAAAAATGCGACCATGAAAGGGTTAATGGTGATGACATATATTGACTCTGAGGATAAAAAATGAAAGATGTTTACAATCCCGTTAAAGGAGCTGTGCAACGGTTTTAACGTTGAAATAATTGACATCTTCTACTTTTGACATTGTTCATCTTGTCACAAAGGACAGAAAACACACCTCTTTCCTTCAAAATGTTGCGATTCCGCCGCATAATCGCGAGGCAAAAATTAGAATATTTCCCGACCTGCAGTCGCGAGCGGCGGCCACAAGAAACACGCGGCGTGACCTCAATGGGGGTCTTGTAGAAAGATAGCAAGTTGTGCAAATACCTGCTCGATAAAAGGTAGCTTTTCTATAAATCTTGTCGTTCCAACATGACTATAAATGCGTCAAAAACCTGTTACCATCGACAAAACTTTTTTTATAGAGTTTTAGTTGTGGCATCTAGCCTAGATCCAGAAACCCATCAGCTCCGTCTGAAGTCGGAAGGGGAAAAAACAGTCTAAAAAAAAAAAAAAAAAACCAAAAAGAAAGGAAGTTGTCGTGGTTTTGAGTTCGAACTATATTTCAAAATCGCTCAACTCCGGTGTCGGCGAGACATTGCGCTTCCCTTTCCTCCCAGTTACACCCTGTTTAGAACGAGAGTAAAATAGATGAGCTCCTTGGGCTCCGCCCAGACACACACACGCAGAAGAGGGCTGATAGATGTGCGGTATACGATGTTGATCTGACAATCTTAATTTCCAAGCAACTAAATTATGCCAAAAGTTAAAAAAAAAGTTGGCGCACAGTTGATCCGATTTAACGCAGTATTGTTCACAGTCCTATGAAGCGAGTTAAGATAGTTTTTGAAAAGGGCCATACTGGCTAATTAACGCAGATTTATTAGTTAACTTTTTAAATATTAATGTGCGTGCAAACTCTCAATACAAAAGTTGGAAAGCATTCGTGCGTTTAAATGTTTCGTGCTTCATTTTTTTTTTATACCGCGCGCGCCTTGTTTAAGTTGAAAAATAAAAAGATACACAAAAGATACCTTGATGGAACCGACACAATGGGATGTTTTTCAACAAGCTCTACACCTTTTGTATTGAAGGATTTGCGTACGAATCAATCTTTGTCAAGCTGTCGATGTGATTGATTTTTCTGCGGGCTTCCAGCATCATATACTTTTCTGATTCAAATAAACGTTATTATTATTATTAATTCGCCAGTTGATTCGATGAAAGTGGAAGCTCCTCCCGCCAGCAGAGCGAAAGCCAGAGAGGAGGCGACCTCCTCTCCAGCGTTCTCTCCGCCAAAGTGGAAAGAAGTGGGAGGAACTTCTACTTTACTCCACTAACTACAGCAGGGGTGGCCAGGCTGAGCCAGCCTAGAGCCGCAAACAAAATCACTAAACTTCCAAGAGCCGTCTGAAACAGAAAAGGCAGAAACAAAAGGAGGGCGGGGAGTCTAACCTTTTTTTAGACCAATAAATGAAACTTGAACTACTTTAGATCGACCGAGTCAAAAGTAGTCCAACTGTACATACGTATGTATAGTGGTAGCACGGGACCAAACCGAAACCTGTCTTTTAATTTAAAACACGTTCTTTTCCTCTTCTTAAAGAAGTGCTCATGTGACCGGGAGGGGGGCGGGAAAGGGGAGAGGGGGGAGGTGTACTATGGTAAGTTACAAGTCAAGAAGGTAGCGGCGAATACCCCTCAAAGGAAATTATATATCCCTCCGCCACCTCCGCATCTAATAGCGTCCCCTCGTTTCCGTGACGTCGCGGGCCAACGCGCGAAAAGGGGTCTTGCCTTCCTGTACCCCATATTTGCTTTATATTTCAACTTTGACTTAGCACTGTGGAATCTACGAGAAGGAAATTAAAGTTTTCCCCCTCCGATGGAAACAAATACGACTTTCGGGGGATTAGGTTCCCTCTTCGATGAATACAAAGGTCGCTTTCCTAAACAGTGGGATCGGAGACAAGTTGGGCAGCACTGAAGCAGAACAAGGAGCGTTTCCAGTGAACTCTTCTTTCGACTGCGGAGGGATTTGAAACCGGCGCATCACGCTTATGGGAGGAGCTCCTCCTACCTTCTTGACTTGTAATCGACTATAGGGAGCCACGGGCCGCACTTTAACACGCAAAGAGCCGCAGCTTGGCCATTCACTACAGCATTCCCAGCGTTAAAAAAAAAAAAATCTGTTTTAATGGTGTTTTTTTTTAGTTGGATGACTGTGCTCGCTGCATCCGGGGAGGGAGGGGGCGTTGTCAAGCAGTTTTGCACAGCATTTTTTTCTTTCCTCCATATCTTCTTGTATGAAGAGAAATAAAAGATCATGAAACTTGAGACGCTTCCCGCAATACTTGGACAAAATATGAGACAGTTTTATATCTATATACCATTACTCTACCACCAGTGGCGTACCAACTTGTTTTTCAGTGGGGGAACAAACCAGACCCCCTCCCTCCGAGGGCCGGGGGCGGTTCCCTTGGTATTCCTTGGCCGCCGCCGGCCAGTGTTTGCACTGCCCAGTGGCGGCTGTTTCAGGAGGGCAAAGAAAAAAAAAAAACGCATGCCTTGCCCCCCCCCCCCCCCCCCTAGGGCCAGCTAAATTCACGCGACGTTGCGGCATGTTTTATCCCGACAGGCGAATAGTGGAGTCGCCAGTTTATCGTATTCGGACATCATGCAACATCCAGTGCCTTAGTCAGGATTTTTTTTCGGTCAAGGGGGGGGGGGGGGGGGGGGGGTTGCTGAGGTAGCTGAGATGTTGATGACCTGGGGTGTAGAGTGGGGAAGTGAGGGGGGGAGGGAGTCAAAATGCCTGTGTATATTATATGGTCGACTGGATTTCGGGAAAAGAGGGGGGGGGGGGGGGGTTGAAGCCCCATAAGTCCCCTCCCCCCCCTCCCCCCTGGCTACGCCCCTGGGAACATCCTTGACCAGCACAATTTTTTCCCATGCCTTATTTTACCCTAAGTACCTGATGTGTCTATACTATATTTTGTTA
Organism: Ixodes scapularis; assembly: GCF_016920785.2. NCBI lineage: Eukaryota > Metazoa > Arthropoda > Arachnida > Ixodida > Ixodidae > Ixodes > Ixodes scapularis. Next base: position 36,321,838 of record NW_024609882.1, read on the forward strand.
CGACTCTCTTATTATGATGAATGTGTTATCATGGGAGTATTGCTGTTCCATATGTCTGCATGTTGGAAATTCTTAGGAATTTGACTTCTGTGTACCAATGCCAAAACCATTATATGTTTTTGGGCACGCAATAGACGCTTTACACACGCGCCAAATTACAGCCGCCATTGCTGACCTTCTCTTGTCTTAGCGAGATGCCGAGCAACTGAAACGGTAGTTGACGATCCTCTACAAAGGCCGATGCTTTAGAAAAGGACACAGTTGAATTTAATATGGCAATACCCTGGCCTGCTATGGTAATGATGAAGTGAAATAAACGAAATAAGAGGAAACAAAAACTGAAGGTCAGTTATGGCGGCGTCCATGCACAGCTGCTGCAAAGCGTCTTCAAGTATCGATATCTTCTGTTTGCTTCCAAAGTACTTTGTACACACGCGCGGCTATCGGCAGTACTTCGAGCCGATTCTGTTAGAAATAGGGGGGATCGGTGGCCGAGTGGTCTAGCGCACACCAGCTCGGAGCACGTGCAGAACCAAGGGATCCTGGGCTCGAGCCCCACCCCTGCCCGTTTCGATCTGGATGAGCATCGTACCGGCGTGCGGTCGTGTATCACTACTGCGTGATGCACGTTAAAGACCCCAGGCTAGCGGTTGTACTGCACTGGCTAAATTTCTCATCTACAGCTGGGAGACTCGTCGCCCCTGTGAGGCAGACCAAGTTCTAGGCTGTATAAACACACACACAACCCAATTTTCTGTTAGAAATAGCAGTAACCTGCAAGGTCAAGAACTCGCACTCTTGGCTTTCCTTGTTTTCAAAAGAGTGGAACGCTTAGTCACCAATGGACAAGAGCGGCTGTCTTGATTCTGACACCCAATGCCTATAGGTATTAGAGGTGCCAGCGGTTAATTTCCTATGCACTCACAAACGTAGTACATTTGCATCATAAAGCTGTAACAGAAACTGTCCAAGTTGGCACAACCATTTCTTCCTGGTAGCAAGAAAATTATGCAATCAAAGATTATTTTTTTAGATGTCGAAAGCCATTTGCCTTTATGTATTTCAACTTTCAGGCTCCGCTGGATGCCCTTTCGAATTGGAAATTTCCGGGAATGTTTTAATTTGTCCAGACAAGCCCACACACTTTAAGAAGTCTTATCCCAACCACTAAATTTTACTAAATTAAAAGAGAACTCTCCAACCACAGAATAGTAAACAGAAGTCCCGACGTTTCGAGCCTACTTTTGGCTCCATTTTCAGGGGTAGAGCTTGGACCGGCGCGGCTCGGTAATGGGAGCATGTGAGGCTGCGCGTGTAGACAACAATCGCGGCGCTGCAATCGACAGGGCTGCAGAAAATCGCTGCAGTCCGCACGTACCACCGCACGTGCAGGTACACGCGCATAACCACTACCATACTAACCCTACTGCCGATGTCGACCTACCTATCGCAATCACATACCTCACGCGAGTCGCTCCGGCCCCAACACTACCCCGTATTCTATCCCGTACGAAAATGTCAGATCGGAGCGCTTGTGCACAGTTCAGATCCGCGCGAATCCGATCTGGTATCGCGCGGTTCTAGGTGTAACCGGGTGTAACCAGTCGGATACAGTAGAGAGTTTTAGTGGATCGTTCAGTCACTCCCGCTGTGCTATCCGCTAGCCGCTACGACCTCCGCTATATCTAGCGTAGCGGAACTACCATTTTAAGTTTTAGTAGAACGTTCGCAACCCGCTACGGATTACAACGTTACGAGAGCTAACGCAACGCCACTAGCGGCTCTTTCGGACACTAGGGCTCGCGTAAAACAGATTTGTAAAGCAATCCTTCGCAACTGTTTTTATTAACGTCGTTATCTTAATAAAATATTGTTTTTTCATTGAATAACGTGCTAATCGTTGCTTCTTTTGTGAGTAGGTGACTATTATGTTTGTAATTGAATACAACTGTCGGCCAAGCTGTCCAAGCCACTCCGATATGAGTCAAGTGCCAAAGCCACCGAGAAAAATCTTCAAAAATAAAGGACAACCACTGTAGCTCATCTGTTGCGTCGTTGTTCACCGAAAATGAAGCGCCACAGAAATCCCTCATATCCGCCTGCTCGCTCCGCTTCCTTAGTCGGTTTTGTCTTCACGACAAAGCGGCCGAGCAGGGGGCTGCACCTTGCGCTCACAGCACCAAAATCTGCGAAGCTTTTTTTTTTTTTTTTTTTCTCCTTTCCGTGGTTGCGTTTAGTATATCCGCCATGAATCGCTACCTGTTGCAGTCGTGGAACGGCTTTGTCGCGGGTACTTCTCGCAGCAGCAAGGTATAATCCACCCCTTAGAACCACGATCGCGAAACGCACAGACCGAGTAGACGCGGCGTGGCGGCCATCTTGAACAGCGTCCCTTGCTGGGTCTCCCTTATCTCGCCAAGACTCGTTCTCGCGAGAGCCACGCTAGCACGCCGCGCTACGCCCCTCGCTATTTTGGCCCGCTAGCGCGCCTCCGCTAGCCTACGCAGCTCCGCAATGTTTCCGCTAGCAGCGCGCATGCGCAGTAGCGTCGTCGCTCTAGCGTATAGCGTAGCGGGAGAGCCAAAACGATCTACTAAAACTCTCTAGTGACACGCAACGAACTGGAACCGCACGGTGATGGGTGGATCCGATCCGTTCTCCTTGCTTCCAGTAGGGTCTGCTCCCAGCCAGCGGGCGCGCACATGCGTGAGTGGAGAAAGAGGAGTGGGGGGGGGGGGGGGGGGGGGGGGAGGGGGAGGTCGGCGGGGAACTCCCGCGGTCTCTTGCAGGTCACGTGTTAGGAACAGGTGCATCCGCTACGCAGGCACTGCGAGCGGGCGTTCTCCGCGCGCGCTCCAGTCGGCGGCAGCGCCAGCAGCGCCCCGAGAGTTTAGGTTCTCCGTCTCGTCGGACTGTCGGCCAGCGCTTGCCCCGCGGCGACGTTCGCGCTGAGGGCGCACGGATACTGACGCGCCCATCGTATCCCTGTATGGATACCCACTGGCCTCGGCTTTGAAACTTAATGTAGTATGAAGCTGCCGACCCATTGCATTTTGGCTCGGGATCTGGATGCGCTTGGCGCCCCGTACGAAAATGTCAGATACAGGCCGGAATGAAAAATGCCGGTTCCGCCTGGACCTAAAATTGGGGCACCAGTTTGAATCCATCCTAGAACCGCGCAGTTCCAGACGGGATACAAACTGATGCCCCAATTTTGGATCCAGGCGGAACCGACTGGTTCCAGTAGTTCTGCAGAGGCAGAGCCACTAATAACGCGCGGTACTAACCGGTGTCCCAATTTCAGACCCAGGTGTTGCGCCGTCGCAATTCCCGCTGCGCTCACTACTGGACTCTACAAAAGTATTTCGTGCGATGCCCTTAGCCGTTACAATCGCGACAATCTCTCGCCTGTAACGGCTAAGGGCATCGCGAGAAATAATTTTGTAGAGTCCAGTGGTGACAGCGGGAATTCCGGAGGCGCACATGGTCGTCCAGGCGTCGCCACCAAACACGGTGTACAGAACACACACACAGCACGCACAAGCACAGTATCAAGTGTTGAGCGCATTAAAAAAAACATTTATAATTTTTTTTTTGCTTCACGTTTTTGGGACGTGTTTCTTTTAGCCTGTACACATTTTGGTAGGAGAAACTTGTTTCAAAGTTCTGAGCCTCTGAATATGCAAGAATACAACACTTCCGGCGGGTTCTCAAGCTTTTCATTTCCGCATTTATTTATTTTTTCTTTGTTTACCAATGGCACAGTTATTGAGATCGAAAAGACATAGCTTTGAACCCCATAAGCCCCATAAGTCCCCCCCCCCCCCCCTCCCCCCTGGCTACGCCCCTGGGAACATCCTTGACCAGCACAATTTTTTCCCATGCCTTATTTTACCCTAAGTACCTGATGTGTCTATACTATATTTTGTTACGACTCTCTTATTATGATGAATGTGTTATCATGGGAGTATTGCTGTTCCATATGTCTGCATGTTGGAAATTCTTAGGAATTTGACTTCTGTGTACCAATGCCAAAACCATTATATGTTTTTGGGCACGCAATAGACGCTTTACACACGCGCCAAATTACAGCCGCCATTGCTGACCTTCTCTTGTCTTAGCGAGATGCCGAGCAACTGAAACGGTAGTTGACGATCCTCTACAAAGGCCGATGCTTTAGAAAAGGACACAGTTGAATTTAATATGGCAATACCCTGGCCTGCTATGGTAATGATGAAGTGAAATAAACGAAATAAGAGGAAACAAAAACTGAAGGTCAGTTATGGCGGCGTCCATGCACAGCTGCTGCAAAGCGTCTTCAAGTATCGATATCTTCTGTTTGCTTCCAAAGTACTTTGTACACACGCGCGGCTATCGGCAGTACTTCGAGCCGATTCTGTTAGAAATAGGGGGGATCGGTGGCCGAGTGGTCTAGCGCACACCAGCTCGGAGCACGTGCAGAACCAAGGGATCCTGGGCTCGAGCCCCACCCCTGCCCGTTTCGATCTGGATGAGCATCGTACCGGCGTGCGGTCGTGTATCACTACTGCGTGATGCACGTTAAAGACCCCAGGCTAGCGGTTGTACTGCACTGGCTAAATTTCTCATCTACAGCTGGGAGACTCGTCGCCCCTGTGAGGCAGACCAAGTTCTAGGCTGTATAAACACACACACAACCCAATTTTCTGTTAGAAATAGCAGTAACCTGCAAGGTCAAGAACTCGCACTCTTGGCTTTCCTTGTTTTCAAAAGAGTGGAACGCTTAGTCACCAATGGACAAGAGCGGCTGTCTTGATTCTGACACCCAATGCCTATAGGTATTAGAGGTGCCAGCGGTTAATTTCCTATGCACTCACAAACGTAGTACATTTGCATCATAAAGCTGTAACAGAAACTGTCCAAGTTGGCACAACCATTTCTTCCTGGTAGCAAGAAAATTATGCAATCAAAGATTATTTTTTTAGATGTCGAAAGCCATTTGCCTTTATGTATTTCAACTTTCAGGCTCCGCTGGATGCCCTTTCGAATTGGAAATTTCCGGGAATGTTTTAATTTGTCCAGACAAGCCCACACACTTTAAGAAGTCTTATCCCAACCACTAAATTTTACTAAATTAAAAGAGAACTCTCCAACCACAGAATAGTAAACAGAAGTCCCGACGTTTCGAGCCTACTTTTGGCTCCATTTTCAGGGGTAGAGCTTGGACCGGCGCGGCTCGGTAATGGGAGCATGTGAGGCTGCGCGTGTAGACAACAATCGCGGCGCTGCAATCGACAGGGCTGCAGAAAATCGCTGCAGTCCGCACGTACCACCGCACGTGCAGGTACACGCGCATAACCACTACCATACTAACCCTACTGCCGATGTCGACCTACCTATCGCAATCACATACCTCACGCGAGTCGCTCCGGCCCCAACACTACCCCGTATTCTATCCCGTACGAAAATGTCAGATCGGAGCGCTTGTGCACAGTTCAGATCCGCGCGAATCCGATCTGGTATCGCGCGGTTCTAGGTGTAACCGGGTGTAACCAGTCGGATACAGTGACACGCAACGAACTGGAACCGCACGGTGATGGGTGGATCCGATCCGTTCTCCTTGCTTCCAGTAGGGTCTGCTCCCAGCCAGCGGGCGCGCACATGCGTGAGTGGAGAAAGAGGAGTGGGGGGGGGGGGGGGGGGGGGGGAGGGGGAGGTCGGCGGGGAACTCCCGCGGTCTCTTGCAGGTCACGTGTTAGGAACAGGTGCATCCGCTACGCAGGCACTGCGAGCGGGCGTTCTCCGCGCGCGCTCCAGTCGGCGGCAGCGCCAGCAGCGCCCCGAGAGTTTAGGTTCTCCGTCTCGTCGGACTGTCGGCCAGCGCTTGCCCCGCGGCGACGTTCGCGCTGAGGGCGCACGGATACTGACGCGCCCATCGTATCCCTGTATGGATACCCACTGGCCTCGGCTTTGAAACTTAATGTAGTATGAAGCTGCCGACCCATTGCATTTTGGCTCGGCATCTGGATGCGCTTGGCGCCCCGTACGAAAATGTCAGATACAGGCCGGAATGAAAAATGCCGGTTCCGCCTGGACCTAAAATTGGGGCACCAGTTTGAATCCATCCTAGAACCGCGCAGTTCCAGACGGGATACAAACTGATGCCCCAATTTTGGATCCAGGCGGAACCGACTGGTTCCAGTAGTTCTGCAGAGGCAGAGCCACTAATAACGCGCGGTACTAACCGGTGTCCCAATTTCAGACCCAGGTGTTGCGCCGTCGCAATTCCCGCTGCGCTCACTACTGGACTCTACAAAAGTATTTCGTGCGATGCCCTTAGCCGTTACAATCGCGACAATCTCTCGCCTGTAACGGCTAAGGGCATCGCGAGAAATAATTTTGTAGAGTCCAGTGGTGACAGCGGGAATTCCGGAGGCGCACATGGTCGTCCAGGCGTCGCCACCAAACACGGTGTACAGAACACACACACAGCACGCACAAGCACAGTATCAAGTGTTGAGCGCATTAAAAAAAACATTTATAATTTTTTTTTTTGCTTCACGTTTTTGGGACGTGTTTCTTTTAGCCTGTACACATTTTGGTAGGAGAAACTTGTTTCAAAGTTCTGAGCCTCTGAATATGCAAGAATACAACACTTCCGGCGGGTTCTCAAGCTTTTCATTTCCGCATTTATTTATTTTTTCTTTGTTTACCAATGGCACAGTTATTGAGATCGAAAAGACATAGCTTTGAACTTCCGAACCACTAAGCATGTGACAATAACAATAGCAATACTTTATTTCAACTCAGGAGAGCTGTGGTGTGCTGGAAAGGCCAAAGGCCCGTACCGAGGGGCCCAGTACCTTCTGACAACGAGTTTCCGACAACGACCAACTACGCTATCTTTTATGCAGTGAAGAGCGGCAGTAGCTATACATATTCATAAATAATTTCAGATTAAAATAAGCTCGACCACGCCCTCTTTCCCCGTATTGTTTTCTTTAACAGTCCAAAATATCTCGACCTCGAGTTGTGTCGGCTTCTGTGCTTTTTGCTCGGCGTTTCTCCGTCACGGAAAATAAACCTCCAAAAACAAATACAAACTAAACTTACTATACGCCAGCGTCACTCGGGTTGGTGTTCTATCAGATTTCTACCAGTGTGCAAGGGGGTGGGGAGTTAGTTTGCCAGATCGCTTCAAGGGTTTTCTGAGCCTCAACCTCCTGCCCACCCCTGGCCGTTTCGAACTGGATGGGTATCGTAAAACGGTACGTTCGTGTGATCACAGCTGCGTGATGGACGTTCCAGCACACCCGGGACACTCGTCGTCTCATTTAATTGCCTGACCAATTTCGCGCAGTCTAAATATCATATCCGAACTTTTCTAAACCTTATTTCGTGAAAACCACTGAGGCGTGAAAACGTTATTTGGAACTGAAAGTTTGGAGGAACATGGAAACCAGACTTCGAACTTTGAAAACCTAGACTGGAAAGAAATTCAAAATCTTAAAAGATTTTTTTTTCTTTTTCAAATTTAGCTTTAAAAGAGAATCGAAACCTTCGAACTTTATGTAAAAACAAATTCGAAGCGTTCAATTTTTCAAATTTCAGATCCCAAAAAATTCGAAATCTTCGAATTTCAGATCTCAAGAAATTCAAAATTTTCTAATCTTTCATGCATCCGGGACACTCGTCGTCTCATTTATTTGCCTGATCAAATTCGCGCAGTCTAAATATCACATCCGAACTTTTCTAAACCCGATTTCGTGAAAATCAGTGAGGCGTGAAAACGTTATTTGAAACTGAAACTGTGGAGGCTCATGGAAACCGGACTTTCTAACTTCGAAAACCTGGATTGGAAAAAAATCTAAACCTTCGAAGTTTTTTTTTTTTTTTCGAATTTAGCCCTAAAAGGGAATCGATGTAGAAAGAAATTCAAAATCTTCGATTTCTCGAACTTTGTCTTTAAAAATTCAAAGCGTTCGCATTTCAGATCCAAAAGAATTCGAACTCTTCAAATTTATCAAACTTCAGATTAAAAAAAAAAAAAAAATCTTCGAACTTCAAAATTTTTGAATCTTTCGAATTTCAAGTTAGGGAAGTTCGAAATCTCTGCATTTCTCGAACCTCAAGTAAAAAAAAAAAAATATATTCAAAATATTCGAACCCGAATTTTTAGAAACCGTGAAAGTTTCGAACTTTTCGAATTCGAAGCTCCACGGTGTTCTAAAGTTGCGAATTTTTCGATTTCGAACCTCGGTCAATATGAAAATATCGAAATGTTTCGATTTCGAACCTCAGTTCGGTTTGAAAATATCGGGTCGCGACGTCCCTAGTTCTGACATCTCTGGTTCGCTCACTGCGGTGATCCAGGCATTTGACACCCTGACATCTGCCGCTTTTTCTTACTTTTTCTGTCTTTCACGTGGCGTTCCAAGCGGCACACGACGGAAAATGCACATGAAGCTATTCTTGAACACGTTTCGCCATCTGTAGTTGATATTAAGAAACTGCAATCTGTTGTAACTGAATGGTAAAAGTTTGAGGTCTAATAAAATTCTTAACGTGCAATATATCAATATGGAAGTTCTGGAAAATGTAATATCGAAGGATGCTTAGTAATTTAATGTCTCGTAATTTTGATTAGTTCACGCGATTGTTTTTGTAGCACCATGAAATAATACCATTTTAAACTTTATTTTTTATTTTAAAATATACACTATCTGTACAGTTCGTTGCTTACTTTTTTAATTCATTATATCCAACTGAACACTCACGTAAAATATTGTGGACGACGGAACGTTATAACTCGAGAAATAATTTTTTTCAATATTAGACTGTGGTCTGTTAAAGGCTGAATAATTAACTAAAAATAATCATAATACCGAGATCGTTGAAAAACACAGAAACAAAAGTTATACCATCAAAAAAGCATCAAAACATCATGCACGGTGAGGTTGCACCTCAACAGCTTTGCTGTAAAAACTTCCACAAAAGAATGCGCTAGCACAAGAACGATGTGCGTAACTTCAAGAGAAACGCAGCACAGTTGCTGAACACCGCAAAGCGCGTGACCATCGGATTGACTTCTCACATGCGCACGTGATTGACACGGAGCCAAATCCCAGGAAACATCAAGAGATCCCAAAGTGCCTTGCCTTCTGTGTACGCGCAAGGTTTACGTCACGTTACAAAAAAGTGACCAAAACGCCACCTACTTAAAAAGAGGAAAAGTGTTTTCTCATTTACAAAGACAGAGGTTGAAACTGTAGCTGACCCACCCCTGATGGAGCCCAGTAAGTTTCGAAACGTCAGGACTTCGTTATACGGTATTGTGGTTGGAGAATTCTTTTAATTCAGTCATTTCACCCCACCAGGCAGGCCTCTGTCGAAAAATGTTTACCTTCAAGACTACATCTTACTTCACGATGGACTGCAGCAGACAGTCATCTCAGTCAATCAAACATTGTAAACCTATCACGAGACTACACACCTCACGTATCACACATTTACCGAAGGGTGTACCGGCACGCCTTGGTATTGGATTCTTCTAGACGGCTTGTCCATCATAAGGTGAAATACCAGCTCTTTCTTGGGTAGTTTATCTAGATACCAAACTGGGAGCATGCTTAGTCCTGGGTCAGAGATTGCCCCAAGGACCCAGTGACACCTAAAGTCCCTTGATAAAATTCACGCTTTCAAGTACCGCCAATCATTGTTGTCGGAACGCGCAAGACACGTGCCATGAGCGGGTGCTCCGCCGCCATTCGCTTCCAAGGGCCGGTTATTTCAGTGCTGCGCCTCCATTTGCTTCCAAGGGTTGCTCGAGACACGGGTTTCGTGCACTGGCACATTTGACGCTACTTGCAAGACAAACGCAAACACATCGAGGGGCTTTAGTGACACCCAGTTGAACACAACCACCAAATAAAGTAGTGTCCGTTCACACTCCAGGATTTTTTTTTTATTACATGTAGGGGATACCAGGGCAGCTTCACTTCTTGACGGCCGCAGCCTCTTCCTTCTGGAGGGTGAGCAGCATCTCGGCCTTCTTCTGCTGCTTCCTCTCCTCCCTCCGGTTGCGGGCCTCGCGCACCTTCAGCCTCCTCGCTTCGGCCTGGTCGCTGCACGGTGCAAGAAAAACAAACCACAACAGCAGATTAGCAATTCGTTCCGCTGCTAAACTGCAAAGGCCAGCACACACTAGACATAAATCAAGAATAGCAAGACAAGTTCCTCCCACAAAGCCCTCCATTCTTTCCACTTTAGCAGAGCAAATGCTGGAGAAGGAAAAGACACTCATGGCAAGTAGAGCTTTGTGGGAGGGGCGTACCCTGCTACACAACCTGCAACTGACTACTGGCAACGAGATCCAACCGTCACAATCCTAGCAGCTAAGATGTCAACTAAACCCACAGGGAGAACGACCTGAATTATTTGTTGGAATTTCTGAAGCAGCACTCTGCTGACATAGCAAAACGCTGCATCAGCGTTCCAATGGGGTTCGTGTCTGATCAGTGTAGTGCCACTTGAACACTAATCCCTGCCGAACACTGCCCCTATCGCAAAAGAGGAGAATGACATAAAGAATCCAGCTGCAGGCCTTGCATTGCACAAACACCAAGCTCTGTAAAAAAACAAGCTGAACAAAGTGCCCCCAACCGTTTAATCTCCTCGCCAATAGTTTTTATCATTGCAATGCACAAAAATTTATCTCGTGCAACAAGTTAATGAAACTCCATGTGCAACCACACATTTATTTGCTTCTGTGAATGCCTCTTGCAGAAGAGTGGAGGGAGACTTACTTGAGCTGCTTGTTCCTGGTCTTCTCGGCCTTCTTCTTGTGGATGTACTCCATGAGGACACGCTTGTTCTTGAACACATTGCCCTTGGCCTTCAAGTACAGGTCATGGTACCTACAGAAGCCGCAGGCAAGTGCCATGGTTCAAACACGGGGGAAAGTCATACCACACTTTCTGCCAGTGACAAAATACATGCACTGAAGAGCTTAGACGAATAGATGAACAAATAGCCTGTTAGGTCATCGGCTCTCAAACTGCACCTAAGTGTTTTCCCAGTTTAACCGCCACCCCTCAAAGCATAATGAGAAACAGTCTCTGGTATGTTTCTTATTGTTTACAAGCCCTGCAGACCCCCGAACTACTTCACTGCACCCGTATCAAAGCTGAGAACAGGAGGGGTTCCTTGAGACAGGAAAGCTAAAGAACATGTGCTTTACCTCGTTTCAGCTTCGCTCCAAAGCAGCCAAAGGCTGGGGATGGTTCACCACTTCGAAAAGAGTGTTCGTACACATTACAAAGTAATTCGCAAAAAAGTAAAATTCTTCAAATACTTTGTTCTTGTGCAAACATTGGACAATTTTCTAGTTGTGTCCTACAAAGAATTATAAAAAAAAATTAAATTACGTTCCACATTCGTCATAATATAGTAATGAAGATGCTTTGACGTAACACACTCGCTCATCTGCTGATAACACTGATGCAGCTACTACACGTTTTTTCCTATTTTCTTTTTCGTCTTCTCAATGGCCGAATCGTGGGCTTCAAGTTTTACGCTTTCCTCGCCAAGTTGCTGGACATCTTTCGGCTTTCCTAATGTCTACCGACAACGCAAGATAAGAAGAAAGGCATGTTTCAGTGTCAGTCACGAGATTGTGATGAATGTGCACTCTTCTTTGTCAAGAGTTCCAGACTGCCATAGTACTCAAAGTTGTTAAACGAACACCGGAGCTAACAGGTATTGGGAAATTAACGAAAACTATCTACCGACGGCAGCGCCGAGAAACGCTCTCCGATGAAAAACGGGTCAAAATCAGGTGTCGAGGCGGCGGTCAGAGGCAAAACCATGCAGTGTCGGTGGAGCGCCGAGAAACTGTGTGTTCCACTATGACTGGAGGAGCGTGGTAAGCTTTCGTTGCTGTTATACGTTTGCGGAGAGCGTGCTGCTTTGCTTGACATCAGAGACAGGGCGGTAGTCTACCTAGAGAGCTCACTCAACCTGCATTTTCCGTGGGCTCTGGACTGCACAGCGGCAGAGCTCATGGGCACCGAACGTTACCAACTCCTGTGTTCCAGCCACGGCCCTCCATGAAGCCCAGCAGCCACTGCACTGAACCGGAGTTTTATTCTAGGACGCGAAATGACATTTTAGTCATGTAGAAAACAAAATGTCTATCTTCGATGATTCCTCATCTCCGTGCAGATTCCGTGTGCAGTGATATACGAAGTTGCACCCTATTGCCGGCGTTAGATTGGCCCTGGCCACCCATAGATTTAGCCACGCTTGGAGCTAGGCTGAAACCGAGTATAGGTGTTTGGGAGGGCAGGATCTGATGTATGAGAAAACACAGGGTGCAGAATGCCTGGCAGCACGGTAAATTGTCTCACTTGCTATTTTGAGAGCTACTCACAGGTGCTTGTCGATCTTCTTGGCTTCCCTGTACTTTTTGAGGAGTCGCCGGAGCACTCGCATTCTCCGGATCCAGACAACCTTCTGGGGCATACGAGCGTTGGCGGTACCCTTCCTCTTGCCAGGACCGCAGTGACGTCCCTTGCGGCGGGCCTCGGCATTCTTGCGGACACGGGCGCGAGAGTGCACCGCCACGGGCTTACGGATGATCAGACCGTCCTTGATGAGCTTGCGAATGTTCTGACCTGCACACCATCCCAATTGAGCGTGTTTCAGCTGACAACGGTGTGCAGTTTTCGACGTTCTGCCAATGTCGCTATGCTGTTCTCTTCCTGATCTACAGTTGTGCATTCATTGACACGCTCCCTGTGTTATCATAAATACGGAACAAATTTCTGGTTTAATACCGCGCGAGTTGAGACTAATTCTTAAAACTCACATCATATGAAACAAGTCATTCACTGGCTTGATATTGAGACCCGTTATATTCAAACGTCAAGTCGCACGTGCTAAACAGCCGACCTTTTGCAGGTTACACCAAACCAATGTTATATTCTCGGCTTGTATTTGTGTGCTTAGCACTCCTCTTTATAATCGTTTAACGATAGAAACTTGGATAAATGCCTGCTTCAAAACAAAACCACGGCATACGTGCAACGAACTTTCACAAACCCAGTGATGAAGCAGACTGCTTTTAAACGAACACCGATGCAAGGCAAACCTCAAGATTAAGAGGACAAATCAATCTCAACTTACGGGAGTTGGAGTTGGCGATTTCGTTGGTCTCGTTAGGATCCAACCAAACCTTCTTGCGTCCGCACTTGAGAACGGCGGCGGCGAGCCGTTTCTGTAGACGTAGGGTACTAAGAAAAGACAAACGGAAAACAAAACGACGTAGCGATTAGCTTCATTGCGACAACTCGCAGTCATGTCACGGCATGCCCGGCGTAAGAAATGTGCGAGGGATGGCTAGGCCTAACTCCCAGCCACGTATCTTGATGGGCGACGAAGTTCGCTTAAACTGCCAATTTTGACCGAAGTCGCAACTGGTCAGATCATTATTAAACTTTGGGGAATGCATGCAACATGTTGTCGGATTGAAATCAAATTAATTTGACATTGCACGACGAAAAACGACGCACACAAGTTACCTCATGTTCACGGCTCCACCACGAGCTAGCCTGAAAGGAAGGGTAGTGATGCGGACAGGAGCGTCGTAGACCGCGCTAAAAATAGTGCGTTTCTACTACGCAAGTTATGCGTTCATTTAACATTATATTTTTTATATTACTTATTTAAATTAGTTTTATATGTTTATATTATTAAAATTTAATAAAAACATAAAATATCAACGCGTAATGCAGGAAAACAAATTTCTAATTTGTGTATCATTCCGCGTCTAGTTTAGGCTATTTCCCGCTAGGCCACCACTCATTTCCTCAAATATTTGTGTATAAAATAGTTTACAGTTCTTTTAATTTAGCATAAAATAGAAACCAATTTTTTATTATGTTTTTAATCTGCCAGTATTATAATAATCGATGCATGCTTTGCTCTAGCACCTGATAGTAAACATCTGTTGAGAGTCAAAACGCTTGACTTCATAAATGTAAGTTTTGCGAAACGAACACGCCATACCCATTCCGAAAGTACCGAACACAACAAAAAGATTCTTCATCTGAGAGCCGAGACTGGCCGAGAGGTGAAGGTCGCAAAGGACGGTAGCAGGGTCGCAAGGCTGTCCCTTAAAAAGAGGCACCGTTGCGATCCCTAAATACTCCGGGGTGTGTTTCCCCTCGTCGGCCCTTTCTCCGCACGTATTCTTCGATCTTGTCCGTAAGGGCCCGAGGTCCCGGTGTGCAAGCGAAGATGTCGGAAGCGATCCTCAGGGCGTCTTCAGGCCCGAGCGTCGAGCAAATTCAGGCCCAAGAGACTATCTCCAGAGTCACCCAGGGCATGCAGAAGGGAAAAGTGATCGCCGTGTTCACCAGCGGAGGTGATTCGCAAGGTGAGTGCTTAGTAAGAAAAAAAGAAAAAAGTCTTGCCGGTCGGTTTATGGCAGTCGCTGCGCATTGTCGGTTGACAGCTATAGTCAATGGTGTTCTACAAGATCGGGTGGTTTGTTTGATTTGTGAATCTGTTGGCGTGTATATTCGAATGCTCGCGCAAATTAGCGACTGCTGTATTTTCATTTTAAAGCGACCGCATTCCGAAATGTCGGTCGCACGACGTTGCGTGTTGGAAGAAAAGCAGCAGCTCCGTTTACTGTCAACGATTTTTTCCACTGGGCTTTCTCGCAGTTAACGCATGCAGTGTCCTAAGTTACGGTGTTTCCCAAATACACCATCTCACAGCGAATAATCTCAAGAAACACGGCGCTCTTTTATTATTTTACTCCAGAGGAATGCAAGTCGGCAAATTTCCGTGGTACTATACACACGTGTTTCGAGCTCTTTTGAACTTTAAAAACAACTTAAACATTCACAGAATGACACAATGACTCGTGGCCACGCTGCCATAAGCCAACGACTACGTTTTTTTTAATTTTTTTTTAAGTTACTACTTTAACCGCTTCGATAAAAGGAGCCGACGAAATCCTCTGTCTCTTGGCGTTCCTATCTCGGGTTATCCGTTGCTGCTTAATTATCGCGGAAGCGAACTGGACTCGCCGGTAAACCGTACCAGATAGGCAAAGTGAAGTATTGTCTGACTCTCTCTCTCTGTGTCCTTTAAAAAGATGGAGTATTTTTTGCGTTGCTTCCTTTTTGGCACTTGGCGTGACAGTTCACCTTGGGAAATGACCCCTGGCAGCACTCGAAGTGGGGTGCGCGCGTCCCAATGCAGTCCTTGTGATCGGTCTTTTCCGCCCTCAATTGGCTTAATCTTCACAATGTTTCTCCATTCATTGGTGTACGCACTTCGTACATTTGAGTCGCTCCGCTGAGTTTCTTGCATACTGGAGGGCCTCTCATAACAGATGAAAAAACTCAAATTTTTTCTTTATTCTATGGAAATAGAATACCAAAACTATTCTGACATACCCCGTCAGAATAGATGGATCTGATTTTTTTTTACATGCATAGGTAATGTCATTCTTTAAAAACTCCTTCAGTTTAATTTTTCAGAAGTCCCCCATCCAAATAATTTTCTTCTTTCGACTTCCCCCTTCACTACATGTATTGATAATCTTACGTGCTCCATCAAAATGGCACCGACATTGTGGCGCGTGCCCCGTCATAATACATGGTTTCATTATTCCCAACGTTCCCTGTCAAGTTAGTACAGATATTATTATACATTGGTTTATTAGATGGAATGCTTCTGCGTGGTATTTATAAAGATCTGCTCCAGACTTCTGTGACGTGTGCCTCCAACCTTGAGAGATGTCACAAACGGGACAGGACTGTCCAGTACCGCTGTAGTGAACTGCTACAGTGCACAAGTTACTTGCGAGGATCTCAAGGTATAGAAATATGAGACTTCCTGCAGACTCGCCGCTTTCTACATAGGGACAATCCAGATGCATTTCAGTGTTCCGGTTGCAGTGGTGTGGGAAGTGTCCGGGGAATGGTTCGGCGACAGGGGGGTAAATGGAGACGGAGTGAGACAGTTGCGGACAGTAGGCAGCAGTCAAAATCAAAGCGGTGAAATGTTTATTTCGAGCGAATGTGCAAGTGACCTTTCAATGAGTCAGTGAGCATTCTTCTGTATTTGGTGATCTTCCTTCCCTTTTGAAGCAGCGTTTACAAATGGCAGTAACATTGATGTAGTGAAGATGGATGGTTGTCCTCGAAATACAACATTTTTGTTTTCTTGTACCCAAAAATGAAATGGGAGAAAGGCCCCAAAAATGGCTCAAAGGTAAACAAGTTTTGCAATGTTGGAGTGATTTAGTGCAGAAGTTAGATCACAACATAATTTATTTTGGCCTCTTTCTTTCTCCACCCTTTGAAATCGTATCGGTGCAGACATCACGATAGGGAAGTGTCTTGTTAGTGTCGCCGAACGCGTTACGAGGTGTGAAACTAGTCATGAACTCCTGCGGTGCAATCCATGGCAAACACAAAGGATCAGTCTCGCCGTACACAGCAGCTATACGGTGCATTGACACCAACCCCCGCAGCAAAGCCTTTATGGAATGAGTTGAAGGAGTGTTGCAGGGGTGTGAGAAGAGGAGGAAAAAAAGGTGCGACGTTTGTACATCTCTTCTGACAAGGCTAATTTGGCGTACCTCATTGCGAGAGCAAACAAACAAACCTAGCGCACTGTGAAGCCCTGTCTCTGCACGCAGTGAGACGTTTGTGTAGACTTCAAGGGATCGGTGGCCGAGTGCATTGGTGCATCGGAACTTGGAGCACGTGGAGCCAGATCTTGTGCTGCAGAACCCAGTGACCCTGGGTTCAATCCCCACCCCTGCCTGTTCCGATCTGGATGAGCATCGTGCCAGCATGCGATCCTGTATTTCTCTACCGCGTGATGCACATTCGAAACCCCAGGCTAACAGTGGTACTGCTAGCCTGCGGCTTCGAATTAAAAAAATAATATAGTTTATGACAGGTATTTAGAATGGCATATTTATTATGGTTATGAATATTTGCTAGAAAAATATTCTCTTTTACTTTTGTCCAAGTTTTATATTCATTCACCATGCAACATTCTACCTTTTTCTCGGATCCAGTTGCTTTATAACAGTGTAGCCACTCAGGATTTCGACATCTGTGTATCCACCTCCGAGCTTTGTCACCTATTGAATAACTTGCTCTTTACTCCCTATTTTTAATTTTTGTGTTGTACTTTTTTATGTTAGCATGTTGAGTGTGATCATGCATATTTTTGGTTTCTTACTTATAGTGTTCACCTGTCAAATAATTCACTCTTTACTAATTTTCATTTTTCTGTTTTGTACTGTTTTTGTGATAGCATGTGTGAGTGTGATCATGTATATTGTTTTCTTTTGAGGGTGTTTTTGTGGAATTGTACCGTAATTTAAAAGCCCTTTTGATTATTTTTGGGCACTTAAATGAAAAATTATTATTATTATTAAACCAGCTTTCCCGCACCTCAAAGGCACACAGACCTTACACAGTATACAGTAGGCTCGCGATAATTCAAACTTGGATATTTCATACTTCTGCTTAACTCAAACAAATTTCAAAATTTTGGTTGTCCCGCTATGTTTTTAATGCAAAAGACCGAGGTTTTTTTGTCGGCCTTTAATTCATACTTTTTGTTCTCACGGCCCCATTGTATCCGCTTCTTTCCGAGCACCGGTGCACTGCAGAGAGGCAACACCCGCGGAGCTTGCTTCCGATAGTGTTGCTTCTCTGCAGTTCACCGGTGCTGGGGGGGAGAAGCGCACTCAACGGGGGCTCAAGCAGGGCACACAAGAGTTATCTATGTAAACGGGCACCACGCGGAAATTTCCATTGCAACTTCCGCGGATGCTGCAATGTGGCGGCAAGGCATAGGTCCACGTCACAGCGTCTGCACAAATTGCTATGAAAACTGCCGCGTGGTACCCGTTTTCATTGCTCGTGTCCCCTTCTTAATAGTTCACATTAGACAACTAATTGGCCGGATGAACAAACTTAGTTTTGTTTTGAGTTGTTGTGAGGTTTCTAAACAGTCCATGATAAACAACATTTTTGAGAGATGAATAAACTTATGTCATACATTTGAAAAATGTTTCATATGTGGCATACCCGCTTATGATTAGGAGGCCTATGTGGGGGAAATCCTCAAATACCTGTTTTGTATGCACCATATGGAAAATCATAATTTTATCTTGCATTATGTTTGCATCAATTTCTGATCATTCAAACATTTGATAATTGAAACAAAATGTGTGGCTTTCTGGAGTTTGATTTAAAAGAACACTGACACCCCCCAATTTTTTTTTAAATTTTTTGCTAGGCATTTTATTATGGTGTCAAAAGACTTCCCAATCAATATTTTGCTACAGTGTCACATATATTTTTAATAAAGTAAAAAAACGCAACTGCTCGAAACTGAAACTGGACTGGGGAGGAAGAAGAAATATAGAAGGGGTGAAAGATACCAGAAATCACGTGGCTGTGCCACTTTTTCTTTCATTTTTCAATTAACGTATTAGCAGCTTTTTAGAAGCCACAAAAAATGGGTATCATACTCCAAAAATAACTTTTTTTTGTTAAGCTCTTGAATTAGACACATTTGTCATAAAACTAACTTGCCAAAAAAAAAAAAAAAAAAGTTATTGGAGCAATATTTGTGTTGCGAGAAACATTTTTAGTTATGAGCAATTCTGGTATTTCGGCGCAATGACCCGAAATAGAAACATGTCACGTTACTTCAAAACAACTTGTGGAAGCAGAACACTGGGAAGTAATTCTTTGGTGGACTGTGTTTTTGTGATGTACCTATAGGCCCTTTCCGAAATTGTGAAATAACACATAGATTATGCGCAGTCATCATTAGTTGGTCTCATTGCTTCCTGCATGAAGCCCGTGATTAGTTCTGAGTTTGCGCCGAACACTGACGCAGCACTCGTGTGGGAATGCATTTCGATCCGGGTACACTCCGAATGCTGACGAAGCACTCATGTCCAATGCGAGCTCATAGTGTATGACCAACTAATGGTGGCTGCACATAATCTATGCATCATTTCGAAATTTCGAAAAGGAAAGAAAAAAATGTTGTGTTTTTAGTTGTCTTTGTGCCATTCTTCCCGGTGCAGGCATGAATGCAGCAGTGCGTGCCGTGGTCCGCATGGGCCTGTACACGGGTGCCCGAGTGTTCTTCATCAAGGAGGGCTACCAGGGCATGGTGGACGGCGGGGACTACATCGTCGAGGCCACCTGGGTCAGCGTGTCGGGCATCATACACAAGGTGACCTCTCACCGCGTTCGGGGGGAGGGGACGTCAAATGTGTGGCAGAGGTGTCTATGGGGACCTTAAGGTTTTCCCCAGATATTTTTGAGATGTAGACATCTGACAATTTCCAACTTCCTTGGAATAATACGCTCGAGGCCTTCATTGCTGGATCTCGGCTTGCTGAACTTGTTGGTGACGCTTTAATAAGCACGAAGAACTGTTAAAATATCACTTGCAAGGCAAGGTCATAACTGGATCTCTTTTTAACCTAATTAAAAAAAAAAAAGATACATGGTAGTTTGTTTTGTAAAAAGACTGGTCTCAGTTTGCTGAGCAGCAGGGGGCGATTGCCACAACTTTGGTCTTTTTTGCACTTTCTTTGCTGCGTTGCGCAACAGTGACTTTTGTTCATGGCAATTATGCAGTTTTATTGCATTGTGCCATGCAAGTTTGCCAAACACAGAAATCTGGGGCATTGTGCATTTTCAAATTTGGCATTGTCTTGTCTGGCGGAGGCAAAATATAAAGGCAGGCTGGACGTTGAAGAGTTGGGCAGTCGGCCCGTCTGGTGGGTGGCAAAACCGCTGCCACCCATTGTGGGCAGAATCATGGGGGAACATGAAGTTCCCGTAACAAAAGCGGTGGCAAAGGTCCGCACGTTCCGATGCACCTCAACTTCCTTGTAACAGTGCGCTCGAGGCCTTCACTGCCGGTCTTGGTTTGCCGAGCTTGCTGGTGACGCTTTAATAAGTGCGAAGAACTGGTAAGAAATCACTTGCAACGTCGTAACCGAATCTTTTTTTAGCTTTATTTTTGACAAAAAAAAGAAATGCATGGTGATTTGCATTGCATGAAGACTGACTAAAACTGTCAAGCAATTGGATACCTTCAAAACAACCTTTCATCTGTTTATTTATTTTTCAAATTTTTTAGACCACCGATGTCAGCGCTTACGATTTGCCATGCTTCATCCACCTTTGCACTTTCCTGATGGTTGATACCACTATCTTGTAAACTGGCACCAGTACTAAACCGTGGCATTACATATCTACCCCTTGTTTAAAAGGCAATTCTGAAGAAAATAGAAATGAACTTTTTTTTAATTTTATGACATCATTGGGTCTCTGAACACAGCATTCCATTCTGTTCTTACTCTTCTTTGCTTCCCAGAAATTTCTTCTTTGGTAAAGAGGTAGTCACAGCAGTGAGGGATGTCCTGGGGATTTCTCCCTCGTGTGAATACCTTTTATGATTAAGAATGCTAGCTAAATGCAAAATTTAGGCCTGAATCTGGTTAAATTTTACTTTTGTTGACCTACTTCACCGAAGAAATCTTGGAAAGAAGAGTGCTTCCAGCTGATAAGGTGTTAAAAGTTGGTGGTTTTCGTCTACCTCAAGGTCAAGAAGTTTATCAAAGGTATAAACAAACCCCTCTGAGATGCGTGGATTGGACGTGTGGAAAATAAAAATGTTTGCATTGAAAGTCACAGTTTCCTTTTTCTTAGAGCGGCATTTGGCATACTCAGGTACATGTGTTTGTATGTTTGCCTTTGTCTGCAATAACCCTGTATTTCTTCTGTCAGACGTGATTACATACATCATAAACGAAAAGGTCATATCGTTCCGTTACTTTTTAGGAGTGCCGTGTTCGTGGTATGCCTAACGAGAAAGAAGAAATTTCGTTATAGGTAGTAACTAAGTCATCAATTTTATGTGTTATTAGAGTAAGTAATTTGTTTTGTTTTTAATTTTTATAATGTTTGTGATTTGAATAAAGTGTCAAGAAATAAATGCAGGTTGTTCACAACAGTGCTTTCACTCTGATGTCAGCTGGGCTGTTGTCCACACTCTTCTCAGGGTGGTACGGTGATTGGAAGCGCCCGGTGCTCGGCTTTCCGAAAGCGTGAGGGCCGCCTGAAGGCGGCTGCCAACCTGGTGAATCACGGCATCACCAACTTGGTGGTGATTGGTGGTGATGGCTCGCTCACTGGTGCCAACCTCTTCCGCCAGGAGTGGAGCTCGCTGCTTGACGAATTGGTCGACAAAGGTTGGCTAGGCACTTTCAATCTCTGGCGTGGTGCTTTAGGTTGTCTGGATGCACAGTGGTCCTTTTGAGGGGTTTGATGGCAATGGGGCTTTAATGAATGAACAGCAAACACACTACAAACAGGCACAAAATGCTGTCTTTGTCTGTTGTGTTTTTTTTTTCCTTTTTTTTTTTACGTTAATCGGCCTTGAGCTTAAAGTGGAGTTGAGGAATTGTTTATTCAATTCCTGTGTTTGAGTAGTGAAGAGTGGTAGAAATGTTTTGCTGACACACTGGTCTCCTCTTTTTGTGTGTGGTTATATTATGAGTAGCAATATTAGTGGAAACTAATAAAAAGTGGTGCCATGAATGTGCACCCTTTTTTTGTGGGTATTTAAGCTGGGTTTATCTTAAAGCCAATCTTTAAATTTCTATGCATAAATATTTGAAAATTGGATCTTCTTCTTCCATTGAAAGGCTTAAATTTTACAGATTACAGTGTAGACCGCATATAACGTATGTCGCGGCAGTCGCGAAAATCCGCACTATAAGCGGTACCGCGCTATAACCAAAACATAAATTTTTCAGGCCAAAATACATGCCGTGAGACAACTTACCTTTGTAAAAGAATTTATTTTATGTTAGGTGAAAAATAAAGCTTAGTTTGAGGAAAGTCTTTATTTCACCAGACTAGTACAGTTCTGTCTCAAGTGTGTCACACATTTTGAAAGAAATGAGCGGCTTTTGTCTGGCGCAGCCTTTTAACGGCATCACGGGTTGCGGACGGATGTTGCGAGCGTTCAGGATTGCTAACCCTAATCACTTTTCTCGTGAAAATTCGCATCCTTCATACGGTACGCGCCAGTAATACTTTGAACTTGAGTACACGGATGAAATGCGCCAAATAAGAAATCCGGGCGATGTTCGAGGACACAAATGCTTAGAAATCACCACTGTAGTCGAAGTAAACAAATACGACGACACGGGCGTTTCTGCTGTCTTGAGAGCGCCGCCACGACATCGCCGCACGAGTAGGTGGATCTTCCCTTCTAGTACGTGCTGGGTTATCATAGCGACACACAACGAAAATTCACAGTCAAGGATAGCGCTTTTACGCGGACTGATGAGATGAACGCCGTCTACGACGACGATCACAACCGACGCCATGTTTGCGGATAGAAGCAGCCGGCCCGCGACCGGCATGCAACGCGCGCGAACACTTCTCCTCGACCTGCGATTGGTCTGTCGTTGCGGTTGTTTGTTTCCAACGCAGCGGAGGGATGCACGCACGTGTCGTTCACGTGCATGCGTCCCTCCGTCGCTATGGCAACTGAAGCCTCTCTCTTCGCTTCTGCCCGCTTCTTCGAGCAACCTCCTTGCCCCGCAAGTGCCGCTTGCGGCTCGCGCCGTCAGCGCTGTTATCTAGTGTCGCACAGTGAAGCGTGCTCGCTGCTCCAGTCGGCGGCGCGGTCGGCGGGCTGTGCCAGAAACCGCACTATAACCGGTATTTCCCTTCGCGCGCCTGCATTTTAAGTGGTATGTAATTACATGGAGTTCTATGGGAGGCAAACCGGTGGTTTAAAAAAACTGCGTTATACCCGGTCCTGCACTATAAGCGGTTACGTTGTAAGTGGTCTATACTGTATTACATAATAACATTTCCTTGCCACCATTGGTATAAAATTTTTGTTGAGGGCAACAGTTGATTTTATTTTATGTTTATTGGCATGAAACAAAACTTTGTCGTCAACTCAATACGAAGGTGTAGATGAGTTCCCCTTAACAGATGAGCATCCTAGTCATTGTTCTTGAGCAAAAGACTAAAGGTCTATTTTATTCTCTCATGTTCCAGTCTTGTTCGTGCATAACTGCTTCCCAAAACGCTAAAGTTTCCCAACAACATCTGAATTAAGTTTTTGCCTTTGTTGCCCTTCCAGCTGTAAGAGAATCCTGATTCGTGTTGCGTTTTTATCTGCAACCAGGCACCATCTCCCCCGAGCTGAGGAGCCAGTGCGCCCACCTGAACATTGTGGGCATGGTGGGGTCGATCGACAACGACTTCTGCGGCACCGATATGACCATCGGCACTGACTCAGCGTTGCACCGCATCATTGAGGCCATCGATGCCATCGTGACGACTGCCTCAAGGTTTGTGTGCCAATGTGTCGCACAGGACATGGCACGGTTATTGGCTCGAACAAGCTGGCCATTTCTCGTTTTTGTTTTTACGTCCGAGACTATTTCATTGAAACTTCCCGTACGTGCAAATCTGCCCATCTGTGGCACTGACTTAGCTTGTAAAAGTTGGGGTTTCTCAGGGGTTTGTCCGAGTTACCTAAATACAAATAAAGTCCAGTGTTGTGTTTGTGCCAGTTGTATTGTTCAGTGTAACTTTATTGCATGTGTGTAGGGTTTTTATTATGTGCCGATGAACGGTAATAAGCTTGCACCCTGTACCATCTTGATTGGTGAGGAGGTGGGGGAGGGGGAAATGGGCACCAAAGGTTTTGGTGGGTTGTTCCGTGCTTGTTTCCATCAGATTTGTTCTTGGTGCCGAGCACAGTGTTGATTTACGTATTATGGAGTCAGTATTAGTATGTAAATGCCGTTCACGATAATGCTGCCATTGTTTAGATTATGCATTCAGAAGTGCTCGAGTCGCCAAACGAATTGGAATGTGTAGCTTATTTTACGCCACTGCAATATCACTTGCTTTTTTCGCGTTGCTGTTAGTGTGTGGTAGCGGACTGACTGTCCGTTACCACACACTATTCGTTCATGTAGTATAGTTAGGAGTCACAGATGTCGGCAGGCTAGAGGGGAGACAGTGTGCGTTTGTATTGCCTCGACTTGAGCTTCACTAAACTGTATTTGTCGATGCGTTTTTTCTGTATCTGAGTCACAAGTTTCGTTTAATACTAATTTTCTGCCCTTTTTGCATATTTGCTACTGCCACAAATGATTAATTTGTTTTTTTACTTTTGTTTCTAGCCACCAAAGGACCTTCATTCTGGAGGTGATGGGCAGGCACTGTGGGTACGAAGATTTTTGTATTTCTATACTTTTCGGAAGTCCCCTCTATTGACAAGCTGCAGGCCCTACATAGGCTACTATCCACTTCTACCCTATTGGACATCTCTCTGCTGTTCACGAATAACACCTTGCACTTTATTGTGCGCATAAAATATCTTCAAACTTTCTTTTAAGTATACAATTTGGAAAAGGTGCAACTTTAATGTGCCGCCAAAAATTTAGAACCTCGGGTTGGATTTTGATTTTGATGCTGAGGTATTTCTTGACCATCGATTGAGAGAGGTAGGCATTCCTTGAGGTCAATAGATTTGAGAACCCTTGGTGGAGTTGACCAAAGTGGTGCCGCCCAAAGAGCCTAAAGTGGAATGGTTTGTGCGGGACACTAGAAACTGCGCTGACGCTGCGTGGTTAGAGGGAAACTGGATCTTGTTTGCCCAGATACCTGGCCATTGTGGCTGCCCTGGCCAGCGAGGCTGACTTTGTCTTCATCCCCGAGTGGCCCCCAGAGGGCGACTGGCCGACCGTGCTCTGCAAGAAGCTGCAGCAGGTGGGCTCTCGTTTGTCCCTAATTTGTCCCTAAAGGGATGCTGGAGGGAATTTAGAGAAGTTAATACTATTAGCGATATAACAGATAGAGTACTGATATAAGCACTACTGTCCCAAGTTCTAATATGAAGTGCTGATTTGTTGTCTCCTCATATATCAGTTGAGTGAAGGAATGAACCGACCGCTAATGTGGCATATTTAGTGGGGTACAGCAGTAATGCGTGCATGACGTTTCGTGGTCTCGCATATGCCGGGTGTGTCACATTGCTTATATTCTTTCCTAAATTCTCAAAATTCTTGTTTCTTTTTTTTTTTTCCTGTTAGTTTTAACTTGCTATATCTTTGCAAAAAGCATTGTCGAAAAAAATTATGGAAAACAAAAATGTGCAGTACGTACATTGCATCTTCTAAGAGGCAAACAAACAAATGTTTAGAAAATAGAAAAAAAAAAGTCCTGGAATCGTTTTCAGTTTTCCTTTGACTTGCTTGGGGTGCTTTCGCATGTTTGCTTACCTGAAAGACCGGCTTCAGTTTTGTGCTGCTGCTATTGTTGGGATCCGAGCCGGCGAAAATGTTGCCCGTTACTTGAGAATGCAAATCTGCACTTGTGAAGTATATCTCGAATGTTACTATCAGATGGCAACCAAGATGCTCTCATGACAAAACATTGACACCAACAAAGCACATAATTGTTTTCCTCTCTCCGCTCTGCATACCGTTGCATCTGAAATGCGTTGATTTCACCGGCCGGGCACAACTGACCGAGGTGCATTTTTAAGTACTCCAGCCATACCAGTCCTCGGCTTTTTCTCTTGTTCGTGACATTCCCACTTTTTGGGAGAGCCCTTGCCATTGTCATGTGAATTGACTGAATTACGATTGTCTAAACTGTTAGCCTTTTGCCTCTGATTCTCTTTGAAAAGCTCTTACTCTTAAAATGCAACAGAATGTGGATGTTTTTACTTTCTTTTTCTGATGGTATATGTAAAACAAAATTAGTAACAACTTCTCTTTGCCCCTGTATCACTCAACACCTGCTGCCCTCTTAGAGGTAACTCAACATTTTGAGTATTTTGATGGGAATGTGTGCTATTGTATCGGCATATCTATTATCTGCAAAATGCATTTGCGTATTGGTATTTCAATATACTTGTTCAGGTATATTTCTCAAATAAATTACCGAGATGCATATTGCATCTCAATCATTTATTCTCAATGCTAAAAAAAAAAAAAAAAGTTTTCATGTTTATTGTTTTTATATATTCTTTGTATATTACAATATCTGTAATTGTATGCCTTTTGCAGTATTTCTGCTTGTTGCCATTTGTGAAGGTCTTCTAAAGTGTGCCTGTTGGCTAAAAAATCACAGAAATTTTTCTTTGTTTTGTGCCAGGAAAGAGATGCTGGCCAGCGGCTGAATATCATCATCGTTGCTGAAGGAGCTCAAGACAGGGCAGGACAACCCATTACTGCTGACGATGTCAAGAAGGTGGTGCATTTTTAGTGTAGCATTAAAAATTTACAAAATTGTCGATTTCAACTTCCTGCATGGAGGCCCTTCAATTCTTTCAAGATGGTTCCTGAATTTTATGATGCTAGTGGAGTATGATGGCTCAAGACCTCTCAGCTTTGTTGGGCATGTTGGCACACTATCGTTAAGTTGGTAAGGGAAAGAAAAGAAACAGACTATGCACCAGCTGTTTTCGTTCCATGTGTGTTCTGTTTTTCTCATTTGCATCCAAGGCCATTCTTATTATGTACCTGGTTTGTTTGTGTCTGACTAAATAATTTTGAACTTTTCACCTAATGTTAAGATTATTTCCAAATTATCTTCAAAACACCACCCCCAAAGAATACTCATTGTTAGTGCATGCAATGAAATCTCCTCGAAAGCAATTCTGTCCTTAAAACGCCAGATTCTAGGATTTTTACGTCTCGAGTAAAGGTTGCATCAGATCGTTACAAGACCCTCAGAAACCTTTGAATTTGCAACATCTGACTCAACTATCCATTTTGTGAGACTTGAGGCCCGTTCACAGGTACACCACTGTGATATCTCAGTGCTGTTAGTCAGCATTACGAGCAGGGCTGGCCTTGCTGATGCTGCGCCGACTTCACGCTATATTAGTGACACAGCGCCGATAATGCCCCACGTCGGTGCCAAGTTTCGTGCAATTCAGAGCTGCAGCAGTGCTGTTCCTAGTGTCGACCGAGTGCTGCACGTATCTGTGAAGCGGCCTTTACTTGGCAAAAGTTTCTCACGTGAACTACTCCATCCCCCGCAGGTTGTGGTGGACAACCTGAAACAGGACACCAGGGTGACAGTCCTTGGGCACGTACAGAGAGGAGGAAGCCCCTCTGCTTTTGACAGGATCCTGGTGAGTCTTCCTTGGAAATCTCTTAGTGTCTGCGCTTGAGGCTTGAGCAGCGCAGTCTGTCATTAAAAGTGTGCCTTCGACATTCATCGACGGCTCCCATGCTCCAATCGCCCTTTAAGCCGAGACAGCAGTCAAAGATACCAGCACGAGGTCGGGACTTTGAAGCTATCTTCCACAGAAAGGCGCGTCTCAAAGCCAAGAGTGTGGACTAGCTTGTCCCCGTAGCCTCGGTTGCAGTCTCGGCTTATAGGTGAACGAAGTACAGGAAACAAGGCTGCAGTAGCGTTGGAGTTTCTACGTCACCTGCTGGAAGCCAGTGCAAGCCACAGGTGTGACGCAAGTGCCATGTCGGCGTTCGGCTAGGACTTTTGTTGAGTCGGCGACAACACGACTTCCAGTTAAACGCCGACGCCAGGACTCGTCTCCAACCTGTGGCCCTCACGTGCCTGCAGCGGGCGCCATGGCCTCATTATTTAAGGGTTATCGCAGCAATTAAGGGTGAGCTGAGATGGGATTGGGAGAGGAGAAAGTGAGTACAAGGAGAGAGGAAGTTGGGTATGTCATCCTCTCCCGAGAGACTGGGGGGCTTGTTCTTTGCACCCTCGTCGCCACCAGTGCTCGTGACGCGTCATGGCGGCGATTGGCTCCTCCCTTAGCCCACCATATCGTTTAAACAGGGTTGCAGGATGGGAGCGGAGGCTGTGCTGGCCCTGTTTGAGGCCACTCCCGACTCAGAGGCTTGCGTGGTCTCCCTCGACGGGAACCAGGCCGTCCGGGTGCCCCTGATGCAGTGCGTCGCAAAGGTAGGCTTTGCTGCATAGACGGAGCTTTGAGATTGCATCGTCATTCGACGAGAAAGAATCACGAGGCGAGAAGCGTTAACGTTATAAGCCACGCCCTGCGCTTTCAAGCTCTCGGCGACTCAAGAATGCGAAAAAGAGCTCTGCCTTTTCTGGCTTTAGTCGGAAACAAAAGTGATTTTGGTGCTTTAGAAAGGATAAGCTAAGTGATGGACGTGTTACTAATGTGGCAATATCCGTGAAAATATAAGCCTACTAATGTAAAAAAATATCTAATGCGGAAGTAAGGTAGAACTTCTGCAGTGTGCGTGAGAACTTCTACGATCAGAATGCATTGATTTGTCTCCTTTATTAGCACAAAGAGAAATGACACATCTTCTGCTAATGGTGATTTTTTGTCCGTTGCACATCAATGAATTTATTAGCTTAGCTGTGGGGATCAATAAAATGAAGGAACGAAATTCCGTGGGATACACAATGGTTGCCTTCTAGCGTAAGTGTTGCAGTGGCATTTTAAGACTTTTATAGCTTGTTTGCCTCCTCTCTCTTCTTCTATTTTGGATGTCCTTCGCAAAGTCTGTAAAGCCTGATTGCGTCTTGTCGTGACGCTGAAGGTTTTTCCCTGCAGACGCAAGCTGTGGCCAAATGCATGGCAGACAAGGAGTGGCAGAAGGCGGTGCAACTCAGGGGCAGGTCAGGACCCTCACATCTTTTGCAGGAGATTTCTTGGCACAGTGGTTTTAGATGTCGTGTTTCGCGTAGTTTGATATGTTCAATATTTCACAAATTTTGCCAAGTGTGGGTCGTGGGTACGTTCTGTGGAGAGAAAATGTAATGATTTGTTGTATAATATGTTATGCATTTGTGACTGGTGTGATATATTTGCACATTAAATTTTTCACAATATTCAGCAAAGTCACAAAATTCAAGAAAATTAGCTCTTAGTGAAAATTATGTAATTTGCACTGTATATATTTGATTAATAAGTTTTTACTCTATAAGTACTTTGACTATACGAAGTAATTTAAATGCCTTATTAGCATTACAATCTTGGCACTTTTCATTTGCTTTATTCATGATTTTATTCCCTGCTGCATTATTTTTCCTAATCTTCATTTTAGTATTTCAAGTACTGTCCTTTCCAGCCTATAAGTCACAGTCCCCTATAAACGGCTATTTGTAGCAAAAAGATTGTACATACCGTAAAGTCCTGTATGAACGCCCGCCCCCGAAAGATTGCCCATCCCGTTTTTTGGGCTAAATTGTCCTTGACGAAAATATTCTGAAACATCGGCCGGCCACCCCTCGATTCCCGCCTGATATTGATCATGCTGTATCCGACTAGAATCACATCAACCGCGCAATCTGTGGTACCAGTTCATGTGACAAGCCTGTTGGCCCAGGTTTCCTCATGTTTATTGCACCATGACACATGAATCTGCGGTACCCGTTCCCGTGACATGCATATTCGTAGCACGTTCCCCCATCTTTTTTTTTCTGTCTGCGATTTGTGTGTGCGACGTTGGTCCCCGTGATAAGCAAATTTGTAGCAGTTTCCTGTGTTAATCGCACCGTGAAACGCGAATCTGCTGCGTCTGCAATCTGCAGTATCTGTTCCCATGACATGCGAGTTCATAGCGGGTTCTCGCGTGTTTATTGCACTGTGAAGCGCAAATGTTCTGCGGTATCCATTCCCGTGGCAGGGTAGTTTGTTGTGAATTACCGTGTACTTATTGTTTATCGCTCTAAGCTCGTCCACTTTGTTGCCCACTCCTGAAAGATAATCCACCTATATGTTTGGCATGATTTGCTATTTTTTCGACAACATTGAAAGATAGCCCACTTCTACTAATTGCAGGGCCCTGGTCAACGGTGACTGGGAACGAACGACAGTCGAATTTGGTTCATTGCTCTTCTCTCTAATCTTAAAACTTGCACTTTTCATCTTTTTCTTTTTATTGCACACCTAAAATTAAAGGGGCCCTGCAATGACTTTTTGACTGGTTTTCAATTTGCACTGAACCTGAGCGTACTGAACGCAGGAACTTAATCAAACTTTTCTTTTCTCAAATTTCGCTTTATTTTAAAAGTTATAGGGAAATTAGAATTACAAAAGCAAGCAAAAAATAACCTCCTTCATGACGTCCTAGGTCCTGGCTTGAGTGGCCTTGAACTAAAGGAGGAGTAGTGAGCTCATCGAGCGCTCACGGCTGCCGCACTCCGTGTCAACGGCTCGAGAGGGTGCCACTAAGGCACGTGTTGGATACGCTGTATGAAGCGGGCGGCCAGGGCAGCTAGCATTGCATTTGCTGCGCGACTAAACACTAATTCAGCATAACGCTTCATTGGCTACAAACGACAGCAAACACAGGGTAAAGATCAGTTCAGAACGGGAGCCACTTCGCGCTGACGCACCGCCAAATGGCCAAATCGCCAGTAGGGCCCGCGCCGAAGGCCTTCGGAACGCTCGGAGCCGGTCGGATTCTTGAGCTGGTATACGACCGCAGCGCCGCCGCTTACATCCGGGACCTTTCTACGCTCCTCGTTCGTCGTAGCCTCATCCCACTAGCCTTTTCTAGTATGCGCCGTGTTTTTCCGCCGCTTGGTGGTGGGTATATTGACGGGTCATTTCTCGTTTCCGTACTATCTAAACTGCATTTCTTTCTTTTCTGACCTAAAATAGTGAACAAAAACTACTTTCATACATAATTGAAACGGTTCGCGACACTTATAATTTGTATCTCGACTAAAAAAAAGATTTTAGCGGCTTTGACCAGTGGCAAGCCCAGGACCAAAGACGTCACATTTTGCGCGCTTTCGGTACCGCGGGTCGCCCTCGTCGGTGGAGGAGGTTTTTGCGTCGTCCGGTTAAAATATGATGCACTGATATTTAATTACTCTCTCCGTGCCCGCTGGCTTACCCGAATCCCAAGAGACGTGGGAACCGCAAAAAAGGTAGACGCTTAAATATGATTGCATTTACTTTCTTTTACTTTAATTTACTTTCTGTTTTCACCCTATTTGCTTTCGATTTTAGATGGGCTATCTATCGGGATAATACGGTATGCGCAAGCAGGGGCCAGTTTCAATATCCTCACCAACGTATCAAACGAGAAATATAACCCTGCAGCGAATTCGCTTAGTTAAGGGTCATACCGATGGAAAAATATATTTTTATTTACTGGAAAACATGATTCCTTTATGTATCACTAGTTAAACTTACTTTTTCTTGCAAAGCAGAGTTGTGGTGAGCCTGCAAAGCTTACAGTAGATGCATTTGAGGTACTGATAGAAAGAGAATACTGGTGTGTTTTGGGCACAATATTACATTTTATCGGGAAATTCTCGAGAAGCTTGCGGTTGGGAAGCTCTCGCTCGAGAGGGTCAGCGTTCAAGTAACGTCTTCACCACCGTCCTTTCCTCATGCCGCAGGAGCTTTGAACGTAACCTGCTCACTTACCGTATGCTGACTAGGCTGAAGCCACCAAAGGCTGCACTGGACAAAGGGGCGGTGAGTCGCGTCTTTTCGGGCGGCACTTTGTCCGAGCTGCACATATCGAAGAATTGTCGCTTCAACTTGTCTTTTAATTGCCTCTTCTTTTGCTCTCATGGGGAAAGACGTCGAGAAAGGTGAGGTAACCTTGAAAACTCTAAACGTGGAAAGCCTGATCGATACTACTGGTTCTAGCTTTAAGTTAAACAAATAAATTCTAGGTTTTTTGTTGTTGTTTTCTTGAGGGGGGGGGGAGGGGGAAGGGGAAGGAAGGGAAAAGAAGGTATGGAGGACAGAAGAAAGGAACATAAAATCATGAGCCATTCCACTCTGCGAAGGGGGATGACCAGCGAAGCTGTTTAGCAGACGACACAGACGTGACACAGAATTTTAAACAAAGGTGCAGACATTTATTGTCTTGATCGGTGGTCATATTGACGAAAGGTACGCACACACATGTCGAGGACCATCGCCGCCCCGAGGGGCCGAAGGAAACTAAACATGCGTGGCAGGACTACCACATAGCGGAAGGAAAGGAAACTAGGCACGCAAGCGCTTGGAATGACGACAAAGAGGGGGCGGTGCAAACCCTCTCCGAGTTTTTGTTGACGCGCACGAAAAGTCCGTGGAACCCTAGCCATAAACAGCTTCTCTGTAAAATCCTGGCTCGAGAGGAATGTGAATCCCCAAAACATTCTGTCTCAGCTCTACATGTTTGCAGGCAACTGTGGTTCAAAAGCTAGTCTGGCTACTGCGTGCGGTCGAGTAAGCGCCTCCAACTGGCACCGGGACGGAGGCGTCCAGAGGGTGTACTTGCGGATATGCATAGACGAATTGTTGGCTCGGCGCCAACGGGCAAAGTTGCCCCGTCTTTTAGTCATTGACTGGATGAGAGTGACAGGAAGGTCGTTCGGTTGACCCGCCTCCAGCGCAAGCCTCCTATCTTCGGTGACGCTTTGTCGCCTCACGAGCCTGGAGGGTGCGTGCAGTACCAAAAGCGTGACAACAGGCAATGAGCAGAATCGTAGCAACTACTCGAGAGATTGGGAGGGGCAACGTCGGGTGGTTGGGGGCAGATAATGGGCAGGGGGGGGGGGGGGGGTTCTTCCCCCTTGTTCCAACATTAGTGGGCCCAACGAGCACATGCTGAAGGCCGGGCATTTGGAAAAGACGCCCTGTGCTTGCGGTCCTCTCAGTGACATGATCAGTCTACTTAAGGGGGGACGCTTCCCAAAAATGTGAATGTCTAAAACAACTTGTCTGATTTATATAATATTTACAGGGCTTGTTTCTGTTGATGTTGAGAACATTTGTGCCAAATTTTGTTAACTTGGGTGAAGTACAAAAAAAATTGCCTATGTTTAAAGATGAAAGTGGGCGTGTCTGCGTAGGAAAACTGTCGTTCTGAAATTACCTATAAATTTGTCATTTACATGTGTTATATTGCTTTAGGACAGTTCAGAACACATAACTATGGAGCTGTATTTCTATATTATACCATTTTTCGTGACAAAAAAGTCAGATAAACACAAATACTGTTTTTTAGACTTCCATGTCCACAGTTTTAGTTCATGATCATGAAAAATGACAAAAATAAAAAAAATACAAGCTCATAGCTATCTTCCCCTTAAAAGTTCCCCCCAGAATAGCTCATAAAAATTAATCCAAGTTACGTAATAACAAAACGATAGTTTTCCCAAAAGTGAAATTTACGCCAACAAGGGGAATGGCAAAAAATGTGTTCAAAGTGCTCCATCCTCTACCTTTTCTTTGTTATCGGTGGACCGAAAATAATTTATGAAAAATTAACTATACATAGTGTAAACTAATGAAACTTTCTGGGAATACTCTCTAGATGTTTGTGGATGTAAATATGACATTTTTCAAAATCAAGATTTTTTGCAGACATCGTTCTTTCTGGGTAGTGTCCCCCCTTAATGTCGACAGCAAAGCAGGCAAGGTTGCCTGTCTATTGC
This sequence comes from Ixodes scapularis, assembly GCF_016920785.2. Classification (NCBI taxonomy): domain Eukaryota; kingdom Metazoa; phylum Arthropoda; class Arachnida; order Ixodida; family Ixodidae; genus Ixodes; species Ixodes scapularis. The sequence goes on from NW_024609882.1 coordinate 36,355,350, forward strand.
ATACCAGACGGAAATCCATTAATTCTGGCAAGTGGCAGAGTTGTTGCGACAACACTAAATCTTTTCTTTTTTTTTTCTCCCGTTTGCCGTTGTAACGGTGGCGTAATTCCAGGGCTACCGGCTGGCCGTGATGCATGTGGGAGCACCCTGTTGCGGCATGAACGCCGCTGTGCGTTCTTTCGTCCGGAACTGCCTCTTCCGTGGTGACACGGTCCTCGCGATTCACGACGGCGTCGAAGGCCTAGTGGAGAACAACGTAAGTTTGGCGCCTCGTTGGCATTGTTTTGTACTTGGTCAAAACCTGTCTTCTTTATTTCACTTGAGACTCCCGCGTCCTAAGCTGCCGCCACTCGCGCTTCAACGTCTCGGTGAACAACCGTAATGTTGTTTACCCTCTCCCTCCTTCCTTCTGGGGCTCCACGGAGTTCTCTCGCCCGCCGTTGTCTCCGCTCACCACCCGTAGGGGCGCCCTTTTTGGGCCAGTCTCGTCCCTCGCGGCGTTTGTCTTTTCCTTTCAGTGTGGATGCCTACGTCAAATTTTTTATGCCTCGACAGTTATTAGCCTTCAGAAATACGTGCCATTTGCGACCTACGTGTTTGGTTGTGGCCGGGCTCGGCAAACGTTGGTGCTGGCTAGGGTCAGCCTTGTGCAGAACGATGTTCCGTGTAGGGTTGCTTATGGAGTGGCTCCCGTGACGGCTATGTTGTGTTGCGATCTAAATGGGTACGGTCAAATGCCTCTACTAATGAAACGCCCATTTGACGAGGTAAAATAATGTTCCGGCCAATCTCCTGTATGTTTTTTTGTGACTACTACAACGAATTCTTGTTTAACAAATATTTCTGCTTAACGAAGCGATTGCGCGACCCCACTAAGCAAAAACGACCGGTATGACGAATTTTCTTCGTGAAAAGTAATAGATTTTGCGTAAATTGTTGCTCTCTAGTGACGCGCATAAGGAACAGAAATACTGCGTCAGTGACAACAATTGAAACCACTGCTGCGCCGCTCGTTCTCAGTTTTGAGCTTACATAATTTGTTAGTGTGCAACCTTTTGTCTAGATGGCACTACATGATTATGTTGCTTCCTACATACGACACCATCGGGACTTCCTAACATTGCTGCAAAGTGCTCACGCACGCTCGTGCACACTATCGTTTTGCTCGTGCCGTTGAGTATGCGCCAGTCCGCTTCAAGATAAGTTTTTTTTCGACGCTCCGTCTGGGCAATGCAGACACTTGTCTTCTTATTTTGCGGGTATGTCAGCATATTTGAAAGAACCCTTGCAAACAAGAGTAATAAAAAGGTATTTTAATGAGCAGTCGCAACATTTTTATGCTCGGCATTTTTTCGATCGACGCGCCCATCTTCGTCAGGATTTACCATGATACCCAATCTTGTTCGATCTAAGTCCGAAAATGTTTGGCGTTGGAGCGATAATATGTGGTTGAGGAAACGTGATTGGGGTCAGTGCAGTCGCTTCGAGAGCCTCCTTTGAATGACACGGGGAGGTGCAAGCCGTTGCCCGATTTAGAAAGGGCCAAATTTACACAGTCGGCTAAAGCCTCTTATGCACTGTTTGATCAGTGGTCAATGTCGATGATCTAGTGATTATTGCGATTCATATTTCAATCGCTCATATTTGGACAGCGGGAAACTAGTAGTTTGCATCGAGGAGCTCCTGGTGTCTCGGCTGTAGTTGACAAAGTTTGCCTTTGACGGTACCGGTGGTGTGATTGCTAGCCTGGTGTGTCTTTAGGTTATGTCATGCAGTGGTGAGTGCATGAACGTGTGCCAGTATAATTTTCATTTAGAAAAAAAATAAAATAAAAGGTAATAATTGATCCCAAATGCCTGGAGTCTGCAGCGTGAGCCTTCGCTCCACATGTCTGCAATGCGCAAGCAGACACCATTCTTTCTTTTGATAAGTCAGTTGTCATTTTACAAAACCTTGTTTCTAATGTCGTTCATAATGTTTTCTAAAACACCACGAATGTGTGCAAGTACCTCAATTTGCGATAGCACAGATTGAGTTTTGCGGGATAAATTTTTCACACTCAACTAATGCAACAAAGTTACCTTTACTACAGAAGATTTCACCAGTCCTGCAGACTTCATTATAAAGGTGTTTGATTCTATTGAGCAAATGCCTCTTTGGCTATGGAAAAGTAAATTTACGAAAAAAAAAAGAAAACAACATTAAGAGTGCAGTGTTGCGCTCCCTTAAAAACCAAGTAGTCGACTCAAATGCGAGTTGTTGTAACGGTAGTGGAGGAATAGCACAGTAATGGAGTAGTATTACTTACTAGTGGTAGAAAATGTTTATTTATACTGCTTTAGAGTGTAGTGGATGAACGCTAAGCGGTATATAAGAAGTGCGTCCAAGAATGTCGCAAGGCTATGCAAAATGGTGATTTCCAAAACAGGTTCCAACTTCCGGCAGCTTTTGCGCTGTCTTGCATATAACATATCCAGCTGCTCAGTGGGCATGGTTGGGTCATCAAGAGAATTATATCTCTAATGTTAAATAACAAAATTGACAATGTTAAAAAAAATTTTTTTTTGATGCTCGGTTTGGTTTTGTGTTTGAATCTCCGTGTGGACTGCTGTTGGTGTTAGCATGTTAGTGTGGACAATTGTTTCTTGTACTGACATGTACCTTGTGGGCCAGATCCACAGCATCCAGTGGCACGAAGTGGCCGGCTGGGTGGGACAAGGCGGAGCTTTTCTGGGAACAAAGAGGCAAGGCTGTTTTTCTTTCGTTGCTACTTTTGTTTTATTTTTGAAAGTCACATTCTGGTGCTAGCGAGAATGCTGGTTCACGCATTTGTGTTCAAAGTTTTTGTGAGCTTAGAACAAAATTCTTCCAATGTCCAGGACGGTTCCCGGGGACTTGATGGAGCAGATCGTGGCCCGGATAAAGGAACACAAGATCCAGGCGCTTCTCGTCATTGGAGGATTTGAGGTGTGTACTTTGGTTCTGTCTTCATGGGCTGGCCTTTCCTTCAATTTGGTTGAATTTCCTGGCACTACGGTCAGCGACATTTTTCGGATGCAAACATTTAGGTCATCCTCGATTATTCCGGCATCTTCGCGGGACTGTCATTCACCCTGCAGTGTTAATGCTCGACGGCAACTGAAATTTCGGATGCGGTTGAACTCATAACTGAATTTTTTGGACGGAATGTTTGCATTGTTTGCACCTTGCTGTGAATCGTGTAAACCGTGTGGCCACCTTATTGGTTTTGAGTTGTGGCCTCGATATTCTCACGGGGGACAAGTGACGAGGCGAAGAAAGTTTTGTGACCCGAGAGCTTACCGCGGAGAATGCGCCCAAATCCGGCGGCTGATACACTTGCGAGGTGGCACGCATTCAATTCTGGATACTTTCGACGGAGGGACACACGTATTGCACTAATTCGGATCACCGTCCATCTTATTTTTTGTGAATTTAGGGGTTCGAAGTTAGCAGGGATAAAGTTAGCTTCTCTGCATCGTTTCTATTCACACTTTACTTGTTTCGATTTGCGTGCTCCAGGGATACCACACGGTCCTGCAGTTGGCGGAGGCACGGGAGAGACACCCCGCTCTGCGCATCCCCATGGTGGTCATCCCAGCTACCATCAGCAACAACGTCCCCGGGACGGAGTTTTCGCTCGGCGCCGATACTGCGATCAACGAGATCACTGAGGCACTGCTTACTTTGCTCATTGCTCCTCCTTAGCATCGGATCGAAGTGTTAAGCAGGGGGCGATTGTGTTGACTCTTGTTTACATTAAGGAGCAGACGAGGAAAAAAAGTGAAAGCTGTTTACAACTCTTTGTAAAGCCAAATTAGAGTGCAGCTCTTGAGGAGGAGGATGGAAGGGTACTGAGGGGAGGGTATACCTTTCCTCCCTCCTCCTTATCCTCCTCCTCCTCTCATTCTTCAATCTCCTCTGGGGGGGGTATGTGACTTTGGCGGGGGGGGGGGGGGGGGAGGGGGGGGGGGCTTGCACGGTGCATTATGGGACATTTCCCATAACGCACCGCGCGGTTACGCCGACGCCAACGCCGACATCGCTCAAGCCGGAAACGGGTGCCTAAGAGCTGTGCTCTAAAAGACATACTAGTTGGATCTCATTTCTTGTCCTTGCCTTTTCGTGTTGTGGTCGTGTGGCTTATCAAAGGCAAATTTGTTGCGTGCGGGTTTAGACAGCTGTAAATTATGCTATTTAACGTTACAGTGCACCAAAAGAAAAACACTCACGGACATAGGCACACCAAAAAATAACACAGCATTGATTTCCCTATACCCCCCTACGGGGTTGTACTCCCCTCCCCCTTGTTTTTCCGAAGGCACCCCCTTAATTCACAACGACTCCTCTATTCTCGATGCCCCCTCCCTTACCCTAACCCCCTCTAAAAATTTAGACACTCCCCCCTAATTTCAATTCCTGGGGAAACCCCAGTAACATAGGCACTCGGCGCTGAGCAATAATAATACAGCGCTGAGCAACTGTGTTATTTTTAGTGCGCCTGTGTCCGTCAGTATTTTTTTTTTTTGTGCACCGTAACATTTAGCATGATGCCATTTCGAAACAGCATAATTTACCTGTTAGGACTGCTGGCTGGGTGAGTTGGTGGCTCACCAACTCGCCCAGTCAGCAGTCCTAACAGGTAAGTTATGCTGCTTCAAATGGTATCTCTACTCCAAGAAGATAATTTGGGCAGTGCAGGGGTTTTAATTTAGACACTTGGTGAACTAGTGGGCGAGATCTGCGGCATCGGTTGGTCGCTGTAGTCTGCAATCTTGCTGACTTTCTCGCCGAGCATGCAACTGAGAGCCCCAGTATTACCGCTAACCTGAGATATGTAGTAACGTAGAAAGTTGAGCTAGCTGGTACTTAGAAGAAATACCTAACCTGAGATCTACACATATCACCCGGTGGTGATTATGGAACTGTCTATGGGCACAATGCTGTGATGCAATTGGTGCACCATTTGTGCCAAACTGCGCCAAGGCACTTACCCTGCTACATCCTGCTACATTTTGCCAAAATGCGAAGAACTTGCGCGAACATTGCGCCAAAACCTATTTTCACTTTATTAATATTGACAGTATAATAAAACAGTCACTGCTAAGTGGCCTGATCAATATGGTAGTCTTCTGTAAATTTCGAAAACTTCCGATTATTGCCTCGAATAACGTCATATTTTCTTTGATCTCTGTATCAAACATTGCTAGTACTTCGAAGTTTAGAAATATTTCTCATGGTCGTTATCTGTTCTGGCTAGATAACTAGCATCAATGAGTACACTTATCACCGTGCCGTGGTGTACTGCAGTGAAGTGACGACCACATACCGTGTTTACTCTCATAACGAATGCACATTTTTTTCCGAAAAATTGACCTCTATATGGGAGTATTCATTACGCGGGGTAAATTTTTTGCATTTACACACTTTGCGCAAATGTCACTTTAGGTGCCAATATGACATGGCAGGGTACTGTGGCACGTCTCCACTGATGGAGGCACGCACATGGCTGGTCGTGGGCGTGCCACAGTAATCATGCCCTATAAATTGCAAAACTTTTTTAGGGCGCTTTTGGCGTGCCTTTAGCTGAAGAAAAAGCGCGTTACGAAGCTCACTCAGCACGAAGAACAACGCAACCGTTCTTAGGCCTAACCACTTTCACTCACTGTCCAGAAGTGGACTACAGACGACAGTGTGTTTGTTGACATCAATGCATCCAATAGGCAAAGAATGTCCGGGGTTGGGCAACGCATATTTATTGTTTACATGTTGATTTTTTTTAGCGAGAAGTTTTGCTTATGAAATGTCACTGATGTTCATAATCAAATGACAAACACTTTGTTTTCTACCTAAACTAAGAACTGCAGCTTTATTACTACATTTAAAACATTAAAAAAACATTTAAAAATGGGCGCTTAACATTATTATATTTCAAAATTATTTCAGTGGAATATATTTATTTGGTTTATGTTTTCATATGCCCTTCATCAATCAGCATCTAGTTACTGTGCTTTTATGCGCAATTGAACAGCTAGCTAGACCCTTAGGCCTGCCATGCTGATGATGCCATCAAAAGGTTTCACAGAAACGGGAAGGCAAAGCAGACTTAAACACATAATTCTTAACGTGATATTCAAACTGGTATCAATAAAAATGAAATGTGTTATTACGCTCCAAAAGTACTTCTTGCAGCTCCAAATTGCACTTTTGGCTGCTCCAAAAGGTGCTCCAAAATCACTCTGACCAATCGCATAGCTGTACAATGCCTCATGTTTTCAACGCACCATTTAAGTTCCCAAAAGGTACACTGAACACCTACAAAGCCTTTTTGTTCACTGCCTGGATAGCAACATATGGGTTGTCTGTCACAAAATAAACTTTAAGAAAACAACCCGACATAAGAGGCATTAAAAAAAAAAAAAAAAAATGGAGTTCAGTGTTTTTTTTTAAAGACCGGCTCTCGTGCAGCTTGGCTCTCACGTGGCTTGACTCGGCTCGTCTCGCAGATCTGCGACCGCATCCGGCAGTCGGCACAGGGCACCAAGCGTCGGGTGTTTGTGGTGGAGACGATGGGGGGCTACTGTGGCTACCTGGCCACTTTGGCAGGCCTGGCCGGGGGCGCAGACTCGGCTTACATCTACGAGGAGGACTTTGGCATCAAGGACCTAATGGCGGACGTGCTGCACATGAAGGTCAAGATGTCCGAGGGAGTCCAGAGGGGCCTCGTGCTCAGGTGGGCAGCCCCGACGCCAGATTCATAAAGGCCGGTTCAAACATGCAGCATAGCACTTAGACAGCACTAAGTTTAGTACCAAATTTTGCGCTCATTAATGGCATATCTTCTCTCTCCCCTGAGGCTTCCTCCTCACAGCTCGTGATGCCGCGAATGCCTTGACGCAGCGAGATCGTTTTCGTGAGCTCCGACGTTGGCGAAAGAAGCGCTCTTGGCACCGAGTCATGTTCTGCCTGCTGTCGCAGTGAGATGGCTTCACTCTGAGAAGGGCAGGATTTAATTAGGGTGCCTTCATGTGCGCTTTGCTTGGGGTGATGACATCTGGCCATTTTGTGTCTAACGCTTATTTTTCTTTTTGTTCTGAAGCGCGTGAAAGAGCGTGTCCCTGCATGCGCTCGTGGCGCTGACTGTGCTACGGCGACATTTTGTTTCCTGCGATTCCTTTCTATTTTCCCTACGAGCGCATGCTGTCGGCCTCGGGTACTACAAACGATGGCATCATCCTAAACAGAAGGACATTGAGGCACCCTAGATTTAATGTATTGAGGCAAGCTCAGTGCTTCGACTCTGTATTTTGCGCACACTGTTGAACGTGTTGTTCTGAAACGGGTGTTTTTGTGCACACCGTAGAACGTGTTGTTCTGAAACTGGGATAAGTCACTGGAATCGTGAGCGCTGCGACGCGTCCCTGCAATGCCTTGGATACAAAATATGAGACGGTGCCACTGAAGCCGCTTACTTTTGCTGCATCAGTGCTAAAGTCGACACTATTTTCAGCACTGGGTTAGCATTGTGCTCTACATGTAAACTGGCCTTTACTCTATTTTTCACTCAGTGTATTGTCAGCGGGAGATAACTTGGCCTCAATGTTTTTGTTCTTATGAAGGGCACACCCCTAATATTCCAGGAAAAACGGTGTCTTGGTAAAGCAATTGCTTTACTAAGACAAAGCAATGTAATAAGGCTCCAGGAAGCCGCAGAATGGAAGCTGGCATTTGAATCTCTCGTCAAAGGAAGAACCTGATAGGAAGAACTTGAAAAGGTTCCTATCAGGTTCTTTTTACCAGCCCCGAGTACCTTCGTGATTTGCATGACGCTGTAAGGACAGGTGGGAACTTTTTTCAGCAGGTTGATTTTGTTGAATGGCAAAGATGCGACTTTCTATGCCATTGAGTCATGACAAAACAAAATATGCCCACGCAGCTTGTTGTATAACATATTAAGTGTGCTTTGGGGCATGCATTCATTCTGAGAGATATGGGGCTAACGAGGTCATTCCTCGTCCTTTCTTTCACCCTCTCTCTTCGTAGGAACGAGAAGGCCAATGAGAACTACACAACAGACTTCATCCACCGCCTGTACTCCGAGGAGGGCAAGGATGTCTTCTCTACCCGCATGAACATCCTCGGACACATGCAACAGGTATCTGACTTCACCGTTTGATGCTTTGAAACCGGCAGAAAAAGTTCTATGCACCGAGCGCGACGCAGTTAGCTTGCATGCTTGATCACCCACTTTTATGTCATTAAAGCTACTGGTATGGTAGGATGGGAAGTGTTTAGGATGCTTTTAGTAGGTAAGAATACTTAAAAAAAACTTTATGAACAAGTCATGACATCTCTGTATTGCTCTTGTTTCCACGGGTGCCGACATAAAACTTTGTCAGCCCAGAGGAAAATACCGTCTGCGAGCATTCGCTACTATACGAGAACTGAAAATTACCCTTTGGGATCTTTTAGGCATTGCCAAATGCAAAGTGTATCTATGATGAGAAGGAGTTTGTTTTCAATTCTGTCTCGCTATATAATTAGTGGGCTTCCTCTAAAAAGACTCTTCAGAAAATTTGAAGCGTTCTGTAATTTGCATGTTTTAAGACTGCAAAAAGAATGAAGAAACTGGTGTTTTTACAGAAGTTTTGGGATAGTAAGTGTATTTTGTCACAGACGTTCTCTTCGAGACCAACATATACACCTTTTCCGCGTAGTCGTCGCCATCTTGCGTGTTGCAGCGACAGCCGCGCCGTCTGGCGTACGGTTGTTGTGCGCCCATTTTGGTATGCGGAGAGCAGCGTTGTTCCTAGCTCCCGCGTTGTCCCCATTGACCCCGTGCATCGTATCTTCATTGTTTTCCCTTTAGTGAGTTCTTAATTTGTTATTGAAAGTGTGAATTATTCTTGTGTTCTGGCGTGTTTATTCGCTTTCATGGCACCCGTTGTTGTGCCAACAGCGCCGAGAGGTTCGTCGCCAGCGTCGCCGGTAATTGAAATCTGAGGCATGTTCACTTTTCCTGAGGACGTTTACCAGTGTTTACTCTTCGCGTGTTGTTGTTTGTGAAGAATGACAGCCTTCTGCGAATGACTAACGGAGGGTTTCTATGCGCGAGTGAAGGCGACCCTGGGCATAGAAGTATCGTTTAATCGTAGAAATACTCATAATGGGGAGTTGGCGACGCGGGCCGCGCGGTTTATTGTTATGGTGCACCGTCGAGGTACGATCGCTAGTTACCGGGACATCTCTACTTCGTATGACGCCCAGATGCGTCGGAACTATTCAGGAGATGGGGGTGAAAGGGGGGGGGGGGGGGGAGGACGACGACGATTTTGCACCCTCTTTTCGTATTGTTTCCATTAAAGTACATTAACGGGCGTCGCTACCGAGCAACACACAAAATTATAGTGCACATCCTCGTAGGAATGAACGGAATGAAAAACAAAACATGAGTAGCCAATAACAATCATTACACCCAGGGTCTTACATTTGCACCACAAGCTGCAAAATTCTTTCTACATTTGACTTATCGAGGCCTATTACTGCACTTGTAGATATCCGTTTCTATTTCTTTTAGCTTTTTTTTATGTGCTGATATTGCATCGCTTCCCCGCTGATATCAGCGGGGAAGCGATGCAAAATGTATACGTTACAGCCGCATTCGCTTTGCGACTTCTTGTGTTCAATGCACAATTTGTCGCGCGCTATCTTCCGTTTTCGGAAATTGCTGCTGCAGCCAACGACTGCGCAGTGGCAGCCCGATGACCAAATATGCGCGGACATGATACATCGACGTATTAACCCACCTTATTACAACTCACTTCACTCTCAAGAGCTTCAAAACCCATTTAACGCGCACCACTTCAGCATCTTGCCAGCCGGCTAGGCCTGCTCCCGCATACCGGAAGTGTTAGAACCGGAAGAACTATTCCCGCTGTGCGCCGAGTCGAGGCTACGCACGTTATGCGCTGGGTCGAGGTTAGACGGAAAAGGTGTATAGCGAGTAAAACGCAATCTTTGCAGCATTTTTTTTTCTCTCATCCACATATTGTTGTGCCATGTTTTTTGTTTTTTTTGTTTACCTAGTTAATACTACAGATTTAGATGGGTCCAAGTAGGAGTGGGGTACAAATCGAGAACGATAACAAAACAGCATAGAAAAGCACGACTATATATGCCTAATTGAAAAAATATAAAAAAAATTCAAATAAACAAACATAAAAAATTAAAAAAATAAATAAATGGGGAAAATGGTTAACCATCAATTGTTATGTCGCGAAATGGCCTAACATAAAAGGAAAGAATTTACCAATGAAACCACGTTCAGCAAGACGTTCTACTTCTTGAACAAAGTTAAGTTCAACAAAGAGCTTGAGTGGTAATGAGTTCCAATTGTTAATAGAGCAAGGAAAGAAGCTGAATTCAAACAAGTTAGTAAGCGCAGTGAGGTTTCTCCGACAGCCAGAAAACTCAAACACACAGACGCACGGAGTGCAGGCCGTCAATGGCTCATGCCTGCGCATTCAGCTGAAGTACAGCTGAGCTGTACTTCAGCGATTGATTGCCATAAAACTTTCGATCCACTGTCCATTGTGAGGCAGCATTGCCAACTGCGCCATACGTATCTTGCCTGTTTCGGTAGTTTCCAATTCAACGAAGCCTGTCTTGAATGCATAACGACCAACAAACATACAAATATTAATTTCATTTACCTCTTCTTAAATGGGAAGTTTGAAAATTCCGCCGATCAACCCCGATTGGTCAATCTCCAATGCGCGAGCAAGACTCGCAACTCCAAGCGATGCAACCTTCGTAACCGCCGCATCGGGTTCGGTCGCAGGGTGGCAGCCCCTCTCCGTTTGACCGCAACTTCGGCACCAAGATGGCCGCCAAGGCGTCTGAGTGGCTGTTGACGCAGCTCAAGGCCTACGTGCAACCCGACGGCTCGGTGAACGCACACACCCCTGAGACTGCGACGCTGCTCGGCCTGGTGCGCCGCCAGTACCAGTTCACGCCCGTCCAGGACCTCAAGACCCGCACCGACTGGAAGTGAGTGGCGGTCGCCGACTCCTGCTTTCCTACCGTTGGAACCGGCCGGCATGCGGAGCGCAAGTTCGTCTGCTTCCCGCAGGGCAGTTGCGATGACGTCGCAACACCAAGCTCTCTTATTGGCTGGTGGAAAAAAAAATAGTGGGTAGACCTGAGGCATCTAGCATTGGGTTTACCCAATGATCAAAGCCAATCAGAGCCCGGCGTTGTTCTGACTCCTGTGCAAGAAGCGGGCGACTCGCTCTCCGCATAACTGCGGTGCCCGTAACGTGCCTCCGACTGATTGTTTGCCAGTTCTCCAAATACGGTTTCTCAATTCCTCTCCGATGACGGCACAAAAGTGTCGTGCCGTCGCCGGCTGCGATCCCGGCGGTGCCGCGGCAGCAAAAGCGGACGTCGCAGACGCTCGTTGCGCTGCAGCCCGACGGTCGACAAAGGCCCTGGCAGCCGGGAGTCGGGATGCCGCGACGGCGGCGACTCTCGCGTTTGCTCATACTTTCTGCCGGAGCTTCTACGATCAAATCACCGGGATCGGGATCGCTGCGTCCAACGGCAGGACACTCTGGCTCCCGTTGCACCATCCCTTGCCACTTTGAGACCACTTTTGACACGCGGGCGGTGCGGGACGATAAACGCACCATTTGAAGACTCGTTCCAGGTGCCATGGCGTGAGGTCGGCCAAATCTCGAGAACGGCTCGAGTTAGCCGCCTCAATGTGTTTGGAGGTAGCGTGCACATAAAAAAGATCAGAACGTACGTTAGTCCCCCGGATAAAGTCGGGAGAGACAGGAGTGTGCGGCGAGTTTCTGAGCCGTCCCGTAAGATACGTTTAGATTCGTTCTGGTGCCGAGGGAGCGGCGTCGTCGACTTTTTGCGAAGCGTCGAGGCAAGTTCAAAGTTTACGTGGTCACGTAAACAGCAACCTCGAGCGCCTAGCAGCTGCAACCGTAATAACCAGAGCCGCTTCACTACCACGAGGGATAGGGTAAGGTGAGCGATTTAGTTCCCACCGGGGGACACATTTTTGCACGAAGGTAACTGGCCGTGTTATTCTATTTTCGTAACCACATCTCATGATGCTCTAGGCTCGGAAACCATTCCTAAAACACATTCCGTGTCGAAGAAACACAGTGGATTGTGCGAACGTCTGAACCGAGAACGTCATACTAATGGTTTGACAACAGGAAGCGTGGCCGTTGATTCGTTCCCCCTCTCATATTTTGTATCGTATTTGTGCGACCTTGTTGGGGCGTGGCCAATAGCCAGCAGTGTCCTTACAACTAGCGTGGCGTTTTGTGCTAGGGAGAGAGAACGGGGTGAAGGCCTCGTATCTAGGGAATTGTTAACTATACACGGCACACCTACGTGGTACAAAGAGTCTAGTGGTCTCCTACACTGATGGTCACGGTGCAGGAGTTGTCTTTATTGCATCAAGTTGGATGCCAGCGTTGCAGGCAGCAATATTTGCTCTGCTGGCATCTCATGTAGGGAAGTCAAAAAGCACACCAAACGTTGCAGCGTATATGACGTAGGCAGTGCAGCATTGGCTGCACCACACGTATGGTCCGCTATATTAGTAGATTTTATTAGTTTGGTGTTTGCTTTTGCTGGGCAGTTAATACGCAGTTCGATCACAATAAATATTATATTTGACTTGTGGTCTCCCCAGATAATGTTTCCACAACAGATCATACAACGATTGTCCGGGTCCTCACTTCAAGCTTCGAAATTTTATATCTCTGGAAGAAAATTAGCTACGACAATCACATATAGCTGAATGCTTCTCCCAAGAACATGGCTCTCATATACATTTTTTATGTAAATATAAATAACTGTAACTTGGCTCATTGATTGTATGGTCTGATGTGGAAACGCCCTAAAAAGAACTGAATTGTTTTCTCACTAACAAAAATTTAGTGGAGTTGCCCTTTAAAAGTTTCAAACAGCAGTACAAAAACCAGTATTCTTCACTTGAACATGACACGGTGATTCTTTCAGAACACTGGCACTGTTATTAAGATATACCGATTTTTTTTATTATATGGTGACAAACTAAATCTTCAAATTAGCTTGAACGCTCAGCAGTGAGAATCGTGCTATTGTAAGTTGGAGGTCCGTCAGTCGCATGATTGATTTCAAATGAATTCATTGAATTCTTGCGATGCTCTGTGCTGCTGAAACTACTATGTTTTGGTCAGAAATGGTGGTGCTAATTCTGCCACCGAGGCAAAACAAGCTCAGACAAATTGGAGCGTTCCATGCTAAAGCTTGAAAACGTATGCTGACAAAAGGTTGTGGCGAGTCGTGTGGTTGCGAGCTGGTGCATATACAGTATATCCTCGTTACAACAGATCTGGTTACAACAGACATTCGGTTATAACATACCGATTTCTGAAGTTTGGTTGGTCTTTCTATCTATGGCGTTGAGCCAACCTCGCTTATTACATATTCTGTTATAACATACATTTGGATATAATGGACTATATAAGAATGTTTGTAAGTAGTTCACCATTTCATTATGGTGGACCCTTCAACAGCAGTCATTATTTCTGACATTACGCGACTTTGGTTTGGTACCGGTGGCAACTAATTTGCCAACTGCTGTCATTGCGCTTGGCGCCTCATAAGCCTTTTATGACCCAAAGCGTGCAGGGATGACGATCATCAGTACAGCTCAATAAAGCATCACTACATTCTTTCAAAGTTCAAAACTTTCAATGAATCAGTTCGTTCCCAATTATTCTTTCTCATTATTTCTTTACTGTAAACGACTTATTTTTCGCGGGCTCAATATTTCGCGATTTAGGTCAAAGCTGAAGTTTTGGAATAGTTTGCGGGTTCTAATTTTCGCGACGGGGTGGGATCTCAATATAGATTCCAATGTATTTACGTTTTATCGGAATTGTTTGCGGGACCTATTTTTCGCGAATTGTAGGTGATTCGCGGAATTCGCAAAAATGAGGTCCTTGTGAAAATTAAGACGTTTACAGTACTTTAATTTATACTACTGGTCCTTGTTCAGAACCGTTGAAGGAATGGTACATTAATGTCAATATACAGAAACAAATACATGGTCAAATTTTATCAGTCTCACTGGCTAGCACAGATTCCAGTCATAACCCATGTCAAAGTTTGTAGTAAGAATATCTGCGTTCTGCATATCATACTCCTTTTACAACAGACCAAAGTATTCATCACTCTCAAGGTCCATTGTAGCGATTTTATACTGTATTATCGACAGAGAATTTTATTTCTTCTCCGATACTTGTGCAAAGCTCCGTTTCAAAGTCTTAGTATACAGTACCACTACAAACATCTTGGAATCGCATTTTTCCATGCCAAGACATACCTTTTAAGGAGCACGGTGGAAGCTCTCCATTGTGAAAACTGATATATACTAGTGATATTATTGGTATCAATATTAAAGGTGTCTATACAGCAAAGATTGTTTCTCGATAAACTGGACTTCACTACAGAGTGGTTCTGTCATAATAAAATGGAATTTGTTTCTTGTTTAGACACTTAGTATTGTGCTTGTTTTGTCAGACTCTTGCATGTTTGATGCCTTCCATATGCCTGTGATGTCATCTTTTGCATGCTTTTCGTTTTTATAGTTTGCCTCTGCTGCTTGCTTTGCACTGCTATGCTTGAATTGTGACATTCTTACAAAATTGGATTTAGTTGCTGCCCATACCAAAGGTTTTGGTTTTGACTATGGGTAGACTCGGTTTAGTTTTGCAAAGGAGAGTCGTGCATCGTGCATTTGCTTGTGACCTGAAAGGTCGGCATTCCGGCCATCGCCAAAAGAAACTTTTTGCTAGTCCTGCGATTTGATGGCGACAGCAAGACCAAGATGTTGTCATTAGGTGAGACCTTTTTTTTTGTTTTTTTTTTAATGTTGACTGTTTTTGTTTGCCATGATGTCTGTGATTTTTGTTTTTGCAAGTGTAATTCATTTTGCAATCCATATTTTGTTGTTAATTAAGGTATATTGTCAGAACTATGGCTCTTCAAATGGGAATGTTATTGACTGTGTGTCTTTAGTTCAGCTTTGCTTGCATGTTGAATTCTGAGTGTTACCTCTTTTTTATGCAATTTTGCAACTAGTGTACTTTTTTTTTTCCTTACATACATAGCTTGTATCGGGGGTAAATACATGGCAAAATTTTTTCTCAATAATAATAAAATAAAGCTTCTTTAAAGGTTTAAAATCTTTTGCCTGACGATATTTTAAAATTTAATTTCTAAGGATTTCGTTTGTAGATATGAAACAGTTTACTTAGAGGAGTGTGTTGACATGCAAGTTTCAACCCCCTAAAACCTGTTGAGCAGGATTATCTATATAAAATATTAGCTGATAGTCAAAACATTTTTCTTGTAGCTGCATGCTGTGTATACCACTTTTTCTTATTTCTAACATTCTAAAATTTGCTAAAAGAAAAAGATTTTGTTGTTTACATAAATGCAACCTTGCTTGTTTCAATATGTATGCCTTTTTGATGCATTTTTCTTCGCTTGATAGTACTTATACGGAACATTGTCATTCTCAGTCTTTGTACTTTGGTACGTGTCCACATTAAGCTGCATGTCTGTCAAGAGTATTATATTTTATTTTAATTTTATGCCCTATAAGCAACACAAACCTCTTGGTTTGTTGGGTTACATTAATAGAGGTAGTAACTTAGCACTATATCCATTTGTCCTCTAGGCTCCCAATATGATAAAGGTAGTTATTTAAACTGAATTCAAGCACTGAACAAGTAAAGGGGATTCCAAGCCTATAAATGTTACGGTTAACATTTATTGTTAACCATGGCATTTATAACCTCCTAGTATTAGGTTATTCAAAAATTGTGGGCGGTATCCAATCCCAATGCAGACAACAGTGACTTTAAATAATACCATATACCATAATACCACTCTTAAAAATTTCAGCTTTTTTTCCTGGAATTTGTTGGGATTCTGACCTGTGATAGTGGACAAGGCCGGTGCTGCTGAGTATAGACGTGGTTGGTTTTATGACGACAAGTGCAGCCCAACTACAACATATTGCTGCCCTCTAAGCTCTGCCCTCTAAGCTTTGCCCTCTAAGCTCTGCCCTCTAAGCTCTGCCCTCTAAGCTCTGCCCTCTGCACATGCACTCTTGTCACTGCCACTATGAAAGATTCGTGGCAACTGCCTTTGCACAAAATCAGGTTTCTCGGCGAACATTTTCGAAAGAGTTAAGAAATGACTGGGAAAAGAGAGCGTGTAAATTGTGGACATGACGAGACATTTATGAACAGAAAGAACTGAAAGAACTGCCAAACTGTGTGCAAGCACGAGTTTTCAGTTAAGGCTGGTTCGCACTTCTGCAACGGACTCCGACACGACCGGTTTTTAAGATAGAAGAAAGAGGAGGATTGCTTATTTATAAATGCAAAGAGGTCACCCTGCATTTACTTCAAATAATTAATTTTACTGCCAGTACAAAAAGATTTCCATAGTTTCTCTTTAATCTAAACAAACACTATGTACTTGCAATCTCGGTAGAGGCTCAGATTCAGTTTTATTGCTTTTGTTATAAAGGGGTTTCCTGTTTTGCCAATGTGACAAGCAGATCTGATAGAACATTTGAATTGTTCACTAATGGGCCACACTTCAATAAGCAAAGGCTACCTATAGTCGTCTTAACCTCAAAAACCATAATAAAAAAAGATGGGCTCTTCACGGAGCATTAGCTATTATCCTGTTTCTGTGGTGAATTAAGATGTGCATTTTCATTCAATTTGTTGTTTCATTATAACGGTACATGTTTCAAATTGAAAAGGCGTCATTTTTTACTCTGACAACCAAACCTTGCAAGAACACTTTATGCAACATATGAACTACACTCGAATTTTGCTGTTAACAGAAAACCAACGTGTAGCGCTTGACTGATACACAGGTCACATGACATCATGATGCTACATGACCTCACGATAGTGTTACACGACGTCAAACCCTCGCACAGCATGTGCCCATCACATTCGCAAGACATTTCATGCGTCTGCGAGTTCATCAGATATGATTGAGACATACTTAAGCTTTTCTTGAGGGGACGATGAGTATGGTAAAAAATTCAGAATCGTAGATGTACCCGGTGTTGGTCGCTCCGCCTTACGGTCGTGGGATTGCCGTTGCAGGAGCCGCCTGTCGAAAAAGCAGTGGTGGCTCGACCTGCGCCCCCTCCTCAACATGTTGGCCACCTCTGACCGCTATCTCCGCGAGATGGCCGGCAAGCGTCCACTCCTCGTTGAACAGTCCATCACCGAAGACGTCGATGACGTCGCCTACGGCATCTAAGCTTTTCCGCCTCTCCCCAACTATACCCGGGTTTCTCGCCGGTTCAGAGCTCTTCTCAATTCTGTAGCATTGGAGCCCCTAGAGCCACTAAACGCGCCTCAGACCATTGACATTTCAGCCGTCCCGGTGCACAAGGTCATTGTTGCCAGTCGTTTGAAGCTTCATCCGAAATTGCTGGAAACCATTTTTTGTTCTCGAGAAATGTTAAAACAGTCCGCAACAGAGTGATACAGTTTCACCCGAGCTTCGTGACACCGTATCCACAGCTCAGGAAATCACATTTTTGGATCGTTACGAATGTTGGCTGCGCCTGTTCCGCACCAAACACTCGGGGTGTTTGGTGCCCACGAGAAAATCGAAGAATGAAGTGCTGGTACTCTAAGTGCAGTTTGGACCTAGTGGCTCTAGGAGCTCCCATGTAGAAGTTTCTGAAGCAGCTTGACTGACAAAGGCTTCGCGGAAGGCGATAGAACGCGGACGTTGGGGGCAAAGCGAACGAAAAAAGAGAGTGTCTTCTCGCGCTGCATTTCGTTCAGTGTTGGCACCCGTTGTTTGATAAATTGTTTGACTGAACTATTTCCGTTTTACCCTCGACGAGATCTCGGTTGCTTGGAGTTTGGCCGACGTTCGGTTCTAAGTTCTTTTTTTCAACGTGTTGACACACTCCACCCAAGTGGACTCCTGTGTTGGGTTTTGTGGGGAAGCAGGCAAATTTGTAGCGTGACATGGGATTGACAGCCACGGCAAGGCGGTACAACCTTGTCCTCTTGTGGAGGCAATCTGGCAGTAAGCCGCATAAGTTTTAGGATTGTTGGACGAGCGATTGTGTCATAGCGTTACCCAGCCACCCATTCAGAAGGTTAGTTATTGTCACCCGAAACTCCGAAACCTGCAGCCAGTGTAAATATTTGTATGCTAGATTCAGTCTCCCATTGTGCAATGTGCTTATCTTTGAACTCTGGTGTGACCTTCATTGTTAATGAGCTCGAGATTGCACAAATTCTTTTCGAAGCTGCATATGAATTGTGGGGTTATAAAAGCGTGTGTCAAACTTCTTTTGCCATTTTGACTCCGGTTACTTTGAGACATGTGCTACACCACTGAGTTTTTTTTTTTTTTGTACTGGTGAAGCAGTTTTGGATGTGAAAAAACACAAGGTCGTGTGGAAAAAAAAAATAGCAGAACACTAGTACTATGCCAAACCTTACCCCTTTTACATTAGAAGGACGGCTTTTATAGCTGAGAATAAATTGCTGCTCTAATGTCACTGAAACATCTTATTCTCCTAGAGTATTGTTGTCACGTATATTGTCAACCACTGACCACTTTATTAGGTCGTTTATGTAGAGTTAGATGTTTTCAGAGTTTGTACTCCGAGTTTAAAGACCGACGACCAGTTTGCGCTTTACGCTTTTCCCCCCGCTTCCTCCTCTCCCCCCTTCTGTCCTGTCCACTGTTGCCTGTTTCCTCCTCTCCCAGGGTGAGGAGGATCTTCTGCCTTGCAGAATCCCGTGTCTGGTCGTCGGCCTTTAAGCTTTTGACAAAAGAGATATATTTGGGGTTTAATTCTCCCTAAATATTGTGGTGTGATGTGGGTGAAGTTTTCTTTGTGCAGTGCCTTTCGTGGGCAGCTACTGTTGTAAGATCTGATTGTTGACTTCACCGTTGGTGACAAGTGTAGAGGAGCTCTTGTGCATGTTGTGTGTAACAAGACCTCCCAAATTTACTTCTATACTGTTACGTTTTTTGTTTCTTTTTACTCGGGACAACTAAAAAGGAAACTATTCTCCTTCCCATCCCTAGATTGAAAAAATCTTTTCCTTTTTCTGTGGGAATTGAGACACTCTTGCAAGAAGGATTTCAGAAGAAAACGAAAAGGCTGGGGAGGAATCGTCAGCCATCCTGAAAATTACTTTCCTAATTTATTGAGGCTTTAATAATTTACCTGAGACTGCTTCAAGCATTGCATATATTTGTCATGTGTGTTTGTTTTTTTTCGTTATAGGATAAATCATTGAAATAATATTGATTCTTCAGTGTTTTGCCGTACACTTGTTTTGAGCTCAGTGCCACAAGTGATATGTTGGAAGTGACTGATTTGGGAGGCTTTGCTACGCAGAAGTATATTATAAGATGAAAATGCACTGAATACCTTTATGTTACTGATACCATGTTCCTGCATCTGTTTCTTTTTTTTTTAAGAGGTGCTACAGCACTTCTTTAGAAAAGTAAATTGGAGCTTTAATGATAAAAGGCGTGCAACCTTTAACTTCGAGGCTGTTGTATGTTGGTGATGGTTTTTGCTTTCTTGTTCTTGTGCAAAGGCCGGTATTGTGTTCTTTCGTAAAAGTATCGGCACATTACTAAATAAATTGTAGTATCAGTAGAGTAGTTGTGCCGGATGGAGCCTATTTTAAAGACTTCCAATAGTCTTTCAAAATGTTGTAGATGGGTATCTTTCTTGGGGATTTTATCATTTGTGTACTGTATCTGTGTGTGTGTGCTCCATCCACCCAAAGAATTATCTCAAAATTTAATGTTACTCATCTCTAAAAAGAAGTGTCATGTGTATTTTAAGGATGTTTCCTTACTTGAAATGCTGGTTGCACTGACGTGCATAATTTTTATTATTATTATTATTATCATCATAACTTTAGAGTTCATAGGTTCTGGTTCAAACAAGAATATATCAGGATGAATGAATTCCTCTGATTGGATGCTGCAGTCTCCTGATTCTCCAATGAGGACGTTGATCTTGTATTTTTATTGCCGATTTTTTAACCTAGACGCTCTCCAGTGATATAGCATTTTTATTTTATAATAGCCTAGTCATTGTACCTTTTATTATTGCCCTCTGTTGAGTTTTTGCAGTTTGCATCTTGTTTAATTTCCTTTCTTTTACCCAGGGCATTATTTACATCTGTTCCTGTTTATAAGAGGACTGTGGCTAACTTCCAGAAATCTAGTTATGTGTTCAACCGTTAATATAACGTGCGAGCATCAGCTGGAGAGACTACCTGCGTCATCTGCTGGCACAATCTGGCAGCCCACGCTGCTGTTCTTTTCTAGTGTCGCACTCCCAGGATGAAAGCGATAGCTGGTGCTCGCTTAAATGTTCTACAATCAAATTCTGATGAGCCTTGCATACCTTCAGTACGGCGTATATCAGCGTCATCTTCTGCTGTTATTTGCTCTGTCATATCAAGGATGATAGCAGCAACGCAGTTGTAATCCAATGCTAAGCAGGATGTAAAAAAAATATTTAAAAAGCTTTATTCTCTGCGGCATCATCGCTCTTTTCGTTAGGCGGCGGTGATATCAGTTTCGGTTACTGCTCGCGTGTTACGCTTAACAGTTGAGCACATTGTAGTTGGAGACGTCAAAAGTGACACGTTGTGCATGTTGTATTTTTAGCTCGTAGCCAAGACACCAGTGTTCTTTCATGTGTTCCTACGCAGTGCTATTTTTTAGGCAATACGAATAGCTACATGTGTGATACACTAACTGTGTTATTTCTATACAAGGTTTAGCACGGCCGCCTCCCACCTTAGGACGCTTTGGGACGTGTTTATTGTCAGTTACGGAGTGGGCCTGGGGAGGTCGGGCGTCACAGCTGCTTGAGGTTGTGTACAATGTTTGCTGGAAGCCAAATAAAGTCTTAGACAGTGAAAGGAGTGCTTTATTGTAATTCTTTCTTCCAAGCTCTCACCCAAGTGGAAGGCTTGCTTAATATTTTTTATCACCTGCAGTCGACCTTTCTATTCCCTCAAATTATTTTAAAAGCTTGGTCATGTTGGAACTGTCTAGAATATGTGGATCTTTTTTTACTTTGTTTGGTATTTCTGTGTATGAAATGGTTCATGGGCTTTTATTTTTTTGTGTTGCGATGTAATGTAGCTCTTGGGTAACATCAACAAATATTTGCTGGACACATCTATAGGGTCGTCAAGATAAAACCGGACAATTCACCATATTGCCGTGTGCATGATTGAGAAGATGCGCTTCTCCGTTTATCTAGAAGGTTCGCATACACTCTTACCTTGAGCGTAAACGATAAGGAGGCCTGAAGGACCTTACCCAGTCAGCCATAGCTCTTTCCCGAACATTCTAGGTCAAATATTTAAGATGACGAGCATAGTAGATAAAGAGCCCAGCGCCGTATTGCCAATTGTTACGCTGTTACGCCAAAGCACCGTCGCTTGCCGGTGATGCTCGCTGCTGCCTTTCCCGACGTGTGTTCTTCTCTTCATCGTTTGTGGCACAAGTTTGCCCCCATTAAATCCTTAGTTCATTCCGTTTTCTTCTGCCTCATTGTCTGTCATTTGTGACAGACGATGGAAAGCACTCTGAGGCAGAGATAAAATTAATATTGACCGTTTTTTGTGCTTCGCTCGGTCTGCCGTAATGCGTTCCTGGCTCACAGATTGTCTGAACGTCTTGGAAATGCTGTAAACCTGTGTCTTCTTATTGCCATTGCACGCAATGATTTGCTTAGGCGACTTTCCGGCGCGAAGCGATTCAAGTATTGCTGCCCTCTGGTCGTATTTCCTGCTCATTTTTCAGCAAGTCGCAAATTGTCTGTCGTGCGATGGTTCGCTGTCGAATCACGTGCCTCAGAAGCGCAATATGGCCAGTTAGTTTCTGGAAAAAGTCCGGATTTATTTTGACAAACCTCTAGTTAGTAGCTAGGTTTATTGGAAATGTCTTATCTTGTTTACTTCATTAACGATTGTCAAGATATCCAATTAGCAGGTTTGCTAGAAGTGTTACTTCTCAGTTTTTTTTAATAAGCACTTCTGCTGAGAGGAGCATTGGATGTGAAGACAAATAATTTTAACAGAATGAGTTTTACGAGTTGTTTTCTGTGAGAAGATTGTATTAGAGGAGTGTCGTAGCAAACGTCACGAACGAGTGACATGCTGGGAGCGTTGCAGATTTTGAGGTTACATTGTCGCGGACGAAAAAGGTTTGACAAGGGTAAATCTAAAAATAAATGTTTAATCGACAAACTTGTGCCAGAAACAAAACAAAACAGATAGCGCGAGAGAGTCAGCAAGGCCACGCTGAGCTCATTATCTACAACCCTCGGTTTCTCGAACATTTGCCCTAGAACGTTCGAGTGTCAAACATTTGAGGTAAAAGTAAATGCAAATCTTTAGAAGTATGGAGTAGCGTTCCCTCTCTGCCATGCATGCGGCAGCATATAAAGTTCCAGCACCAGCGGGGCTCGAGCCTTAGTCGGTGCAGTTGCAGTCAGATACTACTGGCGACTCCCCCGAAGTCGACGGCACCTGGCGGCAAGGACCGAAAGCCATGGCGGCAGGTTTACTTGCCAGCCTTCTCGAGCGAATCGGATATTCACAGCGCCTGGTGGTCTAAGGATGGAAGCCGTGAAAGTCGGTTAAAAAGCACATGATAAAAATCGCCAATAGCCACTGAGCTACTTACTAGCACAGCTTGTCTGGAAGGGTAAATGATTTTATTTGAAGGCAAACATTCGGTCAAGAGCGGCAGGTTTTTGATAAAATAAATACATAAAATAAAGATAAATAAGGAATAAAATCAAATAAAAATAAATAAACAATCAAATAAAAACAATTCAACTAAAAATTTAGAAAATAAAGCGAAAAAGTCAATTAGCACGAACCACGCACAGAATGTGGTTTGGGTGGGACGCGTTCTGTGTTCCCTGGTCTTTGTCAGCATAATTAAGCCTCTACTCTTTTTTGGTCTGCTCCAATATGCACAAAAAAAAAACGAGTAATGCCCAAAATTTTTAGGATGGAAATAAATTAAGGGGGTATGGGAAGGTCAGCTGTTGAAACCATTGACTCGCTGAAATTTGCAGGGTCGCACCACGAGGAGCGGCAACATGCACTTTCAGCCTCGTAGGACAATCCTACATTATCATACGCTTACTGGGCTCTAGGGAGAAGGGCCTTCAACTAGGAAACCTATTAGAGAAAAATAAGAATTGCAATCCACAGATTTTTTTTTTTTAAGTTAAATTCCAATAATGCAGGAACAACCAAATTATTGTTTTCCTCTTGCAACATTGCCTGCCAAAAAGTGAAACAGAAAAATGCCTTTAACTTTAGGTTTTTTTTTATATTTTGACGGGTCCCAACTAGTCTATATCTACCTCGAGCATTGGTAGCACCGTCCTCCTTGAGGCTTCATTGTTCCCCTGGCAATAGCTTCCAGCTTGCCGCTTTTCTGGGCAAGCTAACTTTGGTAGCAGGCATTCCTCGACAGATAAACCACCTTCAGAGAGGCAAACGGTGCTAACGAAGACTGCCAAAGTAGCAATGCCATCTTAAAGGGAAACTGAAGCGGTTCTCTATTTGAGAAAAAAAATTTCAATGGCCTTTATTCTACCTCCAGGATCGGGAATATCAAGATTATTTTTCAATTTGGTGCACGGAGGCTTCAGAAATTAATTTTTAAAGTACCGCCGAAGCCCCTCCTTCCCGGGGCGTGACGTCACACTAGGAGCGTTCGGAATATCTGCTCTCGCGCATCTTCAGCGCCTGTCAAAGCTATGCACGCGCACTCTTGCTATTTTCAGAAAGGTCAGAAAGAGACGTCACGACTGGTGTCAGTGCGGGGAAATATACCTGGCAAGCTTGCCGTTGCACGCGCTGAACACACGAGCGACACGCGCTTGGCGGCCCGAAGATCCTAGTATGACGTCACGACTGGTCGAATGTTTTTTCGCTTTTCCTCGCTTTTAGTTGCATCTTCAGGGAAAACAAAAGTGATATTCAGATTCACGGGATAAAAATACGCCAGAATTCACCTCTAACTCGTTTTTTTCAAGAAGTGTTTCAGCTTCCCTTTAAGTGGAAGGTGCTGTCATCACTTATAAGGGCATCTTGTAAGCTGTGCTTTGGGTGTCAAAAAATTAGATAGTTCGTAAAATATTTGTCACTCTTTTCTGTTTGAATGTTCAGGGTCCTCCAGTGCTCTGGTACCCTTTGACGTGAAAAGCTTATCTAGCCAGAGACTAGACTAAATGGCGCTTTCAATGAGGGTAAAAGGTTCCAGCCATGTTGAGCAAGCATTAAGTACTACCATAGTCCCTATTCAATAAAGCAAGACCTTGCTGCCTTCTCACTCAGCAGGCCGCCGGTTTGCTGCAAAGGATTTCTTGTGAAAGAAATCTTACATATTTATGAACAAAACTTTCGAAACCAAGCTGGGTTTCGCAACCCAAATTAAATTTTTTTTTTAAAGCACATTTTTTCGGCCAAATTGTAGAATTCTGAGGTTCAAATGAAATGAATGAAGAGCACCCGTCTTTGCCCTATACAAAATTGAAAAGAGTTTGGCAACTCTGTAACTCTTGTCACACGGTGAAAAAGGATTTGGTTTGGTTTTTGTACTATGAAGGAAATTTACCTCAAAGTTGCAAACAAAAGCCAATCTGATTTTCTTTATTTATACATAGAGTGTTGTGGACATTGCCGCCATCTAGGAGTAGCAAGCAGAATGTGGCACGAATTGCGGGCATAAACTTCTGTTTCTGCCACCGAGCGGTGCCACTTAGCTGGAACGTTGTCCGGAATGCACTCTTTTTCTTCTTTGGTCCACAATTGCACCGACCCCTTCTGGATCGTTGGAAGTGATGGGGAGGGGGGTGAAATTGGATGGTTACAATGACAAAAGTCAACTTTCGAGCAACTTTGAAGCTCTTAAACGGAAAATAATCAGCCTCACTCACTCGGTGCACATGGTTTGGTCTGTTTAGCTTCGTAAAACAACCAGCACCAAAAATTAAAAGAAAAAAAAAAGAAAAACAGATTTATTGTTTGGTTTGATTGACGGTTGAGGGCTTGGGGGACCCTAAGAAGGCCTTCAGGAACCCCGATTTGACAACCGCTGTCCCGGTTTGTCAGTTGTCATCAGTAACCGGCGTTGCCGAAGACGTCCGCAGCACTCGTTGCTTCCACCCATCGGCTTGCTCTCTGCTGTTTCTCTCTCTGCTCGTCTTCACTCTCTCTCCTCTCTGCTTTGCAGCACAGTCTCTCGCAACGCACTACCCACCTCGGCACGAACTTGCACTTGCACCAGCCTTCGTAGTTTTTTGTTTTTTTTAAAGAGAGCAGATGGCTGACCTTGTTTTCTCACTTTCACCCCTACCAGGAAGAGGCTGCCGAGGGAGGAATGGTTCCTCAGCTTGCGCAGTCTCTTAAAGATCTTCGCCCACCACACCGCGACCTACCTCAGCATTGCGGTGAAAAGCAGCCCGGAGAAGGTCGGCGAAGCCAGCGTCGTGTGAAAGATGGATGTCGGACGCCTCATACTATGGTGCCTAGAACGCGTGTCCAACCGGTGCATTTAGCATTCTATGCAGGGCGCAAGTTTGTCCGCCTCTTGCAGACAAACTTGCGCTCCGCATCCCCCGCGGAAGAAACGGACAACTTGCTCTCCGGAGTCCGCCCACGCATAGAAAGCAGTCCGTGGCGACAAATGATGTCGCAAAGACGGGAACGACCGCCGAGGTTTCCGCGAACCGTCAAGCCAAAGAGCAACCCGCGGAAAACGGGCGTCCGCCGCTGCAACGTCCCCGGGGTCGCGGTCGGCGACGACGCGACACTTCCACGACGTCGTTGGGCGGAAACGGAGGGACCCCTTTTTTTTGGACGCAATAAATGCGCCGGTCTGGGACGCGTCCCAGGCACCACGCTTATACCCTTCCCTCGGTATAGTGACCGACAGCTTGAGAAACGCGGGGCGCGGCACGAATCACAAATGTCACGTTGCCGCTCCGTAGCCGGTCGTACGGTCGCCGTCGAGGTGAGAACAGGCAAGCATCTCCTTTGAACTCCCGGCCTCCAGCGCGGGCTCGTTGCCTTTCGCCGTGCCTTTGTTTGCACGTGCACACTCGTAGCTCATGAGATCCGAAAGCATCGTCTGTGTCGGGGAGCTTGCGGCGGAGACGGGACGGCTGAAGCTCCTCTCTGGTGTCCTCTTCGTGTCGGCGATCACGGATTGCGGTGTTGCCAATAAGAACGGCGCAGAATGAATTGCGAAGCAAGAAGCGCCAACGTAACGAGCCACATCCGGCGTTTCCTAAGCTGGCGGTGACTACATCTACCTTGTCGCATTGTTCTCGTACCCCGAACGGGACAAAAATTATATTTTGGTTTCTGGACCCTTAGGAGGCTGGGATGGAGGTTCCAGTGTCAAAAGAATGCCTCTTGATTGGTTGTATTACTTTTGTATTTAAGAGAGGCACTTCTTTTCTTTTAATTGGTATTTTTACACTCGCTGCCCTCATGTACTGCCTTCTCCAACTTTATAAGTTTGTGACGAGAAGTGCTTCCGGATCGAATTGGTTGTGAATCATTTAAAGGGTGCAGCCATAGCCTCCAGTCATCATTACTTTGTGTGTCTTGTCTGGAAAGCTTTCTCGAATTTTCTAGTAATATTTTTTTTATAGCCTAATGGCACTTTTGTTGTTTGGAATTCCTTTGGAATGTGATGGCTTGGGCATTACTACACCCACAGAAAGCTTGCAAGTGGCTGCAAATAAAGCTTTCTGGTCGGAGAGCTAGGTACATTATGTGTGCTGTTAGTTTTGTCAGCGAGAACTTTTGGCGGAATGTAATGCAACGGCTGCGTGTGTCGGGCGCTGAAGCATACCGTGCTGCACAATTGTTTGTTCGGCACTTTGGCTTTTAAAAATCGGTTCCTTCTCATGGGCATTCGTGCAAATAAGGCACCCATTAAGGCTGTGTTTTCTTATGCTCTGCTCGTGGCTAAGCATGCCACTGAGTTTTCATTTCAGTCAATCGTGCTATACTAAAGCAGCTCGCAAGCAAAGCAGAATGGAACCAGTAAGTTCGAACTTCAACCTTTAATATTTGTGTAAATCTAGCATCTAATGTAGTTGTGGGAGTGCTTTGAGGCATTTATTTCAGCATCTTGACATGGCATGTCCTTGCCAGTGTAGACAGCTAATGATTTGTCGTGGTATGCCTGAACTGTCTATTTCTGTCTTTCTTTGAAGTTTGTCTGAAAGGTTGATGGCTTCTCTGAATGAATTTTGGTTGCCATGCATGTTCAATTTGTTCATCAATCTGCATTGAGATAATTCCTTTTGTGTTTTAGGTTAACTTGAACTTGCCACTTTTGGGTTTTTAGTCCAAGGAGTCATGAAACAGTTTTTCTACTTTTGCTAAGAATTATTTCCCAACTTTAATAACTGAATAGACTTGCCTTAGTATTTTTCTTTCTAGGCAATGGCAGTCGCCCATTGCCTAGAGGTTGGTCACGAGCCACTGGCCGAGTGTCTGCCGAGGCATTGATTGTGACGATCCAAAGTCGAGTGCTCACATGCATTTCTCGTGTCCAATCGACTGTCGTCAGGTGGGTGGTTTTGGTCCCACAATTATGATATCGAGCTTTGCGAAGGCAAGACTGAAAGAAATAGTCCCCTTTTATCTTCGCAATTTCACCGCGACAAAGAAACTTCTGATTTGGCGGCGGTTCGAGTACGCCTTTGCAAAGTCATGAACATTCCAACTTGATATTGTTTCATGACCCCTTTAATGTTGTACCTATTCCACAACCTTGCGCTAAGGCTTTTGTCTTTCGTTACTTGCATCTACAATATTTTGTCTGCCCATGTGCACACGTCTCTTCTATCCACCGAAAGTGGCCATTCCGATTATTCAGGCATCGTGGGAAATTGCTGTATGATCATTCGCTTCTTCCTTTGATTTTTTTTTTGACATTCTCACTGTGTATGCTGAACTACCACAAGCAGTGTTGAAGGCTTATCAGTGAGATGAGCTGCCTGTATCACAGTTCCTGGATACACAAAACGTTAAGGGACCAGATTTTCAGAGTAATTCAGATACGTTAAAATACATTCCAAACACATCTGTGGCAGTCATGTTAGCTCTCCTTTTGTTGCGATGCCAAGTGACTGTGTGTTTTACCTGTGTTTTGCTGCAACTTGTTTTTGGACTGTGCCATGATTTTGCGTGGCATTTTCCTCCAGAATGATGGAGGTTATATTTTGCAAGCAGTTTTAATTCTGTTTGTAGGTTGTGTTCTGTGAGTGATACAAGTTGCAAAATGAAATGTATGGCTGCTACACAGCTGGAATAACCTGTTTCTTTAAATGTTCTAAGGAACTGTGCTTTTTAGTCGTAAGCTTGAAAAGTGACGGCATCTTCTGCTTTTAACATCGACTCCTGATCACTTGTACTGCCTTAAAGTGTACCAATATTGTGATCATTAATTAATAGCCACTAAATTTAAAGTTCCGAGTTAATTTAGCATGATTTGTAATTACTATTTCATTTTGAACCAGCCACATGGCACTGGATTTTTCACAGGAATATCTTTAGAAATTCACTCATAACATGTTGTAGCTGCTTTATTCTTATGTTCTTGAATGTTCACTTTGCCATTCTCTTTTTTTTTTTTTCTGAGATCCTAGTCAAGATAAAAATTTTCCAAATGAGAAATTTCCTTTCTGTAGAGGCTGCGATAGAAACTATACTTGGATGAGCAATAAATGGTGCAGTGATATGCTATTACTGTAATAATACAGGGTATCCTTTTTTTTTTACTTTTTCGTGCACAGACTCTTAATTTACCCTGTGGCATATCTTACATTTTTTGGGATGTTCAAGCTGGGTGCAACATACATACTATATATTGATTTATTTCACTACAAACAGCCTTACCTGTTATGTAGTAATAAGCCATATTTCTAAATGTGCCATTTGTGACTCGTAAGAAAGCCCAGAAATGTGGTCACTTGATGGTGACCGTAAAATATGCCCAGTTTTTCAACTGGTGCAGATATTTAGCATCGCACATAGGTAACAGACATTGACCCCTGGGTATTCACAAAATGTGCAATGTGGCCACTGAATGCAGCTAGTCTTATAAATGACTCTTCTAGTGTCATAAATGACTTTTCTAGTGTCACCAGAAAGGTGACACCAGCAAGGGCCCAGGTTCCCATCTGATGTCACCTACAGTGAATACTTTGTGTTGGGAACTCTGACATGTCTGTTCCACGGGATGCTGCGTAGGTTTTTATAGGTATGTGGCACACTTCCCTATCTAGAAAAGTAGCGTTCTGTCTTTGCATGGATTGTGCACGCTAGTAGTTGTTGCTAGGGCTACACATCCTTAATTAACATTGCTTATCATGTTGCAGGGAAAAGATAGAATGTAGCCGTGAGAGAGCACTAACACAGGAAGTATGATTGCATGATCCCTTGATTGTCAATGAATCCCCTGTTGAAAGGCTGAAATTCTGGGGCCCTTTGCAAGCTCGACACCTTGCCACTTCCCTTCTATTCAAATTGGTGTCCCACATGCGACACGATCAATGTATGGCAAAGGTATCCAGATATTTCATCACGATTTCAAGAACAAAAAGAATTGATAGTTTTAGAACACTTGTTAATGCTCCAATTAAAAAAAAAAAAAGTTGCATTTTTTAGTTGAATATATGTGTGTGAAAACAAAAACAGTAGTCTCAACTTTTGCATTTGCTGTATGTAAAAAACAATGCCGGCAAGTTTTTTTCACTTTAGTCATCTAGCAATGCACGTCTTAAAGGGATACTACAACGAAATTTCGGCGCTCATTTTTTGGTCTATATGTGTTCAAAAAAGCACCATCAAATCGAACATACCAATATCTCATTAAAAAAGTCACGAAAAGGAATTTTGAAACGAATTAAACGATTAGCAAAGAGCACCTGGTGGATGTCGCTAACGCCTCGCTTGTAATGCCCGTCTAGCAACCTTGGCAGCTAGTGACGGAGGTTGTCTCGAATCCGGCCACGACGAGAGAAGAGGGGCAGGAGGAACTCCCCTCTTCCCGAGAATGCCTTTTGCGTGTCACAGAAGTCGCTATTGTCCCCCTACAAGATTATAGAAGATTAACCCGTCACTCAAAATTTGTACAAAAGCTGCCGCTTTGGTGGCTGGCTAGGCCATCCTCTCGACGTCAGCCTCGCCGTAGCTTTGGTCGTCTTGAGACGACCTACGTCACGATTGCGTTGGATGTCACGTGGTCTCCGCTGGGCCTTCTCCGAGCGCTTGCCAAGGTGGGCCGTTTATAACGAAAAATACAGCCACCAGGCTCAAAATACAAACGTGCGATTGTCATTTATGGATAATGTGGATCATATTCAACCTATTTTTGAACACGACGGGAATATTTCAAATTTCGTTGAAGTATCCCTTTAATGTTTTCTGAAATACCTGCGAAGGGACGGGAAGCATAGCATCCTTTATTATCTGCTATAGGTTAGGATTTCCCAACCTCCGGGGAACTTGCGCATGACCCAAATACTTATAAACAGTCCCCGTACCGAAACGAAGAAAAGAATGAAATAGGATATTTGGTTCTAAAACTAGAAAAAGCCTCACAGACAGTTGATTGGGTGCTGCATTCCGGGTGGGTGCAAACTAAAACTGGATGAACATTTTCTTCCTGTGAAGTTAGTTTTCTTTTCCCTCATTTGAAGACTGGTTTGATTCGGGGTTTATCGGTCTCCCCCATCAAGATAAAACCAGCTCGGTGGTTAACTTTTGGTGTCTATTGATATTTACCGAAAACAATCCTGCATATAAGAAGGGTACTGTGTTTTGGGGACAAATTCAAAAAAAAAACATCGCTAGTAAATTTTTCGTCAATTCGAATTTACCCGAAAAATTCTGACTTTAGAGGTCACAACGACAAAATAGAAAGCAGGAAAAGTTGTTTCTTCACAAATACACTTTGTAAGAGTACAGGGTCAGTGGTTTTGAGGAGATGCCACTCCAGTTCCTTTTGAAATCTCGAACTACCGACAAAAGGGGTTTGACTTTTAGCTCGTCAAGGTTCCTTCGGGACAATGGGTCATGGTACCCGGACTTTATTTATTTTGTTTCTGAATTTTTCTAAGATTGGGAACACTAAAATAAAATCATAATTTCAGGCCATGTGTAGTGTAACAAAAAAAAACTTGGATAACTCCCGAATTTTCAGCGAAAAATAAACTCAGAAAACGCGGGCTCCTACATGTAGGCCACGCCCCGCATTTCTTCAGCTGTCTACGACAACAGTTTCTACGTCTCGCGAGCATTCCTCTTCCTGTATGATTGCACTAGAATCGAAGCCTAAAGGCTGGCACGCACGTTTGCAATCGAGGGTACTCAACTGCGTTGCAACTGCTCAGAAGAAAATACGCCGGCACAGTGGCGGCATCTGCCGGGCAGCACTGGAAACGCTTCTCACCTTTGTATAACTAGATTGAAGTTTTTTTGCAGTATTTGCGAGATCGAGTCCATGCATTATCTACGAGAGAGGGTCGCTCATAACGTTGGAATTATCTCGAGCCCCCGGTGAAAGAAAAACGCATGGTAAATTGAGAAATGCATGGAGTCGCAGATTGGAAGGGTTCTGGGGCCACCCCACAGACGGCGCCAACATGTCCTCTCGTTTTTACTCTCGTTGCAAGTGGTTGTAAGCAATTGCAAAGCAGTCGATTGTGTTCGAACACGCCCTAACGTCTCTTGTAAGCCGGGCACGTCCGCGGCGTGCCTGCATGGTTTCGCTTGCGCACCGCTCCGCTTTCAGGTGCAAAAAGCTTGGAGGCATTTCCTGGTGGCAGTCCATGTGCCACCTCCTGTACTACCTCAACCAATGCCAGCCGCGGCTGCCCCAGCGGGGTTCCTCGACGGGATTGGCGAAGACCGACGACCAACAACGAAGCGTGGTACATTCTCCCCAACTACTGGGTGTATCGAGGAGTTGCCAGGCTTCTTAAATCGACCGCAAAATTCGGTTTCTTCACCTATCGCGCTACGACTTTGTGCAGCGTTGCCCACATATGGTGCATTGTTTTTTTGTTTTTTTTTTGTAAAATTTTCAAAGAGCGAACTTGCCTGAGGAAAAAGTAAAGAAAGAAAAAGGCCTAGCTCCTATGGAAACGCAGCGAAGCCGAATCCCGGAGAAAAGCTCACCGGGGTGAAGCTCACCGGAGATCCGGAGATAAGCTCACCGCGAAACCGGCGGAGCGTATGCGGAGAAATGGTCATCGATTTTTTCTTATTTTTTTAAATGGAGGTTGTTGGATCATGCGTAACGTATATCAATTTATTACCATTAAAAGTCGTCAGCTTTGTAAAAAAGAAAATTCCATTTTTTGTATTGTTAAGCTTATGGGTATATTGCTTCCAAATTAATAATTGCGGGCGAGTGTTTTCTGTGGCTTACTCTCTAGGAAACGAAAGCCTAACTGAAAACTTTATGAACTTGAAGCTTTTGTTAACTTTTGAAAACAGGCTAAAACAGTCAGTAGGATATCGAGGCTTGTTTCTTCCACTGACATGCACGTTTTCTAGCCCTTCGTGCTGGTATTTTCACACGTTGCCTTTGTGCAGTGCCTGCACACTGGCACCGTTGTTACTCGTGACCTATATAAGAAGTAGTCTTCTGTAACTGTAAGGTAGCGGATAGGGCAAGTTGGTAAACGTTATGCATGGTGAAAACCACTCAAACGAGGACGACGGAGTGAAGACAGCAAACACGACAGGACCAAGCTGTTCTCGCAACTACAGTTTTGTTAGTGAAATTAACAGAAAAAAAAAAAAAAAAACAGCGTAGCCGACATTGATTACATCACCGAACACCTACTTATCTATTAGGCACTACACAATATTTGAAGCTGAAACGGCTCACACACCGCTATTCGCGAAGAGCAAACCTCTATCTGACAGAGCTACCAACGGCGAACTGTTAGCTGTCAATAAATTGTTGCCTCTTTTACCGTTGCACGAAGTTCTGATTTTGTACTTGCGGCTTCATTAATATACAGAATGGGTGATTATTAATTTCTGAGGATTTAGTAAAAATGCCCAATGAACTTCAAGAATATTACAGAAAAGAGGACATATATTTAATGAAGTGACGAATGTGAATTGTGTTAAATTGGCACGTTTGACGCAAAATCCGCTAAGGTAAAAAAAAAAAAAATCGGTGAGCTTTTTTCCGCATTCGCTCAAAGGCCGGTGAGCTTTTTTGTTCATCAGCCGGTTTTGCGGTGAGCTTTTCTCCCGTGAGCTTATCTCCGGTGAGCTTTGCTTCGGTGAGCTTTTCTCCGGTGAGCTTTTCTCTGCCGCCCAGCGAAGCCACCGGCCTTCAAACAATACGGCGCCGTTTTGCACGCCAACGATCAAGCATACGGCGTCTTTAGCAGACGATCTTTTCGACTCGAAAGCGGCGCGAGCTTTTTTCGTATCAGTTGCCAATGCATTATTTTATCATCCTTGCTAATAAAACACAGAATGAACACATAATCGATTAAAAAGATGGTTTGTCGGGTTATTCTGTTTTTTTTTCTCGGGGTACTGATGTCGTCTGCTTTGCAGTTCCTTGTTGTCATGGTGGTTGAACTGGTCACACTGGTTGAACTGGTCACACTGGTTGACTTGTCACGCTGGTTCGATAAAAATATTTTCATTTGTTCAGGCCTCCACTGTGCTTGGGAAATCTTGATTATACACAAATGAAGACACAATAAGCCTACTACAAGCATCAGCTGAACATGCATTGAGCGCATACACATACAAACATCAATGCAACAGCACGTGAACCCGATCACTATCGAGCTCTGCGTTTCTGTCTTTTATACTGGTCGTTTTGAACATACGGAATTTCCTGATGACCGCCTAAGCAATAAAAAAATATTCCCAGCATGTCGATTTTTTTCCAGCAATGTCCTTCCTCTGAGAGTACTTTGAACGGCTCAGGGGATGAATCTCTCATTAAGAAGTAAACGCTCGATCATGCTGTAATTATTTAAAAGCCAATAAATCGAAGTGAGAAAGCCAATAAATAAAGTGAGAAAGGGTCCAGTTGGAACTGGTCCAACTGGTAACCAGTTGGACCAGTTCGGCCAATCTCGTGACCAGTTTGGTCAACCTGGTTATCAATTGAACCAGTTCGGCCAGTATGGTGACCAGTTCGGCCAATCTGGTGACCAGGTCGGCCCATCTGGTGACCAGTTTGGCCAATCTAGTGACCAGTTAGGCCAATATAGTGAAGTCAGGCCAATCTGGTGACCAGTTAGAAGGCAATCTGGTGACCAGTTAGATTAATATGGTTACCAGTTAGACCAGTCTGGCTGCCAGTTGCATCAGTTTGATTTCCTGTTAGACCAGTATGAACAGTCCAAATACCAATTTGACCAGTTCAAATACCGGTCTGACCAGTTATATTTTCAAACTGGTCTTTCCAATAGGGTAAGCCTTTTTCTTTCTTTACTTTTTCCTTGGGTAAACTCACACTGTAAATTTTACAAAAAAAAAAAAGTGCATTTGTGGGCAACGCTGCACAAATTCGTAGCGCGATAGGTTAAGAGACCGAATTTTACGGTCGATTTAAAGAGCCTGGCCACTCCTTGATACACCCAGTATATCTGCTGTTAGTAGACGACGTCTGCTTTCTGTGCTTTGGCCGGCGGTAAAGCGGGTGGCCACCAACATCCCGTTTGTTTTCTTCTTTCCGTTCTGCCTCAGCTTAACAAGGGGGCATTGGTCTCCCCAAAAAATGTATTTTTGTTAAGTGTCTGGGTGGGACGTGGATTCTCACAAAA
Organism: Ixodes scapularis; assembly: GCF_016920785.2. Classification (NCBI taxonomy): domain Eukaryota; kingdom Metazoa; phylum Arthropoda; class Arachnida; order Ixodida; family Ixodidae; genus Ixodes; species Ixodes scapularis. The sequence goes on from NW_024609882.1 coordinate 36,390,364, forward strand.
ACGTTCCCCCGAGAAAATGTAGGAAATATTTAGCGCAATAATTTAAGTTGCGAGACACATCTGGGCTGAGAGCGATTCCGATGTTTTGCCACGTCGATCCGAAATAGGAGTGCGTCTTGAAATCGCTCCTGGAGTCACTGAAATCCCAAAAAGTTAATTAAAGGGGCCCTGCAATCATATTTAAGCGTCTACCTTTTTTGCGGTTTCCACGTCTCGGGGTTCGGGCAAGCCAGCAAGCATGGAGAGAGTAACTAAATATCAGTGCGTCGTTTATCCGGACGACGCGGAAACCTCCAACGTCGAGGGCGACCCGCGGTACCGAAGCACCCAGGACCAAAGACGTCACGTCTTTGGTCCTGGGCTTACTACTCGTCAAAGCCGCTAAAAGCTTCTTTTTAGTCGAAATACAAAATATAAGTGGCGCGAACCGTTTCAATTATTTATAAAAGTAATTTTTGTTCAGTATTTTAGATCAGAAAAGAAACGAATGCAGTTTGTAAAGTACGGAAATAAGAAATGACCCGTCGACATACCCGCCACCAAGCGGTGGAAAAGGCGGCACATACTAGAAGGGAGTAGTGAGTGGGATCAGGCGCCGACACGGAAAACTTCCGGATGTGCGCGGCGGCGCTGCGGTCGTATGGACGGGAGGATCCGACCGGCTCCGAGCGTTCCGATCGGCGAGAAGCTTTGTCTGGCGGTGTGGCCCTTTCGCGGTATGGCAGCGTGAAGTGGCTCCCATTCTGGACTGATCTTTACGCAGTGTTTGCTGTCGTTTGTGGCCAATGAAGTGTCATGCCGAATTAGTGTTTAATCGCGCAGCAAATGATATGAGAGCCGCTCTGGCTGCCCGCTCCATACAGCCTATGCAGAACCACATATAGAGATCATACATACTAACTCTAGAGGAAAAGGTCCGCCATTTTCCCGTGCATTCTGGCTGCCGCAAGCGGCGGAGTATGCAGGCAGACCCTCGGGGCCCCACATGGTTACCAACTGCCTTCGATTTCACAAATATATCATCAGAGCAGTTCCATGAACTTCAACAATCCACGAACTTACCGGTGGAAAGATATTCGTGTTCCTTTCGAAGCTTTCTTTTTGCATAGCACGCAGATGTACGGCCTCCTGTCAACACTAAACTAAACCAGATAACCGGCTTCGGTTGTCTGGTTTAGTTTCGTATTAAATACGAAACCGCGCAACTACCAGATTTTCGAGATTTCGACAGAAGGGAAGTTAATGCAGCGTAATGAGTATGCTGCTTTTTATAAACCGTAGAATAGCTCCGAATTTAGTTTGCAGCGTTAAATTATCACTGTTTATATTGCTGAGAGTTTTCAGTCTTCGCGATTACCATTGCGACTGTCGTCTTTCAGCTGGCAACATTGGTTTCTTTCTCTCGTGTTCTGTCGCTCTCTTTCGCGATCTTTCACTCGGGACCCAGGATGTCGGTGCGCGGGATTTGCCACTCCTCCTCACCCACCTTTACCCCGCTGTCCAGAACATGCTTTAGTGGCGCCCCCTCGCGCCGTCGACACAGAGTGCAGCAGCCGTGAGCGCTCGCTGAGCTCGCTACCCCTCCTCTAGTTCACGGCCACTCAAGCAACCAAGGACGTCATGAGGGAGGTTATTTTTTGCTTGTTTTTGTAATTTTAATTTGCCTATAACTTTTAAAATAAAGCGAATTTCGAGAAAAGAAAAGTTTCACTAAGTTACTACGTTCAGTGCGCTCAGGTTCGGTGCAAATTAGAAACCAGTAAAAAAGTCCTTGCAGGGCCCCTTTAAGTGTCTGGCTTACAGACTCATGTCACGAAACAAACGTTAAAAAAACAATAGCGCAGCATTTACGCTGGGAGTCATTTTAAATGAGAAACGATTCCCGAAATGGAAGCACGAGATAGAAGCATGTCATGACACAAAAATAAGTCTCGCAACCTACATATCGCACTATATCTTTTATTTCTTTTTTTTTTTTGGGGGGGGGGGGGGGGGGGGGGGCAGAGTATTTTTTTACATAAGCATTCTAAAAAAACGTTTTTTTTGGGGGTGTTCATTGTCCCTTTAAAGCCAGTCTGCGACTGGGTGGCCACACGTAGCAATCGGATACCTACTTGGTCCTTACTGCAGTGTGCCTCAATTGCTACCTTCGCTCATGAAATCTTTCATTATGGCACAAGTCCAAAGCTGTGCGTGCCGAGTTTAAATGTGTCTTGCTCAAGATGGCCTTCTCGCAGCTTGTGCGAGGAGGTCATTCAGCTTGCTATTGTCATCTCAAAATGCGCCCATTCAAGCAGCAACCAGCATTCTGCCAACTGCTACGTGTCTTGCAGTTTGTATCTTTCAACGACGGCAGACTGCTGCATTTTAAAGATGGCCCGTGCAGTGGCACCACTTGGCACAAAGGGAAGGCGTGTACCAACAACATTATGTCAGCTCAATTGTAGAACTCCCACGAAGGGATTATAATTGCCCCCTCTCTCGTGAAGTCCGCCACCTGTCGTTCGAAGTGCCATCTAGAGGCTGCTTTTAAAACCTGTACATTTTGTAGAGCACGGTCACTGATCTCTATGACAATTGCTGGATTGCGCATCCCCGCTCCACGAATGCGGCCACCAAAAGTTTTGTATCGGATATGTTGGAGGTACTGAAAGTCTACCTTTTGGAGCATTGAAGAAACTGGCAGCTGCATGCTGAAAAACAAGTTTTCTGCTCATTTGCCGTTATTCGCCAAGGGAGATTTTTAAAACTGTGTGTAAATAAATGGTCACTGTTTCCTTTGAAAACGCGTGGAATTTTTTAGAGCTTGAGCGGCGTCGCCGTCGCCGTCGGCGTAACCAAGGTCGCGTGACCCCCCCAGGTCACGTGATCTTGGGGTGACCCCCAAGGTCACGTGACCCCTCTCAAGGTCATGTGATCCCCAAGGTCACGTGACCCCTCTCAAGGTCACGTGATCCCCCAAGGTCACGTGACCCCCCTCCCCCCCGAAGTCACGTGACCCCCCCCCCCCCCCGAGGTCAGGTGACCCCCCGGAGCATATTAAAGAATGAGGGGAGAAGGAGGAGGAGGGGTCTACCCTCCCCTCAGTACCCTTCCCTCCTCCTCCTCAAGAGCTGCGCTCCAATTCGGCGTTACAGGGAGTTGTAAGCGGCTTTCATTTTTTATTTCTTTTTTGAAAGTGCAGCATTGCAGGTAAAAGGCACAACTTGCCGAACGCAGTCTCGCGGCGTCATCAAAGAACATGCCTTGGCACGCCGAAGTGCTGCGTCTCTTCCTTTGCACGTTTGGAAACCAATCAAGAATCGACGCTGTCTGGATGATTTTGAAGGTGTGTTGCACGTCAAGGTGTATGTGCCTCTGGAGCAACATTTCACTTTACTGCGACGACTGTACTTGTAACTTGCAGCACTAGCAAGCCAGAAACAAGTTTGATTCCTTGCGCATTGAACCGAGGGGATACAGCCACTGATCTCTATTGTAGTAGGCTGGATCGCGGACCGCGACCTCGGCAGCTGGTGCCGAGCGTCGCCACCGGCGGCCATTGATTGACACCAGCCAATGCATGGGACTCTATGGGAAAAACGAGAAAAAGTGCCGTTTTCCCCAGTTTCTAAGCTGCGATCGGCACTGAAACTTTTTGGATGATTTTCAATAAGCCCGTCAAATAGCTTGGGTGCAAACATTAAAACTAACAGCCCTCGCGATTCTTATAAATAAATATTTTGTGGTCGAGAGTGACTCCGCTGTAGTGCAGCTCAATGAAGCGAGAGTTACCTAGAGTTACTGCGGAGTCGGTGGTGGTTTCGTTGAGTTGGGTTTAGCAGACGACAAGCTTGTAGGCTTTGCTACGCAGAATTCGCTCACTCTCGGAAAGCCGTTGTCGAGATGAAACTTCTTTGTCTTTCATCAACGTCTGGGCTTCCCCGAGGACGGTCTCATTGACGGCAAGTTCCTTTGTTTGCTCCACTACGAGAGCAAGTTTGCCAGCTCAGCCGTAGTGCTCCGGTACGTTTGATTTTTTTTTTTTTATTCGGCGACCGAACGTTTGACAAATACCGACTCGATCTCCAAACACCCGACATAGGGATCGCAGCGCACCATAAAATACTCGCCTCCGAGCACAGCGTACACGCTTCAATATTCTTACTTTTGTGCGTTTCTCCCATAGACTTGCGTGTATTGCCTGGTGTCAAGCAATGGCCGCTGGTGGCGACACCAACGGGCTCCCGATCCGCGATCCAGTAGATACAGCGCGGCGGCGGCGGCCATCATTCTTTTACTTCAAGACATTTCTAGCAATCAATTTTGTAGAAGGGAATGGAAATCTATCTTTCTCGATTCCCCCATTTCCCAAACACTTCCGACGCTTCTGGTTCCAGTGTTCAGAAGCGGCGATGTAGTTTGTACCCAAACTTAACTGCTTTGCTCTATCTGTGTTTTCATGTTGCGTGAGTAATTCGGGTCTATTCGAGTAGATTTCAAACATTAAAGGGGCACTGACACCCATAGGGTCGTGTTTTTTTTTATTGTCTAAAACAATGCAAAATGCATAGACACGAAAAAAAAAAAAAAACTCATCACAAAAAATAATTTTTTTACGCGCGCGCGCGCCTTTTTATTTTTGGCGTTTTCCTCTCCCGTTTTTTGCCTCTCCGCGTCTTTTGATTCGTGACGTCAAAAATCATGAAATTTAGACGGCAATCGTAAAACAAATAACGGCAATCGTAAAACATGTTCTTTTTTTTTTTTTTTTTTTATTGCGCACTCACTACGACCTTTCTTTTTGAAATACCAAAAATCTGAGTCCGGTGTGATGTCGCCTTCTGGAATTGTATCCTCCGTCCAAAAGCATGCCGCTTGGGCAGGCGGCACCACTCGCACGGAATAAAGCCGGTTTTTCTCGGTCCACCGGCGCCCTCATCTCCCGCTCTTTTCCTCCTCGCTTCAGGTCGCGGTGGCAACAGCAGAGAGTCGTGAAAGAAAATCTACTCTCAGTACTCCGAAATATTTGACGTCAATGCGCCGGCGCGGATCGCGGGGGAACTTCGAATTCGGCATTTGGAAATGGTTTTTCTACTTCACAAATGCCGAGTTCCCAAGTTTCGAATTTTGAGGGTAATGTCCCGGCATCGTTTTCAATCGTTTCAGATAATAATAAAAAAAAAAAAAAAGATTTTGATGTGTCAGTGCCCCTTTAATTCTGCACAATTGCAACCATTGATCAGTGCAGCTTATCGGAACAGCTGGGCGATCCAGAACTCCGTGACCGATTTGTATGCGGCAAAGGCGCGCTGTGCTGTGGTTAGTGTGTGTACTAACCCGCAGCACACCTTCAAAGCTGCCCCGAAGGATTAACACATCCACACGGTGTCAGCGTGCGAAGTCAGAGACTCAGAACTTTGGCGTGCCAATAGTGCTCCGATGACGTCGCGAGATTTGCGTTCGACGAGTTGCATCTTTTTCCTGCGGTGCTGCACTTTAGTAAAAAATTTCCACGTATTCTCAAAGGTAACTACGACCCTTTGTGCAAGGTTTTAAAAAGCTTCTTCTGTGAACGACGGCGAGCGAGCAGAAAACGTCTCTTCCAGCATGCGGCTGCCCAGCCTCTGCAACTTTCCAAAAGGTCAACCTCCGGTACCTCCAAGATGGCCGATATGAAACTTCCGGTGGCCTCACTCGTACTGCCGCGACCAAGCGGGGAAGTTCAATCCTGCAAATTGTCGTAGAGATCAGTGAGCTCGGTGAAGTGCCGTCCATACGCCGTGCTTCAAGACCTGGGTATTTCATTAAGTACGCTGCAGTTATCATAGCAACCGTCCCCAAAATGGTGTTGCATTGAGCGACGAGGGGCGGACCTTATTGGGAGAGCGGGGGAACTGCTTGTGGGTATCGGTGTCTACGGGTAGTTCCGTAACCGAGTTGATCTAGTAGCGTTAGTGTGGGTACTAACCCTGGCTGGCTGGACTTTGTGTCGTCTTAGTAAACCATTAATATCCTTAGGACATTTCAAAAGCACCGTTCTTGGACATTTTAACCATCTTCCGTGGACATCTCGCAATGGCTGAGTAACGTTTGTCACAAAGCTGGCACGCTGGCGCCTCTATCGTAGCCCTGGAAACGCTTACAACTTGCGTATAACTAGACTGGAAGTTTTGCAGTGTTTGCGAGACAAAACATCCGTACGAAAAATAGTCGTTTATAATGTTGTTGGAATTATTTTTAGCCCGCGTCCAGAGAATGATATATACAAAGTTATAAAATTGTATAACCAGGTTGGAAGTGTTCCAGTGCTACCCGATGAATGGTGCCACTGAGCGCACGCGGGTGCGAATATGTGAACTAGCTTTTGCTCTCTTCAACAAATCAATGATGTGTTATTTTGATAAGAAAATGCTTGATGTGAAATTATTTGCAAAGGCAGATTAGATATATCGAGTTGATTGGGCATGTTTATAACTCGCCAAGAACACATCAAGGTCAATATAGAAATTGAACTGATTTTCATAAGGGTTAGGTTAGGTGTAGTTGACTTGACGTCTTGCGAGTTACGAGAAGGTGGAGAATAACTCCAATAAAAATAAATTTACTGGAGTTGTTTTCTGCGGATGAGATCTGATGATGATTACTGGCTACCTCTGTACAGCAAGTATCTGTGTTACTTAAGTAATCTTTCTTTGGAATCAGCCTAACAGAAGCTAGTGATGAAAAACTGGATGACTCTTTGAACTGAAGTAATGAAGTGCAAGCTGAAATAGTATTCTAGTCTCTTTGCTTAGCTGACAAGTGATTATCTTAGTACTGTAATGAGCACTGTAAAGTATAAAAATCATGACAGGAGTTCATTGTAGAGGGTTAGAGACGAATTACGAATGGAGAGCGGTGGCAAGACCTTTAGCAGTGTGTATATATGGCTGAACGTGACTGAACCCTTTGAGTCGGGCTGCAACTTGCACTTATTTATAATTGTTGCAAACGTAGGCCAGCCACCGTTCAAAGTTATAACTACTAGTATGTTTTTTTAGAGCGCAGCTCTTAGGGGCCCGTTTCCGGCTTGAGCGGCGTCGGCGTCGCCGTCGGCGTCGCCGTCGCCGTTGGCGTCGCCGTCGGCGTTGGCGTAACCGCGCGGTGCATCATGGGAAATGTCCCATAATGCACCGCGCGAGCCCCCCACCGGGGTCACGTGACTTCGTGGGGGGCACGTGACCCCCCCGAGGTCACGTGACCCCCTGAAGTCACGTGACCCCCCGAGGTCACGTGACCTCCGCCGATGTCGCGTGACCCCCGATGACGTCATCGACACTGATGACGTCACCGGCATCCACATCGTCATCGTCATCATCACTGATAACGTCATCATCAGTGATGATGACGATGACGATGCGGATGCCGGTGGCGTCATCAGTGATGATGACGATGACGATGTGGATGCCGGTGACGTCATCAGTGATGATGACGATGACGATGTGGATGCCGGTGACGTCATCAGTGATGATGACGTCATCAATGATGATGACGTCATCAGTGACGATGACGATGTGGATGCCGGTGACGTCATCAGTGATGATGACGATGACGATGTGGATGCCGGTGACGTCATCGGTGATGATGACGATGACGATGCGGATGCCGGTGACGTCATCAGTGATGATGACGATGACGATGTGGATGCCGGTGACGTCATCAGTGATGATGACGATGACGGTGTGGATGCCGGTGACGTCATCAGTGATGATGACGATGACGATGTGGATGCCGGTGACGTTACCGACATCCGCATCGTCATCGTCATCATCACTGATGACGTCATCAGTGACGTCACTGATGTCGTCACCGGCATCCGCATCGTCATCGTCATCATCACTGATGACGTCGTCAGCGACGTCACTGATGACGTCACCGACATTCGCATCGTCATCGTCACTGGTGAAGTCATCAGTGACGTCACTAATGACGTCATCGGTACCCGCATCGTCATCGTCACTGATGACATCATCAGTGAAGTCAGTGATGACATCATCGGCATTGGGGGTCACGTGACCCCCAAGGTCACGTGACGCCCCAAGGTCACGTGACCCCCCCTCCTGGTTAGTCTAACCCCCCCCCAGCGCCCTTCCCTCCTCCTCCTCAAGAGCTGCGCTCTAATTCGGCGTTACAGGGAGTTGTAAGCGGCTTTCACTTTTTGTTCTACTTCATTATTTTATTCACCGGAAGTTTTTCGCTGTAACACAGTCGTAATACTATAAATCCTCTCCTGTTTGTTAATGACAGGCTGCCATAATACCTTAAAAAAATTGCAATCCAAGACGTCAATCCTGTGGAATCGGTCGGGCATGCGCTCTACAGCTGTGGAAGCATCCAATTGACAGGCACCTCAGGTTTGTCTATTTTCGAGCTCTGGAAGATCACAGCCTCATTTACATAATTATGACCCTATTAAATCTCATATATATCCAAGTGACGTCTTCCTTGGTCGTCCTTATGATGTCCAGTAAAATCCAATCTGGGACTAGAAAATGCAAATCATTCTAGAATTTTCTAGGGGTGCTCTGAAACGTCCCACCAGGGTTGGCACATTGAGACAATGCTGGGATATCCCAAGGATATTTATGGTTTACTGTGATAGGTTAATGATGTAATAGGGGTAATGAATTAAAATCAGCTGGGGGGTAGACTAGTTGGTTACACATGATGAAAAAAAAAAGTACAAAAGGCAGTAGGAGGAGAAATCAGTACAAGTGCTGTCTTCTTCCTCTCCTTCTACTCCTTCTACTAGTCCTTGTCTTTTGCATAAGCATGTCCAAATACTAGTGAATTTTGAGTTTCAAGCGAATAGTGATTTTGGCCTAATATTTTCGAATCAAATCACTGCGCCATGCTTGAACGAAGACACAGCTGAACTCGTGGAAGTGGTTTCCAAGTTTTTACTTGTTCACTTCTAAGTTAATTTTAATTAATCTACAGGGTGTCCCAAAAAACATTTACACGTTTTTTTAACCGCAAAAATGAACTAGGCATTGCCGAACGCCCATTCTCCGCCCAAAAGTAGTGCTGGAGGTCACAACCAGATGCTAAAGTTTCAGCACGATCCGATACCTTAATCAAAAGTGTAATTTTCTGAAAATTTCAATGGGAAAATGGCGGCCGACGGAGTTTTCGAGTACATGGGGCTCGATGGCACCAGAAACCGAAAACGGACAAAAATGGGCTCCATTTTCCCATTTGAAATTTTCAGAAAATCACTTATAACTTTTGAGTAAGGTATCAGATCGAGCTGAAACTTTGGCATCTGGTTGTGACCTCTAGCGCTATCTTTGGGCGGAGGATGAGCGTACGGCGATGCCTAGTTTATTTTTGCGGTAAAAAAAATCCTGTACACTTTTTTTTTTTTTGTGACACCCTGTACATTTATGGACTGTGGCCTCAGAAAGTTCAATGCCTATTGGTACTGCAAGTAAATGACACATCTGACACAAATTTAAACATATAGACGTGCCCAGCCATACCTAATCGAGGGTATTTATAAATATATTCTTGCTATATATGCAAATATATTTTCTTCAATCACGTGATTAACACTAGTTGTTAGCGCATCCCTGCCTGACATAAACTCATGCATAATAGCCAGTTTAATTTTGAAAATTTCATTGCAATGTAGATATCGCCATTCAGTTTCCATTTCCTTTTAAATACACCAGGCACGCACGTGCACTACCAAACATTGTGTGACTCCAGCGTGCACCACCCCGCTTTCAAAGTGTGCTTTCCTCCTATACGCGCGGCTGAGATGTTTGTACCTTTCGGAGCATTGATTGCAACAATTTAGCCCTGTTGAGCGCCGGTGCAGTGCGGAGAAGCAACACCCGCGGAAGTGAGCTCCGAGGGTGTCGCTTTCCCGCAGTGCACCGCTGCTCGGTAGGAAGCGCGCTCAACGGGGCTAACCCGCCGCGATTAACACTTCGAAAAATACTAAGATCTCAGATCATCTCGAAGCAAATGCCGAATTACGTATTATTCGAAACTGCTATTGGAAAGGTAGAATTTTTGTACAATCCTACGTCCTACATTTGCGCTGCTTCTTCTTTCTTTTTTTTTTTTTTTAAACAAACTTGTATGTTTATTACTGCATTTGAGGTGCTAGTGAAGATTCTTATATGGAAAATATATTTTCCTGAACATATAGACTTTACTATATTGGTTCTACCACGGTAGCTTTACCATGAATAACTACTGGTCGTAGGTGTAACATATACTAAGCATAGCTTATACTAACTACAGACGTGGCAGTGATATGATTGTTTGATTTTCTTACATCTTTTGCCAATTGTGGCACTTTGCCGTGCTCTTTGTCAACGTTCGACTTACTTTCAAGTAAGAGCACATAATTACTGTGGTAATCACAATGTTCTTTTTTCTCTTCAGAATCCCAGTCATATTATGTGGGGTATTCTAGTCATCGTCCTTGTGCTGTCATCAAAGAAGACCCATGCACTCTAACACTTTTTGTTGCACATTCCTGGGCAGGGGTGTTTTTGCTGAATAAAAGCTGTCTGTGCCCATAAATATGAGTAAAAACTAGGCTTATAAGCTCAACGTTCTTTTTCCTGTGTTTTAAGGATACTCTCTAAAGCTGTGTGTTCATGGAGCTTTGTCTTGGGGAATGGAGGAGGTTGGGACGCACTCAGTCTTGTATACTTATCAGCACCTTGAGAGAAAGGCCTTTGTCATTTGTTGTCAACTGTCCATCTCGAAAATAGATTAAGAAAACGAGGCATTTCACTTCTTTGAGCTCGCATGCTGAGGGTTTTTCGTGAATCTTCTTAATGGCACAGTTGTTAGTTGAATCATTTGGTTCTGACTTCGTTTCATTTGAACAAGGATAACAGAAATTAATGGAAAATGATCTGAAAAGATTTAGTCATTATTTTTCAGCAACTATTTTACATTTTCTAAAGAAGCCAAGCATTTAAGAATTCTAGTAACTTTTTCCCCGAGAAAAACGGAAGCTTGCACTTTCTACTTCGGAAAAATGAACAGCGATAACAATTGTACGATGTGCCCGGGGGCTATGCAAAGCGAAAATTTCGCACAGTAAAACAAAGCATTCGTCACCCGCAGCCGATATACCCTCCTACCTGCATTATTCAAGATGAACTGTATGTGCTCATGTCTCGTGTACAACATAAGGCAAACATGTACAACAGGACAAACATGCCAGTTTTTTATGTTGAGAATTTTTTGGGTTTGATGCACTTGATTTGCGCCAAGCAGTACCAACAATACTATTCCCGCTGACACCTTCTTAGATGATGAATCCACCTTTTTCAGAAATAGTAAATTCCAGAGGTTTGGGCAGGGAACGCACCCGCACATCACGAGCGCTGGCATGAGCCTCTGTCATGGTCACTCTGGAGTTTGAACGTGTTTTTCATTCCAAAAACTCCGGGACCATGATTTCAAAAAAAAAAAAAAAAAAGTAAAGGCGTAAGAAGAGGCCGAATGCCTTGACATCTTGTGTAATTGCCTTTAATACATGATATTGGCTGGTGAGGTGGTACAGTAAAAAATAAATTAACTCTCGGTTTTCATCTGAAGCAACATGATAACAACACTGAGCAAAACAAACACACACACAAAGAAAAGTCTGCAGGCAGAAAATTTCTTGGATTAATTTGTTTTTCATTGTTTTCCCTCGCGTGCATGCAACACGAAACAAGGCTTTGCATCAATTCTTTTTGTTTGCATAGGAACATTTTTGTCGATGCTACTAACCTTAAAACTCCAACGTGAACTATTTGGAAACGTGCTATGCTCTTTTTTCGGAGTGAAATACATAAGCCTATTCAACGCTGTAACCTTTACGCGACAAAAACTTCTCGGGACGGACGCAGTTCCCATGGGAACGGGCTGAGCCTTATAAAAAAAAATAAAAAAAAACGGCCGTCATGCGTGTGTTTTGCAAGAGACTGCTGGCATTGGATGAACTAGAATATATATATATATATATTACACATTTACAAATTCAACACTCCGAAAACATTTTGCGTGCAACATGCCAACGAAGAATTAGCAGAATGTGTGTGTACACTTTGTATTTGCATTCATGCGTAAAGTGATCAAATTATTTCTTGCACTATAATGCAGAGTGAAACACCTTTAGCTGAAAGTTGTTGAACCTTCCACCTGTATATGTTTTGGAATGTTTGCGGGTCTTGCTTGCAAACTTGATGGTCTGAACGTCTGAAGCATTTCTGTGGTTATGAGAGAAGTAGAGCTTCTGCTAGGAAAGTCTGACTAGCACACTAGCAGCTTGCAGTATTCTTTTCGTGCTGTTTTGTGTTCTCTTTTCATTCTGGTTCGTCATCTAAATAATTAGCACTTGATGACATTAGCTAGATCAGACCTTCAACTTGCCTTTAAGGTGTTTTGCAATGTGATCTTAAGCAAATACAATTTATTTTCTTTTTCTCTGTTGAGCAGAAGTTTTGTTTTAAGTACAGTGCACTTGTCTCAATTGTGCACCTCAAACAGGCAAGTCATTTATGAAAATAAAAACAAGGTGGTTGAGGTATAAGTAATGGAATGCTAGTCCTCGTGCTTGAGACAAGCAGCGTGTCCACAGATATCTGAAAGTTGCGGTCCCTATCGCAGTTTGTTAGGAAAACTTCAAGACACAATATAAAGAAATTAGTTTTAAAAGGAAGAAAACTTAAATTATCTTTCGATTAACTTCAACGCACAAAAGGAAGTAAAAACCTGGATTACACACTGGTAGTGGTTGGTCGTGACCAGCTCCGTAGGAGCCATTTTGTAGTACATAATGCCGTAAAAAGTCTATCTTGTTTTTTTTTCTTTAAATAAGCAGTCTAGAAACTGTACACAATTCACAAGTTCACAAGTCCGATCGATGTTTTCGCTCGGCTGAAATGCTGTGTTTGATAGGGTGGAGGCTGGTGTGGCATCTTAAACACAGCAGTTCCCAGAATCCTTCAAGTAGGCAGCCCAATTGTATACCATGCACCTTGCTTCTACACCACACATCTTGGTTGTTTCTGCACCATTCTTCTGACTCTCGTCACCATATCTCGTGGAGGCAATCAGTTCCGTCCAAACACTCAATCGAATAACCTAACTTGACTGAACTCGCCGGCACCGATTCAGCGGCCAACCGAAACACCCGATCTGCCCGACGTCAGTCATCTCCACCGTCTCGCATCAACACAGATGTTTCCACATTGCAGTCACTTGCACCAATGTGAAATCCACGTCGCTGTCACTGACATCCCTTTTCTCCATTGCTTGTGTCGTCGCGGCACCCCCCTCGCGCTCACCAGCGTTGCACACCGACGTCGGTACTTCACTGACATCACGTCGGCATGGCCGGGGTTGCATTCGTGTTTCACTGGCAGCACGTGAGCGCTGCCGGCCTTTTGTCGGCGTTTCACTGGCCTCTTGTCAGTGTTGCCAGCATTTCACCGGCATCGCATTGGCGTCACCGCTGTTGTTTGGTTCAGTGCCGACGTTTCGATGTTGCGTCCTCGCTGCCGACGTTGGCCACATTACGTCGCCGGCCGTTCGGGTATCACCGCTTAGCTCGCACACGCTGTCACCCCGCCAATCACCTGTGGGCGTTGGGTGCTTCCGGCTTCCTCCTCCTGAAGTTCGGGGGCAGCCTGAGGACCCCAGCACGGTCGGAGGGGTGCTGGAAGGGCAGCAGCACACTGCTGCGGTCGCGTGACGGCGTGCCGGAGCAGTGTGCCTCGTCGCTGCCATCGCCGCACGAGTCGAAGCCGTCGCACCAGACGGAGCTGGGGACGCAGCGCCCGTTGAGGCACTGCTTCTGGCGCGGCAGGCACGGGGAGTCGCAGCCCGCGGGTTCGTCGGAGCCGTCGTCGCAGTCTCGGAAGCTGTCGCAGAAGTAGTCGAGGGGTACGCACTGGCCACTGTTACAGGTGTGCTGAGAGGTGGGACAGACTGCGGGGAAGAAAAATGCGGGGGTGAGGGTCTCTTCTTGTACGAAGCAACACTGTAAAGGCCGGTTCACACGTTTCAGTGCAATTGACCGCATTGCATTGTGAGTTCTTATGAGACAGTCACGCTGGCGCCGTCCATGAGGCGGCCCTGGAACACTACTTGTGTGCACATAACTAGACTGGAGGTTTTGCAGTATTTGCAACATCAAACCTGCACACTATATACGAGAAATGACCTTTCCTGATATTGTCAGTATTATTTAAAATGCATGGCGGAAAGTGTTCCAGGACTGCCCAATAGATGGCACTAGTGTGTTCTCGCATTATAAATATTTACAAGCGGTTGCGACGCTTTTCGACCACACTCAAACGTAAATGTGCGAATCAACCTTACGTATTTTTAGTGCAAGTGTTGCCTCGGGGCTATTAATGCCTTTTAAGTTTGGCAGCCTTGCATTTGTCACATCTTAATCCATCAAAGTTAAAACAACCTGACACCGATCGAAGTATGTGATGTCTTTTACTGTACCTGGCCATACAGACTAGAGGATTGACTGAGAGGCGGTATTATAGTGGAATTTTCCCTCGCTTGTTAAAACCACAGTTGTACTGAACGATAGAAGACTTTCTGCGAGCTTACGAAAGATCATTCTGAAGTGTTTCTGAAATTATTTGTTCCCACAAAGACTGGTTTAATGTTTCTCTGACTGAAGACTGCAGCGTGAATATATTGGCTTTTCGGCACTTGTCTCTAGCAGAGAAAAGCTTTGTCGCAATCTATGGTAGTTAATACAACCAATATTTTGAGTGACATAGACTTAGTGCAGAAAGAGAAGTTGAACTCAAAGGCAGGAGTGCTTACGAGCAGTGCAATTCGCCTCGTCGCTTCCATCCCAGCAGTCAACAAATCCATTACAGCGGCGGTCAAGTGGTAGGCAGGAGGTGTTGTTGCCACAGTGGAAGCCATCGTTTCCGCATTCTGGAAAATTGGAAGTAGGCTCAAGTCAGCTTCTGAGGGTGGCTCGCAATAACAAGCCGCGATGAACAGCTGCCGACCCGGCTCAAGGTGGGCGTTGTACGACGAAAAAATTCTATACCTGCTCGAATGGGTAAATAGCTCTTCGTTTAAAGGGATTGGAGAAGAAGACTAATTCTTACCGCAGTTGTATTCGTCGGTCATGTCGTAGCAGTTGAAATGCCCGTCGCAGCGTCGCTGTTCCGGGATGCACAGTCCGTTGGAACACTGCCATTCGTCGTGAAGGCACTCTGAAAACATCCGAGATGCAAGATCAATTAGAGTTTGAATGTGTGTGAAGCAGTTGTGTTTGGACAACAGACGGCTGTGCTTGAATAGGGAGTATTCACTGGCGGCCATAGCTGTGTGCGCGAATGCTGAGCGCGTGCTAACGGCGAGCTTCCACAGTTCTTTTGCAACGTGCATTCCGCACCATCAAGAGTGTCGGTCTTAGCAGCCTATTGATGTGAGCTCGTTCTGAGCATGCGCTCTAAACAGCACCCACAAATATGGCATCCAGTGAATACTCCCTATAGAGAAGTGACCAATTTACAAGAGCCAAGGGGTTCATTTCTTGTGAACGGTGATTCGTGTAAATTTGCCTCAATGCAGCAACACTAACCATTTATGTGTGACCTTGAGAGAAAAAGGCCATCTTTCATTCATGTGTTCAGTGGATCATGGGGATGGATCAATGGGGACAATTTCCAGAAATAAGTTGTTTAGCTTTTACAGGTTCAACAACAGGAGACAAGCAAACTGAGAGGTTGTCCCCATTGACCAAGCATGAAAGTTATTAGCAAGTTTTAGTAGATGACTTTAATAAACCTGATAACCATACTCAACACATTGTCAGTGCCTTTGTACATGCATGATATCATTAGCAAAGCACAAAAATGGTCTACTAAAACTTTATATTGTCAATGGCAGTTAGTGCCTTGTTTAGTTCTTCTCTACACTGTTTTCGGGTATCGTCGGAAGGTCGCATAAAGGCCTACTAAAACCTTTTATCACTGGCAGTTACTGCCGAGTTTCATTCTCTTCCCAGTTTGCTTTAGGCTGGCTCAACAGGACAATGACTGCTGGCAATTTCTAATTTACTGGAAGACCTTGCACATTGTGCGGATATTTCAACACAATAAAAAGGTCATACTGCGTTAGTGCATACAAAGTGAACTCAAAGTGTTTGTTGCAACGAACATCGATACCAACGCAATGATGTGGGGAACGGCGAAGATGCATCGGTGGAAACGTGACCTACCCGAATCATCGACGCAGTGAAACACGACGTTGTCGAGCCGGCGGCAGAGTTCGTTGGGCCCCGAGCACCATCCACCACAGCCCCGGGGATCTTGGGGGTCCTTGGGTTTGACGCAGTGGGGCGTCGTCTCCTTGCCACTCATGAAGCAGATTTCGCCCTCGTGGCATTGGTGGCACGGCCTCCCTAGGAAGTCGAAATCATCCCGTTAGCAGCTGGGAAAATAGTTGAAAGTGTGTGACAGAAATCAGTTGAGGCAGTCCTCATTGATGCACAGAGTGGCCGGTGAAAGTTCCTTGCAAGAGTATTTGAGGCATCCATTCGCAAAATTGAACTGAGAAGCCAGAGTATAAGTAGGATCAAGACAGTAGTTTGTTTTTCTTGTTGCCGTGAACACGGGTATACAACTGGTAAATACGAGAAAACGCGTAAAATACTTCAGTGTACATAAATGCGACCTCTTCCTGTTTTGCACTTTTAAATAAAGCCGATTATCGCCCCTCACTAGAACTCCTGGAAGAATATAAGAGATAGGAGAGCAAGCTGGGTTTATCCCTCAAAATCGCAGAAGATGAGATCGATCCGCTTCTCAATACAGTTTCAAGATCACTGCAGACGTCAGCCCGTCTGAACTTTCACACAGGATAGCTTTGTTGGATCATCTGAAACTGTTTCATGCATTTAAGCTGCAAACTGCTCTCAGCTCGAGATGATTTTACCGGGGGATGCACCTCCTTCTGTCAAAGCTGGTTTGCACATGCATCGCAGCGCTAAACAACGCTAGAAACGGCAGTAATGCAGTGCTCACTTAAACTTAACTTCATCACTGAGGTAGCGCACAATAAGTCAGTGATGCATCATCAAGGTCGGTACTATTTTCAGCACTGGTCTGCTCACACTCGCATCACGGCTCTAGCTTACTGCTATACATGGCTTGCACTGACGTCGCATCAGCGGCCATTGTGGTGGCTTCGCTGTTGAGGGCGTACCTTCTGAAACATACATTTCGCACCCCCAAATTTCTTTTTCTCAGCTAGAAATGACCGTCGGCAGGATGCGGTGGCGTCACGTGCAAGCGTATTGACACGGCGTTGATTTCACACGATATCGACACTGCATAAGCACACCGCTGCTTGCTAGTCTGCCATTTCTTGCCATCGCACATAATGCAACACCAAGTCAATGCTGACAGTAGGATTGATGCAGTGCTGACTGTGCTCGGCACCGAGATGCATGTGTGAACCTGTTCGAAGACCGAGGATCGTTTGCAATAAGCGAACAAGCCATTAATGTGCCAGTACCACCGCAGTCAACACTCACAGTCATCCGGGAGTGCCGCAGATGGCTGAGAAGCCGTGACCGCCTTCTGCTTGTTTTGGGGAGACAATGACGACGCAGTCCCGTTGGCGCTCGCGCGGGGCGTGGTGCTGGCGTCCGTGGCGAGCTTGGGCGCTGCCGTGGTGGCGCTGGAGGGGGTCCCGCCGGGAGGGACGGGTGTGGGTGGGGTGGGGCAGGGGCAGTTCTTGAACTCGACTTCCTTGCCCCCCAGTTCGAGGCAGGCCAGGTTGTCGGGCAGCAGGCTGCCCCGGCCGTAATGGGAACGGCACTCGCGGCGTCGCGACTGGAGGCGTGCGGGGTTACACTGGCCGTCGTGGCCCGTGCAGTCGCTCCAGGGTGACCAGTCGGACCAGGCAGCTGCAATAAAAAGTGCGCTCGGTTTATGGTCACGTCTCGACAGCATGGATCAAGTTAATATGGATACACCTCTATATACACATTTCCAGGATTTACAATTCTATGACCCAGCATGTGTACATTTGAGACTTCCGAAAGCAAGCAGGCATGCATTATGCACACAGACTCTGAAGATGGCACCTTCCAAAAGCTTTTTATAAAAACGGTCCACATCAGGGGTCTCCAAACCCCGACCCGCGGAAGTCTTCCGACTGGCCCGCGGTTGGCCGCAGTCTTTCCAATTAAGCCCGGCTCGCGGCCCAGTTGCAGCAGACTCGCTGCTAGCGGTGCAAGAAGTGTGCGTAAATAAACAGCGCCGCGACACATTCCCAATGCGCAAACTATGGTGTCATTGCGTTCACAATGATGTTTACAATTACATTGTGCTTAGTACTAAGTCCTCTGTCACAACTGTTGCATATTGTCAGCATTAGTTTTATCATTGCGTTCGCAATGACTTTCACAACTGTTGCATATTGTCAGCATTAGTTTTATCATTCTCATTCATATTTTGGACTGCGCGAATACGCCAAAGTTCATATGTGCTTTGATCTATCCCTGGTGAATTAACTTGGTCACAATTTTGCTGTAACGTCATAATTAGCTAAATAATAAATTTAAAATTGAAGTATAGTGCTGTTTTTAATACTTACTTTAACAATAATTTTTTTGTTGGAAGTGCTTATGCTAGGTTTGTGTTCATTTAGTTTTACCACTTTTATAATTATTTTTCTACAGCCCTCGCGACCACGACAGATCTCTAATCCGGCCCCTTAGCCAAGAAGTTTGGAAACCTTTTCTCTCTTTCTTTTTTTTTTTTTTGCCGGGGGGGGGGGGGGGGAAGGGAGGGGAGGAGGGGAGGGGAGGGGGGTTGGAGGGGACATGACTATAGCGGTTATACAAGACATGAATATAGTGGGTTGTACTATCGCCGGCACTTCCTCCCTGGTGAAGACTAGTGAAGACGTACTGGAAACTTTCTCCTGTTAGTTGGCTTTGATTTGTGACTGGCATTTGCACAAACTGGCACTTTTCTTCTTTGGTTGATCCCATTTGCTCCTTCGATTTGCTGGCATTCACATTATGCCTTAGTGGTGTCTAAGGTGAGCTTGTGGATGCCACCTTAGATACCGTAATTTTATGCGATACTGATTCATGTTTTTCTTCTTTTTTTTTGTTATGCTTCTTTGTTTTTGCAAACAATGTTTACTTGTAGATACAATATCCAGAAATAACTATCTATATCATACTTTTGTTATTTACTATATCCGCAGACATTGTGGCATTTTCTGTGGCATTTTCAATGAGGGGAAGAGTGGGTGTGCACAACTTTAATGGTCATTCATGCACATGCCCCTGTACCTTCGAACTGCATTGCCACAGAAAGTTGTCCATGGGTATAGGCTTTTAGTACTGACCTCTGCTCTTATTTGCCCTTTTTGTGGGTAATAATGTCTAATGCAAGTATTTATTGATGCCATTGTAAATTTTATTAAAGGCACATCATTAATAAAGTAAATTGACAAATTAAAGGCTACATTAAAGGGCAACTCCGCTTCATTTTTGGTTTTGAAAAAACAATGCAGTCCTCTTCAGTATCGCCTAAAAAGACCACACGTGAAATCTTACGACGCAGTTCTGTCTAAATGTTTCTTAAACGGTCCGGCAAACTTTGCAACTCGCCAAGTTGCCGAAATCGGCTGACTTGAGCGGGCGAATTCAGGCGCAACCAACAGCGCAGTCAAGGCTACGGCATGGGCGGAGCCAACATTGAGCTAAACGCCATCTACATGGCCCCCTTTTGCTTGTTTTCACTTCTCCGGGCGAGCGTAGCGCATGACGTCAGCAACGTTGCCTCTCGGCGCTCAGCAGTGCATTTCTTGGGAGCCGTCCGGCCGTCCGCCGTGGTCCCGCCGTCTTCCGCGTCACAACCGCCGTCGTCGTCTCACTGATTGTGATTATTGTCTCTCGGAGTTTTGTCCACACTACGGACACCACGTGCGCGCACACTTATGCCGCAGTTGTGCAGACGTCGTCGAATGCCGTAGACACCAAAATGTGGCGAAGAGTGCGGTGCAGACGACACTTGCGCCTGCCACACGCCCGCCCGAATCCCGCCCGTCGTTGGGCCGAGGATCACGTGACATCTCTTACCACGTGACGGCCATGTACTTGGCGACCCGAGGCCAATGTTGCCGGGCGGAGACGAAGTTTCGGTTTCGATTTCCGCTCGTGTTTAAAATCAGATTTAAAAATATATATCCCATTTTTCGCGAAGCAAACGACGTAGTGTGTTTTACTAGGGCTTTTTAATTCGAAATCAATCATTATCCCGAAATCTTCGGAAATGAGCGGAGTTGCCCTTTAAGGAACTTTGGTAAATTACTTCGCATGAAGTTTCACACTCAAAACTGTCTGGGGTTGCTTCTAGATTATACCTAAGGTCGAATTTTATGTTTGACCAAAAAAAAAAATGTTTTATGCAATTTTCTACTTGGAAGGATGATGCAAGCCGTGGGGTTTAGATAATCTTTTGTTCTCGAGGTATAGAGTTATGGTGGAAATTAGCATTTTTCCTGACTGTCGAAGGTCGCACCGTTTGGCTCACGCTCCTCTTGTGGTTTTTTCCTCTATGTTATATTCATTTTAGTCTCAGGCTCTGTGAAAAAGCGTTAAGAGGTCTTAATGTGTTTATATATTTCTAGATATTTTATTCTTTTTTTTTAAAGAACTCATTTTTCAGGTATATTTTTTGAAAACTTTGACAAGCTGCAGTTCATGACCCTGACCCACTTGAGTTATATGCATAACGTTTATTTCCATGAAGAGTGCAAAAGGAACTCTTTATAATAATATTGATCTCATTCAGTTGTTCTTGTTATCTCTCTTTTAATATCATCACTTAAAAATCGTGAAAATTAAAAAAGTAAAATTTGCTTAAAATTAATTTTAAAAAAATTCTTATTTTTTTTAGGAAAGATAGTTTTCTACTAAGAATCATAGTTCATATAAATGTAATATTCTATTTGCATGGCCTCTATTTAATCCACAATATCATGAAATGTGGGTTGGTATTTAGCTAGAAAAACAGGAAAAACTTGTCAATAATTTTGAGCGTCTCCACGTTTTTTTTATAAATATATTGGTATATTTCTTGGGCGATATGTCCACGTCCTAATGGTGGATTCACTATGAGGCGGCAGGAACGAGACAGAGACGGTGTAAGTGAAGAAGCGACTGTTTTACGTGGCATATGACCTGATCGGGTGTGCATGCCACGGCGAATTAGGAAGAGAAAAAAAAGTCGAAACGAGGCGTCTTGGTGGCAGTTTTTTGTTGTTGTGTTGGTCAAACTTTGTCACAGTGCCTTCGCGGTGAAAAAGAAGGTGTGTGCTATATGTTTGTTTATCTAAGTACCACCTCAAATTTTGAGATTTTGTTTTTCTTTTCCTTTGCTATATATATATATATATATATTTTTTTTTTTTTTTTTTTTTCATTTACATCATTTTGGTTTTGTTTCTGTCGCCTCACAGTGAGCTCACCACCGGGGCGTAGACATATCGCCCGAAATATATACACATGTGTTTTAAAAATCATAGAGATGCTCCAAAATGGATAAGGTTGCCTGTTTTTCTAGCTAAATTAGAACACACATTTCACAATATTGGGGCTTAAACAGAGGTTACACAAACAGAATATTATAAACTATGATTATTAGTAAAAAAACTATCTTTTCTACGAAAACACTGTAAAAAAATAAAATATCAATGGATTAAAACAAAATTCTCTTAAATTTGCAACTTTTAAAATTTTTACGATTTTAAAGTGATCATATTGAAAGAGATAATGAGAATAACTGAATAAATTTAATACATTTATACACAGTTTCTTTCGCGCTTTCCGTGGACATAAATAATTTAAATATACCTTAAGTATATTTAAAATATTCGCATGACAGATAGCATGCAGCCTGTCAAAGTTTATAAAAAAATCGACCTGACATATGAGTTCGGCGATTTCTGAAAAAAAGAGAGAAAGGTAAAATTCCTACAAATATTTAAATAAATTAAGACCTCTTTATGGGGGCCATCGTTGTAGACAAAAATGAAAATTTCTTAGAGACAGAAACCACGGGAGAAGAGTGAGTCAAACAAGCAACCTTCGACAGTCGGGAAAATCGCTAATTTCCACCGCGGCCGCTTCTGCGATCCATAACTCGAGAACGAAAAATTATCCAAACTCACGGTTTTCACTGTTCTTTTAAGTAAAAAATTCCCTACAAGATATTTCTTTTCGTCGAAATTAAAATTTATTACCTTTCTTGCCCTAACGATTTGAAATGAAATCACCCGTAAATTCTAACGATTCCTTATATAAAGGCATGACCGGAGGGAAACTCGTAGTATATCGACTACACCAGGAATCAGCAACCCACGGCCCGCAAGGCAGTTTCATGCGGCCCCCGGCACGACGCCAAAAAAAAAAACACTACACTACACTACTACTACTACCCCCCTCCCTCCCTCCCTCTCCCCCTTCCCCCCTCCCCCTCCCCCCCCCCCCCCACACACACCCACCCACACGCACGCACGCACGCACGCACGCACGCACGCACGCACGCACGCAAACCCAGTTTGCGACCGCGGACTTGTTGCCCGGCCCTCTGCGTGTGGACTTCGTGACGATTCGGCCCGCCGCTGAAAAAGGCTGCCGAACCGCTAAGAGATGGCGCCACTTCCCCATCGCGCAACCGCCGCGCGACGCAACAGACTCCGACGAGACGAACGGGAGCCATGGGGTCCGGCGCCACGCCGGTCGCTTACCTTGTTGAATAAAGTAATGTTTGAAGAAAGACGACACTCACCATCAAAGTAGGAAGGCCCATGTGTGACAAGAACTTGAGGGGGAACAGCACCAGGTTTCACCCCTAATGAAAAATGCAATGATTGGGGATGAGTACAACAAACTATTTATCTTCATTTTTGGAAGCAGTTCAGGACTACTGGAGCTGACAAAAATGATTTTCAGCTCAAAGCATTGTAAGTAATATCCCGAATCATACTTTGCATACATAAAGGCCAAGCAAATAAATTAGTTATTTTTGTGTGTGTGTGTGTGTGTGTCTCTCTCTTCAGATATGATCTTGCAGCCTAGTTTGCACAGGCGATGAGGTTAAAATATCCTGGTAAGTTAAAGTATTTGCTTCTCCATGCTCAAGATATGGCGCCACCAATTTCGGAATATTGTGGCTCAGTAACAAGACATCAGAGCAGGTGTGTGCATATTAAAACAGTGGGGATATCAATTCAAGTATCAGTATCCGATTCAACGTGGGAATCGAAACGTTTGATTAAATATGTTCCATAAGTTTTGAATTAATGTATATAATTAAAAATGCTTTCGAGGAGGAGGGGGAGGAGGAGGAAAAACTTTATTCAAGGAAAAGGCATGAGTGTGAACATTCTTTTTTTTTTTTTTTTTTTGCAAATAAATTAGACGTGCCGCCCTAGCTTCCTTGAGTGCGTATCCCCAAGCGCAGGGGTGCGCTGCGGCAAAGCGGCAGTTCACTTGAAGTATATATTCTGTTTCTAAATATTAGTTCCAGCTAAACATCAGTCGTCTCTGTTGGCTATAATCAGTCGTTTCTGATGTACAGCTAACCCCCTACCAACGAAAATTTAAAACCATCTTACATCTATGATGGATTGGAATAAGCAATCATCTAAGTTCCCATGCAAGAAGAGATACAAACTGTACTTACCCGTGAAACGTAAAGAACGAATGTCAACGTGCAGGTTTCCGGCCGGAAGGATTCCGTGTCCTTGCTCGAGGACTTGGATGAATGCAAGACCCACTAGATGAGCCGCGTTGGCCAGCGGTTGGTTGAGGATGATTCGACAGTCCACTACTATGCTGCCTTCATTGTTGCTGGAGGAACAAAATATCCGTTGAGCGGTCAGTCGCGCTATAAGTAATAAAAACAACTCCTATACTCTGTTTCACGACAACTTGGCGAACTGTGGAGGCTGCGGCCCCCGCTATCCAATATGGGCGTCGGAGCAAGGCACGTGACAACAGTCGAGGCCACGGAGGCCTGGTTTCCGCCACAGCTGCAGTACCATCCGCGACAAAAAAGTGGTTCTAGCTTCTTTCTTGGCAATTGAACTCGCGCGGTTGCTTCTCTATCCACACTAAGCTACACGACACGGAAGAAAGGCAAAGACTTGTTGCTTTTCAACGATAGTTAATTCGGAGCATTCATTTTCCGAGGACAACGTGGCTTTTGAACGATGTTTGAACGATCGCAGACCCTGTAATCGATCGGCTCTGCTCAAAACGTCGCCCTGGCATTAGCACCCGCCCCAGATTCCCGGGTAAATTAAGAGTATGGTTGTCTCATGAACTCTTTCCGAGGTGCTCGTTATTCTAACGGACGGAACTGTTGCGGAGGTGGACGTTCATCCGAAGTTGGTTGGTTCCGCAGCAGGCGACTCATGGCCAGCAGACAACAGCCGGTTCCTCCGGGTCTCGCATTTGGAGCAGGGACACAAACGCTTCCGTGACGTCATGTCACGTGTTTCGCTCCGACGCTCTTATTGGGTCGCGGGGGCCGTAGCCTCCACACACTCTAAAAAAAGTGCGTGCGTCCGCTTTCCCGCACAACGCTCGGAGAGCCAATCACGGCAACTTACGAAGGCAGCTCGGCGAATGACGATGCCGAAACATATTTTTAGACCAAAAACGCAGTCTGAGTTGTGACATTAAGCAATGCAAGCGTGACATTTTGCATTACTTAATGTCATAACTCAGACTGCGTTTCTTGGTCTAAACATATGTTTCGCCATCGTCATTCGCCGAGCTGCCTTCGCAAGTTGCGGTGATTGGCTCTCCGAGTGTTGTGCGGGAAAGCGGATGTACGGGCTTTTTTTAGAGTGCTGCAGTTCGCCAAGTTACCCCCTGCGTCTCTTCTAGTGACTGCAGGAGAATGAATCACTACTGCTGCGAATTTAGCACGTTGGGATCACAAAGTGCACTTACCTAAATTCTACAACTTGAGTCATGTTGTAGTCTGACGAGAGTGGGCCTAAGTAGAATAACTCGTCCAGCTGTTGAAAAGAAAAAGAAACAAAACTATTTAAAATTGCACAAACGCGCAAGAAGCGGAAACGCGCAGCTCCGGATAGTTCGTAAACACCAGAAAGCACGCTGTTTTCTACAGCATATTTATCACTCTAAACGTTGTATGGTGTTATTTCGAGAACGCTAGAGTCTCTGGGCATTAATGTTTTACCGGAAACTCCGTTGACATTTCTTCAAACAACAAAGTGCCACCTCGGCCCCAGCGTCAAGTTGTCAACTCAGCGCTGTATAACTAAGTCACCGACATCTTCTAGGTAGTTTTTTTTTTTGTCTTATCATCGTCAGCAACAGAAAGATAACGATCACAAGCCAGGTGTATGCGTTTTGCACCCCGCAGAGACCGCGACGCAGGTGTTTGGCAGCTAACTTGGGTCTTTCCAATGTTTACAGAATCACAGTCCAACGTGCGATCTACGCAGCTCAGCACGTGCGTATTCGTCGCTTCGGAAAGCGAGCAAAGCACGCGCCATACGCACGAACACTCAAAATGGCACCGGCCACAGGCTGTTCGTGCGCAGGGCGCGTGATTTGCTCGCTTTCCGAAGCGATTGCACGCTGGGCTGAGGACTTGTGAATGTTGCAAAGGTGTGTTCCACTCACCCCTAAAAAAAATTAACAGTCTGGTTGGGACACGCGTAACAAAAAATTAAATATACGCGAAAAAAAGAAAAGAGCAACATTGACGGGGCGAGACGCGATTTAGTCGGTAGTCACCTCCTTTCCACTTGTTTTCTCTCTCGGCATTTCGGGCGCGTGGAGGAGAGGTGGATCAACTTGGTCATCACGTTGAGGTGGAGAGAGTGTATGACCATCTCGTTGAGGTGGAAAGAGTGCATGATTATTCTGTGACGTCAAGGACTTTGCGCACAAAATTTGAAATAAATCTCGCAACGTCAATATTGCTCCAAAAATTCTTTTTTTCTTTCGCGTAAAATTAATTTTTCGACACGTGTGTCACAACCAAACTGGAAGAAAAAAAAACTTTTTTTTTTTGTCAGGGTTTTTTTAAACTGAGACTGCAGCCAATGTCACAAGCACGACAGCACGAGGTGGTCGCTACTTTGAAAAGTTCTTCCACAACGCGAGCACTCGCGCTAGAAATGCACGTCTCAAAGCTAGGAGCACGGGTTAGCTCGCGCTTGTATAGCTTTGGCTGCGGTCTCTCTCTCCGACCATGACACGCTTCAAGGCTAAATCAGTTAGCTTCAGTAAGAATGTAATTCTGCATTTCAAAACGAAAAAAAAAAAAAGAATTGGCGTCAGATTTTATAATGCAACATCGTACTGTTTTCGATAGACGTCTTCACAAAATGTGCAAGTCATCCACTGCAGTTTACGCTGGTGACTATCTGCCGAGTCGTTTTTGAACTTGCATAGTGAGCTTTTCCTGCTTGTAAGGATTGGATACCGCTGGCTAAACCCTTTTTCAGGTTAGAAGACGACTAGCCGGCTATCTCTGAAGATCCAATCTCCTTGCTTATTCTACATTTGGGAGTGGCATGCATCGGAGCGCGCAGTCAAGATGCATTCAAGCGGCGATTTACGGCCAATTGTCCGAGGGGGTCCCCCATTTTTGTGTTCCTTCCAGGCCAACGTGTTTTTTGTTCGCTCTGTGTTGTCTGAATGGCCCACCAGAGGGGGACAGGTCGAAAGAGGCCGACCTTTATGTTAGCAGAGCAGAAGGCGGGGCTTGAACCGGTGTGTACCTGCACCGTCCCGTGTTTTGGGAAGTGTATTTGCCCGATTCAAGTTCCTTTCTTCCGATTCGTTCTCTTTCTCGCGCTTCAAAGAACGATTTCTTTTGTATTTTGTCCGCCGACGGAGTTTTGTCCGGGGGTCTTTGAAAATAAGCCTGGTTTGAAGAAAAGCGTGCGGGGGGCTCGGGCTGGAGGTCCCCCCGATTTCCGCCATTGTCAGTGACATGGCGACGCGGCTTCACGCGACGGAAGCGATTTTTCATTGGCTGTAAATTTGTATTTGGTGCGTTATTTAGCGCGGTTGCGAGCGTAGGGAAAACGGTATGGACGTGTTTTGTTTTTGTTTTTAATGTATGGGTACAGTGATTGATCGCGATGCTCGCTGGATGTCGTCCCGCCTTCTGCTCTGTTCCTCAAGATGGCGTCAGCAGACGATGAAGTCTGAGCAAACCTTGTTGTAGTAAGACTACATTGCAGTAAAACTTGTAGTCTGTTTTATTTATGTATTTTCAATACGCGCTTTCGAGTTTGTGTTATATGCGCCGGCGACGATGAAAGTTGCGAAGGTTTGACGCATACATCACAAGACGCATCTGGAAGTTAAGAAAGCAGACGACGTGAAACACGAATATCGCATTTTAGTGCGCAACAAAACCGGTTGTGTCATCGTGTGGACCTGAAATGCAACGACGATCACGACAGTAGAAATAGCCCACTAAAGCTTTCGCGACTTTTCTTCTTTTGGAAGAAGCTCTCCGGATGATGGACCCTTCTTCAAATTACGTGACATTTCTTTTCTTTCTTTTGCGCTTCATTTTGATATTTTTGTTTGCGCGGAAGATGCCGCTGTGTACCGACGACTTTGCGGGAGGGGATCGGTGGCCCAGTGGGCTAGCGCACACCAGCTCGGAGCACGTGGAGCGAAAGGCTATAGCCCTGCAGAACCCAGGGATCCTGGGCTCAATCTCCGCCCTTGCCCGTTTCGATCTGGATGAGCATCGTACAGGCGTGCGGTCGTGTATCACTACTGCGTGATGCACGTTCAAGACCCCAGGTCAGCGGTTGTACAGCACTGGCTAAATTGCTCATCTACAGCTGAGACACCAGACGCCCGTTGAGGCTGACTAACTTCCGGCCGTATGAACATATATACACGCAACATTATTATTTCTACTTTGCGGTAAATTCCCATCCGACGCAATTATAGGACGGTATGCTTCCCCCCCCCCTTCCCCCTTCCGAAGCTGCGATCGCGCGTCTTCGGTATTTTCTTTTTATTGCCCGATGGAAGAGCCACAAGCCATTACACCATTAGAGCGACGCAATATCTCTTACGTCTCATTTATCCGCCTATACATACGAGATCGTTAGCCTCCTCTGTACACACTTCTCCAGTATTTCGTTATTTTTTTTCCCCCTTTCTACTGCTCTGTCTCACTATATATCCTCTTGATACTCTTTCGGAGTGTTATGTATGTGATGTTGTCTCTGTGCTGTAGTTATTAATCGGTGCCCGTGTTGTTGTTGGTATTGTTGTTGTTATTAATGAGTCCGTTTGCAGTTTCATTAAAGCCCGTGGTAGCTAATTACACGACGGTTTGAAAAGACGTTTTCGAACCGTCGGAAGGGTGAGCAATGAGGCGGGTTTCAACACTGGCCAATCGCGTAGGGGATGGCGGGGCGACAGCCATTAAAAACGGACCCGCTCCCCGCTGCAGGCGATGGCTACGGGAGGCTGAAGAAAGGAAAGCGAGGTGGGCCCGGAATTCGATGGCGCAAATGCCGATGAAATAGCTGGGGCTCTCGACGGCTCGTATAGTGCCACGTATTTGATATCTTTGTTTCTACGCCTCATCTCATGTTTATGACGTCACGGCGAGGCCTGTGGAACGGACGCGTAGTGCTCACGGCGCGTTCGGAACGAAGTCAGCCGCGTCACGTTTGCGTATTTGCGGACTTCGTTTTTATTTTTATTTTATTTTTTTGTCAGCGCGTGTTTACAGTGCGTGCTTTGCTCGGTTGCGCTGCACATGGTATTAGATGAGGGCCCCGGGGCTTCATCTGCACTGCTGCGAAAAGCTACTGTATTTGAAGAGCATAATAAAAGTCCGTGTTTCGGGATTAGGCCTCACGGTAAGCGAATTTCGTTTCTTTTTATATATTTTTTTTTTTTACCGCGGCAGCGTCTGTAGTTAGTTATTATTATCCGAATACACAGTATTATGAAGAAAAAAAAATAAAACAGTAATATATGCCTGTCTGTTTGATAGAAGAAGAAAAAAGAGGGGGGGGGGGGAAACAAATAATGTTGACAAAATTGAAAGCAGACTTCGGCGAACTCTAAAGCTACTTCGTGACTTTTCCGCGCATCGTCGTTTTGTAGAGCTTCGTTCTGCCGTATCGGGTAGTATGTTTTTTTTGTTATTATTATTATTATTATTGATATTATTACATTCTTTCGCGAAAGTTGGAAATTGAAAATGGAAAGAAACTAGAATGTCGTCAAGACGTCGTCAGATGCTATGTCACGATTCTTCCACATTAACTTTTCTAATTTATTTATTTTTTCTTTAGAGCCTCAAAGCAGCAAAATGATAAATATCAAATATTAATGAAAAAAATTACTTTTTACTTTCGACGTTGGAGGAAGAGGCCATCTAGTCCAATTTGAGAAAAATAACAGTAAAAATAGGGACTGAGGAAAAAGAAATACTCCACCATCTCTCTTTCTGCTTTTATATCAAAGAAGACCCGACCCGTTCAAAAACATAAATACATAAAAAAGGAGGATTTGCTTTGAGCAAATATCAATATCTCTCTCGTCTGCGTTCTCGAGACGTTATCGCGATGCAGGCACGAACCGGACGCAAAATATGAAAACATAAAGCTCACATATTCAGAACGCGAGCCTTTTTCGGAGATGAAACGCGAAATACATATGGTCCGCGATGCGCTCTCGCTGCGGGCGCATCGGTGCGCGCATCCTCCTACCCGCTTTCGATGATCGTCTGCTAAGCCCGTTCGCGATGTCGTCTGCTACCACTCTATCTTGGCGCCTTTTATCTATATTTTTGCTTACTTTGCAGTCGGTTTGTAGATTTTCGGGCGCCTTATTTTTTTTTTTTTTTTCTTGTTTGCAAACTTTTAGAAGGGGTGTAAGTTTCTTTCCTAAATATTGCTTAGTTTCTCAGTTGTTGTTTTTATTTTTGTTTCCCCTGTATGTTTGTTGTTGACGTCTGCTAACGTGATTATTTAACCATATATATATATATATATATTATTCTAGTAGCGGCGAGGTACGGCGCATATTTTGCGAATCCGTCGGCTATATACTGGTGTGCCTATATTTCAGAGTGTCTGCAACTGCTCGATCGGTGTCGCGTGGTTCGCACTGGTCGCCTGCAAGGTTATGGATGGATGGATGGATGTTAATGACTATATATACCCTTTGTAACGGGTGGTAGCTTGCGCCACCTAGCCAAGTCTATAAAGACAAACATGACTCCTCCCGCCCTTCTAAGACCAATTTTCTCCCCCCTATCTCCAGGCAGTGTGGAATATCACCAAGATGACCATTGGAAAATCGGGCAAAAAAAAAAAAAAAAACATTATCGCCCCCCTTTTCCTTCTTTTCCCCCCGCCGAGGATCGAGTCGCCAATTTTCCTCAGGTCAAACCTTGTCGGCGTTACCCCAGCACCAGACCCGCTGGGAGAGAGAGTTCAGACTTTGGACCGGAGCCACGCGGGAGGGAGTCCCAATTTTCCTCTGTCCCGCCTGTCCCCAGCTGTGCTAGTTAACCCCTCAGGGAAAGCAGTGCGAAGCGCCGTGCACTTCAAAACAGAATGCTATAGTGTCTCGCTCTCATTATAACATGTGGCACATAATGTGTCTGTCTCCTGAAATTTAGCCCTATACGTCCTTGTCCTCAAAACTCCTGCTCTCGCCTCAAAAAGTGAAAAGCTTCCCAGAGAACTTTCAACCTGATTTTCCTATGTCCTGTTTTTGTGGCCTGTACACTGTTAAAGCTGATTTTTCCTGCATTCTTCCCTCCCACATTTTCCTCTCTGCCTCTTTCACCCTCTTTTCCACTGAAGTAGTCTGTTCAGCCTCATCACTAGTGTGTGGGTATTTAAATGTAATCCCTCGGGTTAGGTTTGTCCATTTTCTGTTTAAGCTTTTTACGCATAAATACTTGAACACCTTCCGTGCCCACCGCGTATCATCCATTCCGGTCAACCTTTGTTCGAATTTCGACTGACTAATTGCCTCCCTGCTCTCGAAAGACGATTATCCCATGTCCCCCTGTACTCCCTCATTTGGTGTTTTTCCATGTGCTCCCAGTGCCAATCTGCCGACGCTTCTTTGTCGAATTTCTGATCCCGGTTGAACCTCTGATTTCATGCGCAGTAGCCCGTTGCCAAAAGACAGTCCCGCTACCATCACTCCTTTCCATACACCCCTGACCACTTCATATCTATTCGTAGTTCCATAGTGACCTGACCTTCATACTACATGAATTTATTTTCTTGTTTCTATTTACATTCTCTTCGTGTTCCTCTATACCCGCTTTCACCTCAAGAACCATAGAAAAAATAGTCTGGCTTCTCCCTTTATGTAGAGAATTAAGATATATGTAGGTGAATTGTAGATTAGACATATGTTCTCTTATTAAGACGTACACGTCCTAAACGCCAAGAGCATCGCTTTTTCCTCGGGCAACCAAATCTCGTAAGCACCACGTCGCGCCGCGTATGAACAATGCGGGTATAGATGTTTCCTTCCTTCATTGAGCCAGACTCCCAGATATTTGTATTTTCCTACGTGGCCTATTCAAACGTCTTCTATCCTCAGGGGTTCCCTCTTTTCGTCGTTAAACACCATTGCTCCACGCTTATCACTACTAAAATCCATGCCCAAGGCGTCCCCTTCCTCTCCACATATTACGGCTAGTTCCTGTAATGTATCCTGGTTATCTGCCATGAGCACTATGTCGTCCTCATACATCAGTCCTGGTATTAACTGTATTACATTCCTCCCTCCTTCCGTATAACTCCCATCAAAACCCAAGTTGCTCGGCTCTAATTTCTTTTCCATTTCACTGAGATATATCATGAAAAGCAGAGGTGTCAATAAACAGCCCTACCTTATTGTCCGTGCACAACTGCTGAAGAAACCTAACCAAATTTGTATCTATAAAATATACTCCTTCAGCTGACCCTTTTCCTGGCTCACATTATCGTACGCTCCCTTGATGTCCAAATAAGCTAACCATAAAGGAGTTAAGTTCTTTGTTACTATTTGTATACATTGAGTAGTGACGAATAAGTTATCTTCCAGCCTTCTATCTCTTGAGTGGTGACGAATAAGTTCATCTCCAGTCTTCTATCTCTTGGGAATCCATTCTGGAGCTCACCCAGTATGTGCATATCTTTTACCCATTCCTCCATTCTTCGCTTTACTATCTGCATAGCTAATCTGTATGGAACTCAAGCTGCCATTATCGGGCGATACGACTTAATGATTTTACTTAGTTTCCAATCATTGGGTACCTTTCCTCCCATAATTATTTGATTAGTCGCATACCGTAACTTCAATTTGCTTGTTTTTTCTAGTGTTTTATGATTTCCATGGGTATGTCGTCTGGGCCTGTCGCTGTACCTGCTGGAACCTTACTTTCTGCCTCGTCCCATTCTCTTGTGGTCGTCTCCATTGTTACACAATTCTGCTCCTCCTCTTCACTGCCGCTGTCAGTGGTATCCACTGTGCCCCCTCTGCTCAAGCTAGGACTAAGCCTCTTCGATTGTCTGCCTGTTTTCCCTCTACTCCTCTACCCTCCTGTGTGGTCAGCAAGTGTTGGAAACTCTCCGTCTTTCTCCCCTGCCGTGTGGCGAGGAGGAAAGCGTGGATGGATGGATGTTACTGGGTAACATCTCTTGGTAACAGGCGGTAGCTTGCGCCACCTAGACGCCCGTTTTCCTCCTCGCCGCACGACAACGCAACGCACGCGCACTTGCGACCAACCTGCCCAGGAACGTCCTGCGTAGTTTGGGTTGCATGCTCTCTCGAATCTAGGCTCTGTGCTACAGTTACGGTTTATCCGTCTTTCCAACTTTTCTTTTATACGTCGACTCGATGTTATGATTCGTCGCGTTTTTGTATCTGGCCACGTCGCGATACCTTAACACCCCGCTTCTTTCGCTGATCCTTAAGCCTTTATAAAGTCAGCCCACAACCTTCCGCTATAGCTATACTTTTTTTTTTTTTTTTTTTTCTGCGATGAAGTAAAATAAAACTAATGCGATTTTGGATCATCGCGCGAGAAAAAGTAATAAAAAAACTGCTTCAGTATTTGCTCACTTTCTTTTTTTAACGGAAGAGTTATTTTTATTTTTTTATTCTCCCAGTTAGCGATGGGAAAGGACCGATTTCTTTTTAGTTCTACTACATTTTTCTAGCCGGAGAGGAAATAGCCTTGACGCGTATTTCCGGTCTGTTCTGGTGTTTGCGACGGCAGGCTTCCGGCATTTCTCTCCCGAGTTTTGACACATGGGGACTTTTTGAGCGATAAATAAGAACGCGGAATGGTATTTCCTTTTTCTCGGCCGTTTTCTTGTTTTGTTTTGTTTTGTTTGTTTTTCTGTTTCTGCGCCTAACTCGATTTGCGGACGTAACGACGTTCCGAAGTATATCTGTCGGGTGCCGGAGTTTTAGCACTATAGAGTAGCTTTACAGGGAGGCTACCTAAGGTTTTCACCACTATACCCTAAAGCCGAGGTCGCGCCGGTAATCCATCGTACAAAAGACAGTCTGCAGACAGTAGAATAGTTTCAGGGAACCGTTTCTGAACAGCCGATACGGTGCGAAGGGCCTTCCGGTACGAACTGCGCATGTGCGAGTCTTCTGCGGTACGGCGCATGCGCAGTTCCTACCGGAGGGCCTATCGTACCGTATCGGATGTGATAAAGCGCTTCCCTAAAACACACACACACACAAACACGCAAGCACGCACGCACACACACAATATGCGCGTTTTTTTTTCGTTTTGCTGGTGTGAGTTTAACCAGCATTCATTTCCCACCATTTTTCTATTGGTTTCAAAAACTTTTGACAATGTTATAAACGACCGTTTCTCATAGACAGTGCGTACATTTGATCTCGCATATACTCTGAAACCTTCGCTCTAGCGGAATGTAGTTCCACGGCCGCCTCATAGATGGCGCCAGCATGCCAGTGTGTTTTCTCGTCGTAAGAGGTCACAAAAACTCGGTTCTAAGTAGAGGAGAATGTGTGATTCAGCATCGAGTGGGTGTATTAAAACAACATCTTAAAAAAAAAAAAAAACATGAAAAGAAAAAAAAAAAAAAAAAGGGGGGGGGGGGGCAGTGAACTTACCGCTCTTGCTACTTCGGAGGCGAGCGACTTGAAGATTCTGCTGGAGTGGTCCACCAGTTCGGGAGAGTAGCCCCTGTTGGTGACGCGGAAGGAACCGTCCACCGCCCAACTACCGGCTGCAAAGTGAAAACAAATATACATAAATAAATGATCGTGAGCCTTAAAAAAAAGTTGAATCTGGAAGCGCGAGGAAGGACAGTGAAGTTTTGACGGGAGCTTTAGTAGATCGTTGCAACACCTCCGATAACGATACCCGACGCTCCGCCGACGCCTTTGCGCATGCATCGATCGTATCGTTATCGGAGGTATCGGAACGATGTACTAAAACTCCCTGATAATTGGCATTTTTTCTCAACAGTGGTGACACCGTTTATAAGCTGCTGTATGTTCCCTGTCCTGGCATGGTTCTGTGATAAATAATGTCCACGGCTCAACGAAGCCCGAACTTTTCACAACTCGCAGCGTCAATAATGGTTGCAATAGCTTACGATATACTTTCCGCGTACCTAAAAACATATTTGAAAAAAAAAAAAAGCTAGGCTAATTTTAGAGAGGGTATAGTTTCATTTACGCATTCCTTACCAATTTTTTTTGACGTCGGCAGGGTTGCTGTAGCGAGTCTATAATGTTCGACAAACCTCATCTGCGGGGCCAATATCAAGATTAACTTCGTCTGCAATAAATTCGCGCCATTATTTCATCGCCTGTCGGGTACGCGATTGCGCCTTGTGTTTGGAGAATGCGTGGGCGCGAACATTCTCTTTTTTTTTTTTTTTCGTACGTTGAAAAAAAAAAAAGGGGGGGGGGGGCACGATTTTTCCGTGCTGACGCAAGCACCCACGAAAAGTGCAACGCGCGATATTTGTTTTGTTTTATTTTTACCTTGTTTTGTTATGAGGTTATGCCGATCGCAGGAGTCCGCATTATATTGCGAAGCCCCGCGAACGAAGCGAGTTATAATGATAGGCATACCGCGATTCATTAGAGACTGTAACGAAGTTTTAATTGGCACTTACGATCCCGCGAACGAGCACCGCGGTTTTCCGCCGAGCACTGTTATAAAATATTTGAACTCGAGAAACGGTTTAACTTATTTCTTATTTATCTTTTCGCCTTTTTTGGGGGTCTGCTTTTCTTTGCGTCGTCTGCTACGCTCCGTTTCGCCTTACGATAGACCGCAGCGACCGCTACGAGACGTTGGAACCAATCCTAAGCCGTGTCAGTATCACGTGACTTTGGGAAGGGGCGAACGCGGGACGCGATCGTGATCACGTAACAGGTTTGTAGCGCCGGATTGGCTGGGATGGCTCGTGGTGTCCGCTGCGCTGTATTGTAAGGTGAAACGATACCCTTTATTGGAGTCTGCTACGTTCCAACATATACGTACATGAAGTTTTTTTTTTTTTGTTGTTGTTCGGCGCGCAATTTACTTTCAATATTTGTTCCGCGCATATTAGTCTGGACACCTCGTATATTGATTTTTTTTTCTTTTCTCAGACATTTGGTGTTATTTTGGAGTTTCTACGTCGAGAAGGAAGGGAGCAAACAGGATTTCAACGCCCAAATGACACCTTTGACGTTTGGCGCTCGGCAACGACCTCGAGACTGTTGCCAAAACTTCGTTATACTGTTGCCTTTTACGGTGCAATTATTATCGTCATTATACGTTTAGGGTTCTCTTTGTTTTGGGGGAGGTGAGGTTTTGGCGTCGCGCCGACGGTAGGCGGGTATAATAATTGCCGTAATCACGTCGGTTTATGAATATTTTCTTGAGACCACCGGGGTGCTATCGTGCTTAGTCGAGGGAGGGAAGGGGGTACCCCAATGTCAGCTGACATCGGGTACCTGAAAGATCATCTGGCGCATCTGGTGGTGACAGATGTGGTTGCCATAAGCCTCCGTGAAACAGGCGGCTGATCATAACTTGCGCAGCGTCTTAAAAAAGGCATCGGTCAACAGTCACTGGACGTAATGTTAGTTCACGAAACACGACGTTGAAGGGAAACACGCCCTGTCCTATGGCAGCTCGACAGTACACGAAGGTAAATAGATGCAATAAACAAACGCCGATTTTTTTAACGGAGTGTTAAATAGCACTACTTTGCCAACATGGCGATCGAAATCCAAACGATGCCAGTCCACTCCATGGCCAAAGATGCCCCTTAAAGGGGCCATGAAACGAATTTTGGGTTGGGATGAATGATTTTAAATTGGGACTTTACTAATCGCATATCGTTTAGTTGGCCAAAAGAAAGAGGCTAGAAAGTCAAAAGCCAGCTTTTCGGTACAAACATTTGAAAATATAGCGGACTATTTTGTACCTTCTTGCCTTCAAAACCTCTCCGCCTTTTCACTATGATACATCCGCGGTTCCAAAAGCGCGTCACCGGCGCCAAACTGACGTCAGCAGAGCCCAGCTCACGCATTGGACACGAGAACTGCGTCACTCGGACGTATGCGCTCGTCAACAATCAATCCGTCGACGAATATTTGGATTCGCGTTCGTGGTCAATGAGTGCCCGACGGAAGTTATTGTCACTAAGGAATGACAAGTTTTATGGTGTGCGTAAAAAGCACGGTGGTAGCTAGGAGTCATCGCACCGGTGCCGAAGGAATGTCACGACCACGTGATTTCACAATTCGCATTTGAGTTGAGGATTAAAGCTAAGGAGGAAGAAGTAGAAAAATTGTTTCATGACCCCTTTAATACAACGTGCGCAGTGTTGCATGCAGGGATTTTTTTTTTTTTTTTTAAGTAGTCTATTTCCTACGTTACTTTGATCCACCGCGTGCGTATAGAGCGCGCGCGTCTTGCATGCACACGATCTATACGGTGGCAAAGCCCGTACTTCTCCATATTTTGTTTGTAGAGAAAGAAGAAAAGAATCTCGCGTATTTTTTTATATTATTTATATGTATGAAGAGAAAAAGCCGAAAAAGCTGGAGTGTGGATATTTAATAAGGCTCGTATCTTCCGCATCGAAAAACCCATTAATACGCCCGGTGCATTTCTGTTTTTGTATTTTTCACTGCATTTCTATTTCTATCTATCCAGTGTATCCATGAAAGGTGAGCAGATTCGAGCCGGTGCGGCTCAATGCCTCCTTTCGAGGCGATAGCGCCGCATTATTACTCATTAATAAATTTGATGACTTCTTTTTTTATTTGCTTTTTTAGCCGCGTGCTTTCACACGTACGCAAAAACTACTTTCAAAGACGGAAAAAAAAACATTTAGGAGGAAAGAGCGCGAGGCGGGTTATTAAGCTTGTTGCTGCTCGGAGATCTGATCCTCGCAGCCTGGTGCGATTAGTGAATTTTGACTACGAACCGGTGCTGTAAGTTAGCCAACCGTCCGCGACGACCGTAGCACGGGATCACGGATTAAGTTCCGACTAATTCATTTATTCTTTTTGCCACGTGGAACCTATTAACTTTACATTTAGGCTTGAATATGGTCAGCTGAACAATTACAAATTAGAAAAAAACCGTGAGAGGTAATACATACACACCGCTGACTTCCTCTCACGGTTTTTTCTAATTTGTAATTGTTCAGCTGACCATATTCAAGTATGTACTAACTAGCTCAAGTAAAACCTGTATTACATTTAGGCCTCGGCTGAAAACTGTTCTAGACTGGATCTAAGTATAACGAAGTGAAAAGGAAAGTGCGACCTTTCGTATGTGTTTTCTTTTTAATATGTGCGTGCAGACACGCTGTTTTAAGGGTTACCCCGGTTTCCTCTACTGATCAAATCATCGACCGAATTTCTATGACCCCCATTCAACATTCGCAGTAACACCATCAGTGCAGTGAACATTGGAATCTTTGGTGCAAATTTTGAAGAGTTCATGATTTCTTTCCCGACCAAATATCTAGCTATGTGTCGCAGGTCGTGACGAGTAACCAATGCGCTGTTCCCGAGCACATGAAATAAACGAGTGCACGAACAAATTAATCTCAATGCAGGAATGCTCGCAAAAGTCACTATAGTTCCCCAGGCTTCCTCGGCGAGGTCGCGCTGTCAGTTCCTGAATAAGGCTTCTTTCTTTCTTCCTGTGTTACGCACGATGGAAATAATTGGCTGAAGTGCGCTGGAGTGTGAAAGATCGTCTCGGCCCTCTAGCCATGGCTCTAAGGGGCGCCACAAACCAAGGCTTACTTGTAATCTCATTACCTGAAGAAGAGAGAAGATTGTTGTTTTAAGAATACAAAAAAAAACCAAGAAAACTAATAAAACAATTACAAAGTTCCTCATACATTTAAGCAATCTCACTGGACTACTCCGTAATGCGTGTTGTACAGGTCTGTTTGCGTGTATTCATTCTGTCGCCTCCCGGACGTGGAAGTGTGTTAGTTCGATAAACAGCTTCGGCGGTTATTGAAAAGCAAAATACCGATAGACAAGACTACTATAAACGAAATAGTGAAAGAAAGGGAGCATGGAAGCAGGATGGAACTTGTTACACTACACCACGTTCCCCTCCCCAGAAAAATGTTGCTGCTGGCGACGTAAGGGGAGAGCAGCATGTGCCTCGCTTTAGATACGCACGGCTGAGTCATAAATCACGAGAGGCGGGCCCCCGTAGGGGCATGGGAGGGAGAAGGGGGAGATGTGTCGAGGAAGAGGGCGCCTTGTAGCTTCCAGATTGTTTCAGGAGAAGCAACCGGTAGGCAGCCAAGCCCTGGGGAGTTTCCTTTTGTTTCGCGTCGGTGCTCAGGTTCGCCACGTGGGATTGCGACGGCGGCTTTATAGCGCCGTGCCATTTCATACTCCGTTAA
Organism: Ixodes scapularis; assembly: GCF_016920785.2. Lineage (NCBI taxonomy): Eukaryota > Metazoa > Arthropoda > Arachnida > Ixodida > Ixodidae > Ixodes > Ixodes scapularis. The sequence goes on from NW_024609882.1 coordinate 36,429,355, forward strand.
ACTGCGGTGGAAGCTGCGTGCTCGGTGGACCAGTCGCACGTCTATCTTTCGTCACGTGATCACGCTCCCATACCCATGTCACGTGACGAAAGGGAGGCGCAGTTGCACTACAGTGTAGTTGCACCATGGAGAGATTGAGCTAGTTGGTACACGATTCTTGAAACCAGGGATGTACGACTGAAAAAAATGAGGAGGGCTAAAATTATGTTTATTGCAAACTGGGTAAGGCCGCAGCTAGTGAGACGCGTTGCACGTTTTTGGTTGCATCAGTCAGGCTTCCAATAGCTGGTGTCATCGTTGCCTTCTTTAGCGCACCTCGCAATGTCGTGTCCGTCATGGTGGATCGTCAATGCCGTTTCTTGTTGGAGTCCCCCCCCCCCCCCCCCCATGAGTGGTCTGCTCAAAAACGTACGTGCTCCCAAAAAGTGCACCGTTTCAAGGCGTGATCCACCAGGTTCCTGTACTTGTTCTTGCTGAGGTTTTTGTAGAACTCGAGCAGCTGCCGTTGCAGATACTTCTGTGCTGGCGAACACCGGAGGTCGGTGAGCTCGAGTTGACACGACGAATCGCCCGGGGTTTGCGGAACAGGTCGTAGTTAACTCTCCATTTCGAACGCCTTGAATTGTTTCTTGGAACTCCGAGAAAAAGTTTCTGGACATGTCGGTTTACATTCTATTTTTTTGTTTGTAAGCAAAGTAAGCGGGTTTCGGCGCGCGGGTCGCTTGTGGCCCGCGGGCCGTATATAATATATATTGGTGTGCACCCTCACTTTAAGAAACATGCGCCGTAAAACAGGAACAAAAAGAGAGGGTCACTACACGAGACGCTAACTTCAGCTAAATAATTGCTGAAAAAAAAAAAAGGACTATTAATATTATATTGCATCTTTCGCGAGGCAAATGACGTAGTGCTTTTTATTGATGCTTTTAAATGTTAAATCGCTCATTTTCCCGAACTTTACGGAATTGAGCGGAGTTTCCCTTTAAGGCACCACAGCTCGGAGCGCGTGCAGCGAATGCTCGCGCATGCAGTATAGTCAGGAATCTTGGGGTCTGTCCTGTAGCGTCATGCAGTTCGCCTACCCGATAAGAACTTTGGATTTCTACGCGAGCAGCCCAATAAGTGTATTATAGTATGTTGCTCGCGTAGAAACACACTCGACACCCGATCCCCCCATGTGATTAATGCGGTTCGTCTTGCTTTAGCATGCATATATACTGCAGCATACTTATTTACTGAATTTTGGTCTTTTCGCAAGATTTCAGCTTTGCTTCTCCTCTCAATCCTGCGATATTTCATGATTAAGTTGACATAGGCGCAGTGTCTGGTATGGGCTCGAATCGTTGGGGGAAAAGTGAAGGTGAAGGATACTAAACGCAATAGCCACCCGACTACCCCACGCCTAAACGATAGTAGAACCATCACACAATTACTCGTGGAAGTAATTTATTACGAGCAGTCTGATTAGTCGCGATGCGTTATATCTTTTAACTTATAACTAAGTTACCTATCTGTTTGAGCCCTGCCAAAGGTACAAAACTCTGTGTGGTCTTCCAGCCCCCCCCCCCCCCCCCCCCCCCCCCCAATTGTTTCTACCAGCAGCTTCTTAAACCGTCCCCATAAATGTTCGTTTGGTGGCTATAGTAATAATTTATAGCACGGAACCCGGCACGATCTCCTCTTGCGTTATGTCGTGGACGCTTATTTACGTCGTCTTTGTATACCCTCTCGAGACACTTGTTCCTCGCGATGAAACAAAAGCTCTAAAATGTTCTTTTGTTTGTTCGTTTTGTGCGCGTACGTCTGTATGTGTGTGCACATTTGTCTGTTTGTATGCGTGTGTGTGTTTGTGTGCCGTCGCTCGTCTGGGACACGATGCGTCTGGGTATGCCATCGGTGTCAAAGACGTCTTGTACGAGAATGCAGGTATAATTATAGGCGGAATCGCCGGCTGTTACAGCGGTCTTTTCGTGTCACCCCGCGGGCGGCCGCGCCGCTGTTTCGGATCTCGGCTCAGCTTGCCGTTGTTCCCTTCTTCTTCGTTTTCGCCGAAGCGTTTTTTTTTAGCTGCATGCCCGCCTTTTCACCTTGTCGGTTTCAATGTGCGCGGCTCGCACGAAGCTATGCCTAACATCGAGCGCTAGGTCAAGAAGAACAACAAATAAGATGATTTCGGATATTGCCGTAGTATGGGCAAGGAGATTAGAAGACATAGAGAGGGCACGACGTCTGCCTCGTAGCTCCCGCAAGCCATAGCCTCTTTCTCACCCTCCCGCGCCACACCAAAACAAACCTCCTCAACTGGAGGCCCAATTCCCGTGATGCTCGCGGTTGTTGATGGATTTTACAGCCAATCAAGAAAGAGCTTGTCGCGAGAAAACACGGTGCATTACGTAACGACACAATACCAAAAGCGGCGAGCGACGAGTACCAGTATGCTTGGCATTCGGTTCTTGTCTTCGCTGGAAACTCGGTGATTATCGACGACCGCCTTTATGTTCATGGCGAACGGGGCAGGGCAGAGGGTTGATATGTACGCTGTTGGACATTCACCCAAAGCAGGATCGCGATAAATTTGCTCGTGTACGTCGGCCGGTGCTCGCGTCAGTGCACATCGCAACTGAAGAAAAACATTGAGCGTCGATTGCCTGTGAGCTCACGTGTCGAACTTAATAACAGTGTCCTAAATCGCAGCGGAACAAACGTGTGGCTGTATAAAGATATCGTAATTAGCGGAAGATACGTAACATCGGTTTCGCACTTTGCGAATGTTGTTGGCTTATCTCATTTTGAGATGGTAATTAATCGGCCGACGACTGCGCGTCAGTTTCTTTCAGCAGTAATTTAGTTTCCCTCTTTTTCTTTTCGTGCGTATGTTAGCACTGTACCTGTGTCGTGCTGACTAGGCAGCGCGAGCGTCTCGTGTTCGTGCCCGATGTATCTTTGTAACCAACTATTAAATCCGTCTTTATCACCCGAACGCCTAACAGGTGTTTTTTCTTCACCAGCGGATAGGAGGGAAGCGTTCCGGAATTGAAGCCAACGTATGAGCTGTCACTGGAGGAGTCCGGCTCTGCACTTCGACACGCTCTTGTCATATGCTTTGAAGTGCACTGAGTCACGGAGTCCGCACACACTCGGATCCTCTTCGATGGGGTCGTGATTGCCGCAACGGTGACCGAGGAACGAAACTCATCGCTTTCTCAGTTCGGTGAGCGTCAGAGGATCACTAATTGTTTCACGTTACTGCAAAATTCGAAATGTAATGCACGCGGACCTTACCGGTGAAACGAGATCTCCGCGAAAGGACGACCGCGGTGATTCTTGCAGCCGCTCGCACAGCAAAGCCTCATCACGGCAACGTGCGACGCCACACGCTTTCGTTTCAACGCCCATCGCAACAATCCAACCGATCCGAAAAAAAAAAAAAAATGCACTTACGTGATTTGCGTTAGGCCTCTCGTTGTTTACCAAATCTGGTTGATGTTTACATTCTCCTTGTTTACGTTTTTTTTTTTTTTTATGTCTAGGCTTTGAACGAATGACATCATGCCCTCTCCATGTCTTCTAACCTCCTTGGGTTATGGGTAAATTAATCGTTAAACATTTTTAATGTTCGTTCTATTTTTGTGTGTGTGTGTTGCTGTTTGAAGTTTTGAGCGAACGAAAGGGAAATTACACGACACAAAGAACTCGTGCCGAAGTAACAAACTGATAACGTTGACCCACGGCACTGATGACTAAATGAGTAGCAGACATCCGATATGTTAATGCCATGCGGTCGACGTTCGTGTTGAATACTAAAATGAATAAAGGGCCCCTTGTCAGTTCTAGGATCTCCCAGATTGCTTGCGTGGAAACATCGCGATACCTCAAGATATTCTTTGTTGATCAATGAACGTCAGATTTACTTATAAACGTCTACATCGCTCAAACTTTACTCCTAAAAACAAAACAAAAAACGTACATGTCAGTACAAGCAACTGTTTAAAAAAACAAAAAAAAAGTTGTAGTTTTAGTTACGGTAGTAACAATCACCACTGTGCGCGTAGTTTTTTTTTCTTTCTGCTTTTCGGTTTTTAATCGGCTTTTCATGCAGCTAACGTACCTGTAACCATGGTGGTTTCTAACTGTGCAGCTCAACGGATGAACGCCAATGAATAAAATACGCTACACATCAAGCCTTTGTTAGAAACATTTTTCCGCTGTGCGATGGAATTATTTCTTCTGAAATTGGAGCAACGGCGGAATCAAAACTGATTCGTCTTGAAACCCTGCGCTCCGCGGACGCCCCTAGTGGCAGATCGACGAAGCAATCAAGCACTGTACGTAACAGTAGAGCGGTTTCGGTTCGGATATTACTTTGTCCGTTATCGCGTCAAGTGTTCTGCTGCTTCTCCCTGCTTCGCTTTTCAATTTCGCACGATCGCCAAAATCGTTTCGCGATCAGATCAAAGATTGCGGCACACGCACAAGGGAAGAAAAATACATCGAGAAATATGTACCAAAAATGAAAAACGCCAGCTTTGGCTTCCATGTAGTACAGTTAGTGTGAATGATAAATAAAGAAGAAAATGGGGCTCTACAGTCTACACGCATCTGGATTTGAGTCAATAGACTCCTTTCAAAAGTCAGCCTATCTCATCATGTCCAGCGCTGAACCTGACACACTAATGGAGGCATTAGTGCCACTAAATAAGCTACGCTTCAGAGTAACGACACTTGGCCATATTGTTTCGTAAAATCATGGTTGCCAGTTATCTGAAGCTTTATCCGAAATCACAGGAAATGCTTTTCCGCCCTCCACAAATGTTTAAACCGTCCGCGACTGAGCAAAGCAATAATACATGACCTTCCTATCACCGAATCTAATGCTGAGGAAGTCGCACTTTTGAATCATGAGGATCGGCCGTTGCGTCTGTTCTGCATACGAGCCAAAATGGCGGCGCCCACAACAATGTCGGGGAACGGAGTGCAGGTACTCTTAGCGCAGCTTATTTAGTGGCTCTAGGAGGCATCACACAGCTTTTCAACACCAGGAAAAGCGAACGCATTCGAAACCGTGGAGCTGAAAGCGGGGAATGTATCCTATCAAGTTGGTCTTTATGTCGGCCTCGGTTCATGGAGTCGAGGGTGCTTGATTTAGGCGAGCTTGTTCTACGATCGCCGCCATTAGAGAGACAAATATTAGAGCTTTTTAGACTGCCTCTAGATGGCTCTGACTTTTGAAATGGGTCTAATCTCTAGTCGTAGCGTCAAATAAGGTTCCAGCACTCCCGCTAAGGTGGGCAACTTCGCGACGACTTATCCCCCCCCCCCCCCCCCCCCTTTTTTTTTTCCAGTCACCAGGTGCACAAGTTTACATATAAATGCGGGATAGAATGCTCACATCGGAAAAAAAAAAATATATATATATAAATATAGATGACGGCAACATCAAGACGGATCACGGTTATAACGTTGTTCAAAAAGAAAATGTTGAAAAAAAAAATGGTCATGAAAGATGAAGCGGAAATTACTTCGTCAAATGTGTCGTCGTCCCTTGGAACGCCCCAAAAAACGTCGCAGATTGAGTAAATAGTATATATATCTAAAAAAAAGTGAATAAAAGAATAAGAAAAAAAAATCACAGAAACGTAGGGGACCCACTCTATTATTTCTTTTTTTGTTTCGCGGAGGTGGCGGTGCTTTATATAGAACGTAGCGGTGAGTGAGCCCGTTTCCCTTTTATCGGAAGTTGCTGGTCTCCTGGTTTCGAGGGTAAAGGCGGCGACCGTTTGGGAGAAGGCGGCGACGCGGTGACAAATGGAAGCTCGGTTGACCGCGCCGAAGGACCCGCCGCTGCGTTTGAAGATGACGCTTTGCGTTTCTGCGCCAGTCCCGTTTAGGCCTAGCTCTTTCTCGTTTTCTGTTAACTCTTTGTTTTTTTTTTTTTTTTTTTTTTTTTTCCTCCCACGTTTCTCGTCGGTATTGTCGTTGCTGTAGCTGATTACGGCTTTAGCGTAGTTGCTTTTGCGTGCTCAGGGAGTCGCTAACATCCGTCAGTCGACGCCCCACTCTGTCGCAGCAGACGACGTGGTGGAATTCGCGTTGCCGCGGCAAAGATGGTGTCGGCCCGTTTGGGCTTTTGGCGTCGTCTGCTTAAAAGGTGTCGTCTGCTTTGCGATACATCTGTCCCCAGGCGGTCGCTTTGAGAAGATCCTTCGTTAATATATATTTTATCATTTGATCTTATCGTTTTGTTCGGGGTGGGTGAAGAAAGAGTGGCATTCCTTCGAAGTTGCCTTTGAAAGACGCGGTAATGCCTTCTATCTTGACTCTGCAGGTCTGCTCCGGCGTCCCGGCTGTCTTTGTCTTTTTTTATCTCGTAGAATTGAGGGAAATCAGTCATTGATCTGGATTACAATTTGATCATTACTGCCTGAAACACCCGAGTTGCGAGTTGAACCCTAAAATTAAACCCTGTATTCTATAACTAGGAAACATTTTAACGAAAAGCAGACGATTTCTAACTGTCGTTTGTCCTGGATTCAGTCCCTGTGTTGCACCGATGAAACCATAAGAATTAGTGATGGGACGAATCACCGGAGATTCGGATTCGGACAGATTCAGAAATTTCCGAACTTCTCGCGACGAATATTCGGCAGATTCGGAGATTCGTCGCTGGTTGCAGACGGCAGCGCGAACAATATTATTGTGTGCGCTTTGTAGAATTTAGTGAATTTAATATCCCGAAAAGTTAAAACACTCATCAACATGATCGGGCAACGCTCCAAATCTTTCCGAACTTTTCCGAATCGCTTGAGATTCGGCTACTCTTCCGAATCTTTCCGAATCTTCAGATTCGGCTCCGAATCTCGATTCGGATAAAGATTCGTCCCATCACTAATAAGAATCATATGTAGGGCACCCCATCTTAATGAAGCGAAATGAAGTCAATGTTTGTGTAGATCTCGAAGTTCACCGATTCCTCGGCGCATATGCTGTGGCCATTCTTGGTGCTGTACACTTATCGCACTGCCCCGCAGATACCGGCGTGAGTTATGCACGCTGAAGATGGGGAGGATAACCTTTACGGATTGCTGGCAGTTTCTTCCGAGACCAAGAGGAGATAAGTGCGCTATGTTTTGGCATAATGCCATATATGGTCAGACCCAGTATGGAATGGCGCGTTCCTTTTTGTAAGCAAAATAAACACCGACCGTGTCTGTCTCGGAAAATGCCGGGCTGGGAATGGGGAAAGGGGGAGGGGGGGGGGGAGCTTACCTGCGGATTAGAAAGAGGAGATCCCAATAATCCGGTGACGCGAGAAGGGATTATCGGATTTGGTTCCTCCTTCAGGCAGCATCCTGTCTCGATATTTTGTTGAGTCGTTTGTGTCTGCTTCGCGTTTTATTTGATTTTATCCTTTTGTTTGGGGTGGGTGAAGGGAGGGTCGCATTCCTTCGACGGTGCCTTTGAAAGAGATGGCAATGCCTTCTATCTTGACTCCGCAGGTCTACTCCGGCGTCCTGACTGTCTTTCTCTCTCTTATCCCGTTTTTAACCTTTGGTGATCTTGCTGACTGGGACAACGTTGCTTAAATTGAGTGGAGCCACGTTTCGGTGCACCAGCGCGAACCTAGTGGAGTCGTTGTGCGTCGTTTTATCACTGTAAAGTTTGGTTCACACACTTGCGTCGAGTCGGACCGAGCGCGGCTGCAACGACTTGCGACGTACGGATTGCTATGGCAACAGCCATAGCAACCCGTACGCATCTGTTGCCATAGCAACCCGCACGCATCTGTTGCCATAGCAACCCGTACGTCGCAAGCCGTTGCAGTTGCACTCGGTCAGTCTCGACGCAAGAAGTCGAGACGCAGCCGACGCTACAAGCTGATGGGACCAATCAGAGAGCGTCAAAAGGGCAACATCATGGTCTTCGTCATGTTTCTGCACGTGTTCTATCATCCCTGAATCAATCATAAACAGAAAAGGCCCAGTGACTTATAGGCGTTTGATGCTGGTTGATTGGCCCCATTAGCTCGTAGCGTTGGTTGCGCCTGGACTTAAACCAAGCATAGTATACCTAGAACGCGTTTCCTTCTGGTGTGTTTATTTGTAACTCCAGAGGAGACGACGCCACCCAGCGGCAAAGGCGTGACTTCTGTAAACGGGGACATAACCTCCGAGATTCCGAAGCGCGCGCGCGAAGGCTTCTCTGGCCGTTTCATTCCACTCGGTCTTCAGCAGTACGAGTAACTGCGCTAACTCCGTCGCTCGCTGCAAGGTGGCGACGTCCTCCTAGTCATCACAGAGCCGTATATGGGGAGTGTTTGGCCAGTCTATGGTCTCGCCGCCACATGTCCCCATTATCCGCGCTACAGATTGCAGTCAAATATATATCAAAAGGCGCATGTTTAGGGCTAACCGCACTCTAAGAAAAAAGGGAGGAGAAAGGTAGCAAAAGCGACTGTTCCTCCTTGTTGCGGACAAGTTGCCCAGAGAAGGGAGGAACGGCAGTTCAGATGAAAGGAGGAGGGCGAGTTCCTCCTTGTTCAGTTGGCGCAGGGGTAGAACATCGCGCTACTGAACGAGTGGTCAACGGTTCGATCCCCAGCAAAGTGGTTTTTTTTTGTTTTTTTTGTAAAGTTTTTTTTTTTTTTTCATTTTTGTTTACCAAAACACACATAAACAAACCCAGACCGATGAAAGGAAAATTAAACTCCTTATTATTCTCCGAGACGTTTTCCTCCTCCAGGCAGACCGGAGAAAGCTTTCGCCCTCCCGACCCATCTTCTTTCGGTTTCGTTTTTCGAGCACATCGCGCACGTTGTTTAATAAATTAATGTTCAGTTGATTGAGCTTCAGCGGCAGCGAAGGCCGCCTGTAATTCCGTCTTCTAGTCCAAACGTGCACAACATTTCGGTTGCATTGACGTTTTTACCACTAATTTTATCAAACGAGCTAACTAGCCGCTAGAAACAGCGAAGTTCCGGAGCAGTGCCAGCAGCGCTACATACACTGGGTAAGACGGCCGTCTCCAATTTGCGGGACACACGCGGAACTACAGCGACTACAGCAGCGAAACCACGAGGAACTGTGTCGACGTTTTCGACGTTATGGAAATCGCGGGAACTGCGTCCAAGGAAGGCAGGTTTTCCTGCCGGCTGCCTGGGTGCCTTCCGTGCCGAGTTCGGTTCCGTTGTCCCGTGCCGAGTGCCAACCGGCGTTCAACGTGATTCTTCTGCGTGTCAGCAACATCGTCAACGTGGTTCTGTATTTCTTCGTGTCAGCGACATCGTGATGGCAGTGTTGTGGATTGTGAACAGAAGACTGGAATTATCGCCGATGTGACCGTGTGTTCGCGTATCAGTGGTGTAACAACAAGATTAGATGACGTAAACTGTCGGGCATTGATGCCGCTGGTCGGGCCGTGATCGGAAGGGGAGGGGTGTCGCAGGATGACATTCCGCTTTACATTAAATAGTTTAAAACCACTTGAGGGATTAGCTGAAGCCGATCGACGTGTGGATAGTCATGTTGGAACGCTGGACTGAACGGTACGCTCCTATCGTACAGTGGCCAATGCGACTGTCGGTCCCCGAGAGCGATTGCGCTCTGGGGAAAAGACTGAAGAGTACGAAAGTATGACGGAAAGTACGTATATTTACAATGGAAGTTTAGCATAAAAAAAAACGCTATCCTTTATTTTACCGTTTAAATGTATTACGGTTCCTGTAAAAACTGCCCTCTAAGTGGCGCGCTGGGATGAGCGCTAGAAGTTTTCGAGCTCGCAACGGCGCAGCTCCGTACACTTAACAGTTGTCGGAAGTCGCGGCTTTGACTGCATTCAAGTTGATCGAAAAGCGATTTCTGTGCCCTTGAAGCATCACTTCCAGCTGAGTGGATATCCGCTCTACAGAGATTAATTCAAGACGGCAATTGCAGCTTTGTGCGAACAGCACAAATAGAAAAACGAACACTACAATATAAATACTGGCTACGTAGGGCCATGCGGGAAAACAAACTCATGGCTTGGAACCACAATGGAGCGGCTCGATTTATTGGCTTTCAAATAATTATGGCATGATCGAGCGTCTTCTTTTTAATAAGAGATTCATCCCCTGAGCCATTAAAAATAGCTTCAGATGTATGACATTGCTGGAAAAAAATGAACATGTTCGGAATATTTTTTTTTGCTTAGGGAGTCTCCGAAAAATTCCGGTCGTTCAAAACGACCACTATAAAAGACGGAAACGCAGGGCTCGGTAGTAGTGATCGAGGTAGTGTGCTGTTGTATTGATGTTTGTATGTGCGATGCCTGTGTATGCGTTCAATATATGTTGACCTGATGTCTGTAGTGTGCGCAACGTGTCTACATGTGTTAGAGATTCTGAAGAAAAGGAAACGCAATTGTGGCGTAAGGAAATACAAATATTTTTTTGTAAAACATGAATTGGGCGGTACCTAGCGCCACCTAGCCTAGCTACGTGCGATTACTCTGCTTGACCCTGCCATCTGGTGGCAAGCGATTTAACATTCTTTTACGCTACGCGGCTACGCCATAATTTCGTGTTACCGTGCTGAGATAAGCCGAGAGGTTGCTTCGGATTCGCTTTTTTTTTTTTTTTTTTTGAGAACGGCTTTTGGTTTTGCGGGCGAATGATTTTCACTCCTCCGTGATGTGCGGTTGACGCAACGGTTGACGAAGGAATTGTGGCTCGAGGAATAGCAAAGGTAGGACATAAAGTGCGCGAACTGAGTGCCGGTTGTCTCCGTTGAACATCGCAGTGCTGACGATGAGAAGACTGAGTGACTGCATGCTTTCGAAACGTAAGTTTCTTTACCTGCAGGGGTAAAGAAACTTCGGAAATAAATACAGTTCGCGGAAAGCTCGTGTTACGTTTTTATTTCCTGCTCCTCTCGCTTCGTGCAATAGACTTAGTGTTCTCGTTAAGCCTTACCGAGCTCGATTTGCTCGATTCGTGGCCGCCATAATGAGATGCAGTCGACGGAGGAACTTTTCCTCCCCTGCTTAAGGGACGAAAGTTTCTCCCTTTCTGAAGGAACATATGTGTCAAGAGCGTTCCTCCCTTTAGGGAGGACTATACTGACCCTTTTTTCTAAGAGTGCGCCACATGTCCAGATGAATCTTTCGAGTTAAATAAGCATCCCAACTTGTCTATCTACTTCTCCAGAGCAGTTTCAACCGTTCTACCAAAAGACACAAAAAATATATAAGTAGAAGCTGCAGTTACTCGGCGTAACACGACTTTTTCTTTGACTCTTGTCCCTTGCTCCACGCTGAAACCACTGAAACGGCGGATTCGATGCTTGGGTTGAGAGCGCCTCCCGCAGGAAGATGCCTACTCTTCCTTCTCTTTTTCCGCTTAGGCCCTCTCCGCACGAATGGGAAAGCGGGAGAAGCGTTCGCGCGCTTCGCGATCTTGGAGGCCATGACGAGGAGCTCGCGCCTGTCGACATTTGCATCGACAAAATCTGCGACATACCGCGACCTGGCGGCGAAAATGTGAAAGAGGGGTAGTCGAAGACGCGTGTTCTGGCACCATGGTTTAAATTAGTGTCACCACCTTAGAAGGTATGGTTCTGGTGTTTCACACTTTTCGTTTGCTAGTGATGGTAATAAAAATTTTAATTAATTTCCACAGCAGTCGAGACCGCCGTTTCCGCGCTTACGTTGGCTGCAGAATGCATGGTAGCTTCCCCTTGCCTTTACTAGGAGATGAAGTTATTATCATTGCCCCAATGATAATAACTTCATCTCCTAGTTTCCCAGCCTAGTAAATTGAGGCGTTTGCCTGAAAGACGGCGAAGTATTTTTGCTTCGAGTGGAATTGGAACAACGCCCCCGCGCCTCCAAGATTAGAGGCTTGCGGAGCGCTTTTGGCGAAAGGTGAATATTTCGTGCTGGCTGTCATTCTTTTTCGTTCTGTTTTTTCACCTGCGTTCACCTCCGTGTAATGACAATAATACAGAACGCCGGTGCGGAACTCATTCAGAAGTCAAACAAAGAGTTTCGGAAACCCGAAAGATGAGATCTGCTCCCTCCACCCACCTCGACCGCGGTAACAGAAAAGAAGTAATCTCGCAGACGACCAAAGCACAGGAGTGTGCATAGCAGACGACGCTATTTTGTTTTCTGGTTCGGTACATTTTGGGTTTTCTGCGAAGCTAGTAATCTCGCCAAAACTTCGTGGAACTCGTCGGTGTCGTCTGCTATTTCCTTTTTTTTTTTCGTTCTGGTAACAGGAAGTGCGGAGTACTTATCTTTCTTTTAAAGTTAAAAGGTTAAAAAAAGCTTACACACAAAGATGTACTATATATATATACACACAAGGATTTCGAGCGACAAGGGGGACATTGGGTGCAGTTATTTCGACGCCGTACGCCTCATTTTCCGACGCATGTCTCCGGTAAAAAGATAAAAACAGAAACGGGGAAAAAAAAAAAAGAGCGAAAAAATATATTGTTATTACGAGAGTACGCTTCCATTACTTCGACTGCCGCTGCGGTGGAGGAGGCGGTCGGTTGGTTGGTGACTTGCGCCCTCTGCCGTGTTATTAGCGGCGGTGTCGGGTGTTCCTTTTTTTTTCCTCCTCAGGGCGCAGGTGGCGTTATTGAAATTACTAGAGAAAAAAAAGAGCGATATAGAAAGAAAAGAAAAAAAAAAAAAGGAAAAAAGGCAGTATGATGTCAGGACCTGGAGTGAGTGGTACGCGGACTGCAATCTAGAGAACGCGCGCCACATTTGCTGAATGAGACGTCTTCGAGTGTAGCCGAAAGTCGTTTCTTTTCTTTATCATTATCTAATGTTTTTAATTTCTTTTATTGTTGAATCCGCAGATGACATTGGGAAGGCGGGAACTTCCCAGAAACGTCTTTTTTTCTTTTTTTGGTTAGTCAGTAGCGCAGAATTGTGCCCAAACGGTTTCCTGTTCGGAAGCCATTGTCACTTCACACCTACGCTCACCATCATATCCCCCTCCACCTCATTTTTTTTCAAAGCATGAAATCCTTTTTAGCGCTACGTCCCACAATCCCAGAATTTTGTCCGTCTGTCCGTCCGTGCATTTCCCGCTAAATTTAGCTGGGAAATCGATGTCACATGACCTATGCACGAATTCAGTTTCCCCGCTAAATTTAGCGGGACGTCACGCGACCTAAGCACCAATTCAGTTTCCCCGTTAAATTTGGCGAGAAAAATGTCACCTTGCCTGACGTCACACGATCTACGCACCAATTCGGTTTCCCCGCTAAATTTGCGGGGAAATTGATGTCACGTGACGTCATGTGAATGGTACACCAATTTAGTTTACCCGCTAAATTTAGCGGGAAAGTTGGCGTCACGTGATTTCGTCTATTCGGGAAAGCTAAAAATGACTTAGTTCTATTCTTTTGTGAAAAAAATATATGATATGGGGGCATTTCTAAAAGAAAGGAAGGCACAAACCGCAAGTTTCCCGTATTTTTTGTTCTCCAGTAATGGAGTGTAGAAGACGCTGCGGCAGGAATCGGCGTAATGCAAATTCTTGGGCGAGTTGGTACTGAAACTTTGAGAACATGATAGCGCTTCAAGACAGGGACGAGAGTAGGAACGAAATAGCGCAATGTCTCGTTCATATTCTCGTCGCTGTCTTGAAGCACTATCAGAAATGAGCGTTTTCCCCTGCCGTCCCAGGTCGTATTATGACACCCCCTGCCGCCGTCATTTTCTTTCTTTGCCTCCTTTAAACTATTTTTTGTAGCATTTAGTAAGTATCATAAAGACAGTAAACAAAAAACAAATTTAAAAGTAATAAAAAATAATATTTCTTTCAAAATGTGAAACTGACCTTTCAGGTCGGTTTCACATTTTGTTTTTGTTTAACATTTTTTTTTCAGACTTCGTGTTGTCCTGTACTGCCTTCTCCCCCAGTCTCGGGGTTTTGTCTAAAATGTTAAACCTTCACCAGCTTGTTCGCGCCCTAACTTTTTTTTTTCAATTTCCGGGTAATTTTGACAAGTCCCTGCTTCGTTAAACTTAAAGGGGCAGTGCAACGATTTTCAGACTTTGGCCAATTAACTGCGCAAATTAATCTGCGTCACCTATGGAACGAAAAACCGTAAACCGCATTTTCTTGCGAGCGCTAGTTTTTATTTTTAAAAAAATGAAAAAAAAAAAAATCGAAGGTTGAAGTGCCTTTCACCTCTCCACGCCGACTTTCGAGTGACGTCTCTGGGGGATCACGTGGTTTCCCCTTGGGTTCTCTCTTCAGATACCCCAGCCGCTTCCTCTACGATTGTCGACTTTCAAAGGATTATACTTCGTTTCAGCTTCGGTCCGAGCGCGGCCGATGTTATGAGCGGAAGGGCCAATCAAAGAGCGCAAAAAGCGCAGCGTCATGGCGTGCTCTCTGCGCTTGATAGGACTAGCCGGCGGAGGAGCGCGCACAGAGAGACGGCGAATACCGGCTGGTCCTATTAACTGCAGAGAGCACGCCATGACGTTGTGCCTCTTTGGCTGTTTGATTGGCCCTTCCGCTCATAACATCGGCCGCGCTCGGACCGAAGCTGAAACGAAGTATAGCCTCGTCGAAGGTCGCGGTGAGCGATGGACACAAAGGACGGTTCGCCACGAGGCTGACGGCGAGTGTAGCAGCGGAAGGGGTCAGGGTTTGTTGACTTCCGCGTATCCCCCAGAGACGCCGTCATTTTAGTTCCCGTAGCCGCCTCTGGAGATCGGCAAATAATTCCTTTTTTTTTCCCTTGCGATTACGCAGCAGAATAGCAGTTTTTCGGGGAGAGGCGACGCGTTCTTGGTCACCTGGGCTTGTATAAACAATATGAAAAATGCAAATTGGCAATTCTTTCAAAATTCATACCGTTGCACTGCCCCTTTAAGGCAATGTATTTTTTTTTACATTTATGCAAAGCTCTAACTAAGCTGTTTATAGATATAATAATAGCATTCAGATCTGTTAATTAGCCATCTTGCTATTGTCGAGTAAACCGTGTATAAAAAAAGCAAAAGTTGCATGTTTAAAATTAATTTGTTCAAACACCACGTTTTTTTTTTTTAATTTTTGTTTTTTGAGTTTGTTAAAAAAAAGTCAAAAATTAAAAATTAACTTCTTTTAGATGCAGTAGTCGACTATAAAAAAACGCAATCTATAAATATCATATGTTGGTTATGTTCTCTAGTTGAGCCACAATTTTGTCAAATATGTGTCCCTTTGGATAAACAAGCATCCTTACCGGCCCTATGCGTCCATGATTTCCGAAACATTTTTATTTTTGTCAACTTTTCGAGACACGAGCAAAAAGTAGACCAGCATCGAGAGACTTATGTCTCGAAATCTCTAATCTTTTCTTTTTCATTACTCCTATTATTATTGTCGTTAAAGTTTGTGGGGTCCCGTCGGCATCCCTTCTGGTCGACAACCGGACGCCGGCGCCTGGAGACTCGTTTTCGGTCCCCTCCGTGGCAAGGACGGCGCCTTTGAGGTTTGGTTCCCCGAGCGCCTCCTCTCTCGGGACCCATCTTGAAGACATTGGCGGTGTCGGCGGTGGACATCATAGGACCCCCCTCCCGGACCGCGTCGGCGCCCGAGGCCCTGCTCGTGCCGCGGCAGAGCCAGACGGGGAGCTCGAGGGAGAGACCGCCCACGATGGGAGACAAGCGGCCCCTGCCGGTCTGGTGCGTGGCGACGGCGGGAACGGGGGAAGCTCGGACGACGGCAAATAGAAAAGGGACCCATCTGGAAGACGTTGGCGGCGTTGGCGGTGGACATCCAGGACCCCCCCTCCCGGACGGCGTCGGCGCCCGAGGCCCTGCACGTGCTACGGCAGAGCCAGACGGGGAGCTCCAGCGAGAGACCGCCCAAGATGGGAAGGAAGAGGCTCCGGCCGGTCTGGTACGCGGTGACGGCGGGAACGGCGGGGAGGGCTCGGACGACGGGAAATAGGAACGGGACTCTGGGGCGGGAAACGGGCCACGACGGACGTGCGCGGTGGTGGCGACCGCGACGTCGGCTCGGGCGACGGCCCGGTGACATGGTCCGGATTTAGACTCCGGATTCGACCCTCGACGGCGACGTCCACAGGATGTGGTGTAAACTAGCACCGCACGGACGATCGGCATGCAGCATACAGTGGCGGCGCACCCCCTCTAGGTTTCCTCGATCACCTGTCCCGATCCCGAAACCCCCCAGCAGAATGTGAGTGGAATAAACCCCTTCTGCCGAGAGCTATGCGTTGCTGTGTCATGTTCATCCGGAGACAGGGTCCCGGGGAATCGGACGAGAACCCTATATAATTGGCGCCCAACGTGGGGCCTGAATTACATTCAAGCTAGAGTTCCGATTCCTGGTCTGTTTCCGGTTGGATTGGGGCATTGCTTCCGCACTCCTTTTGGGGGCGATCCTCGTTGTAGCAACGCCGCACGAGTTCCGACATGATCGTTTGCTTGATGAGGAGGCGCGGACATAGACGTTGTCTTTGCTGACAATCATTTGTCCGAATTAACCAGGAGTTTATCCCCTGTGGCGAGGAGCGCCTTAATCCACTGTTTATCTGTGCCGTCGGATGCTGGCAGGTTTATTCTTCAGCCTCTTGATGCCGCGCAGGTGTTCATTGTGCGTGGATATTCCCGCCCTTTTTGAGGCCTGCAGTGTCGGGTGTTCCGTCGCCCCAACTGCCCCTCCGGCCGTCCACGTCCGATGGGTGAGATGTCAGCTCATTTATTGGGCGATGGGACGCGCGCAGCCGCTTTTGTTCGCGTGTCGTTGCAGTGCCTTGGATTGACTGTTTTCGATCGCTCGCGTCAGAGAGGGTTTGCTGTGGGAGTATCTTAATACCACTTCCATTGCAGACGGCGGTTGCACGGACTGCATTGGGAAATTATACCCGAACTGCATTTTGTCCGAGGGGAGCCTAGCGTTCGAGTTTTACTACACGCTCGCTCTCAGCTGGCCTTGTTTTGAGCTGTCGGCGCGGTTTTGAGTACCGTGCGTCCACAGCGTTTGGGTACAATATGTGTTCTTGTGGCTCCGACCGCACTGATGCAGTACCTTGCGGCCAGAGGTGATACCTTGGGACTAATCCTCCCAAGTGTTGCCGGATACGCGATGCCTGGTGTGAATGCATCGGAATTCCGAGAGCCACCGAGTTTCCGTGCCCACCTTATCAGTGGCTGTGTGTAATGCTCCGTGGGGTCCAGGTTGACGCGATTGTCACGTTCCGTTCGTCCCTGGCTGTAGAGTCGTGAGGGTGATCCCGCTTAATTGCGTGCAGTTTTTGCCGGACCCTCACACCGCCATATCGGAGTTTGCGCTTCGGGCGGAGATTGCTCTCGAGTTGTTTTCCCCATGCCCGGAGAGTGGGCGGAAGAGTGCGTGCCCTGCGTTGCCGCTGGGCATGGTACGGGTTCTCCGCCGTGTTTGGAACGCGTTGGGACGCGAGGGCGTGCGGAGGGATAACGGGTTGGAGTAAATGAGGGAAAGACGGTTAGGTGGGGAAGGAGCCGTTCTCGTGTAGTGAAGAGCCTCACGGAGGAGGTGGCGGTCTTGCGATAATGAGACGAGTTGTTGATAGTTTTATCCTGTACAGCTGCGCGGGAGGCCCGGAAAAACGTACGGTCCACGTCGGCGGGTGCCCGGGAAGCCTAGAAATCATGGCAGCGGCATGGCCGTCGGCGGCTTATAACTGTTGTGCGTTAGGTCAGCCCGTCGCTGTACAAACTGCAGCTTTTGCATGAACGACCAGCGGGTGTTGGAAGCCAGCGGTAAATGCGGTAAACACTTCGACGCTGAGGAAACGGTTTATGCGGAGCAAACATAGTTTATTAACTCGTCCATTTCCAAGATCGGCCGGTTAGATTATATGACACTTTGGTGTCGCGCTTATAGCGCGAAAGAGAAAAGGCGCGTGCGGGGGGCTCACATTGTTCGAACCTGGCCAGTCTTTTCAGTCGCAAGAAGACTTTTGAGTTATGCGGTGTTTTGACTTGGTCTGGGGCGGGCTTTGTGCCTACCCTGCTGCGTTCAACCGAGGACTCGTTGCTTGGATTGAGAATAGAAGAGTTGCGAGACGCGTAAATGAGGCACCTCCATTGCTCGATCCTTGCCGACCTTGACAATCGCAAGAAGACTTTTTAGTCATGCGGTGTTGTGGCTTGGCCGGGGGAGAACTTGAATGTGCATCAATGCGTTGATCAAAACTTTCGAGCTTGTGCAGGGCCAGGACTCATAATGGTCACTCCTCTACACTTCGGTGCGTACCCCCGTTGCACGCTCATCGCTCTTGTTTGGAGATTATCCCCGATCAGTGACGCAGCAACCTCTGGTACACGGCCACACGTTGCGGACAGGGCCTTGTAAAAAGGGACGTCCAACAGACTTGCTGGGCGTATCATCCGGCATATCAAGGCGTTGTCCCCTTGTGCTGGTCTCAAAAGGCCAATACCGCGGGAGACGGGCCTCTCGGGGTGGTGGTTATCCATCCCGATGACGGCATGCCGCGTAGCATAGTTGTGGCTTGCTTGTGGCGTAAGAGTCGCGAACGATGTCTACGTGAATGCGCATAATGTTAAATGGTATTTTTAGCGGCAGGTTTCGTTCGCATGGTTATTGTGTATCGCACCTTTCGAACGGTGTAGTATTTGTAGCTGCTTGTGACGTGCAGACGATTATCTTTTGTGTTGATGTTTTGTGTTTTCATCACAAGTGATCTTAGTTGTGTGGAAAGTGAATTCTGTTGTCGGAGAAGTGATTCTCTAGCGCTCTTAGATTATGTAACATTTAAGTAGAAAGCTATTGGGTTGTTTTGTATAAGAACAATGGTTGTTTAATGACTATACATATCGACAATAGTTTGGTGTTCTTGCATGCTTCCTGAGTTGATGATAGGTTTGATATTTGGGTACATCTTTTGAACATGTAGCGTGACGACCTTGATGAGTGTATGCTTAATAGCTTTAGAACGAAGAGCTTCGTTTGTATCTTGTGGCATGCACACTGAGCTGAAGATTTGGTTTTGTCACGCTGTACGATATTCAGTGCCGCGATTTGTTAGCGTTTGTTTTCTGTCTCGAACACTGGGGTGGAAGGGACTTTCAATTTTGGTGTATTGTGTGCGACTTAGTGCCGGTGCGTGCTGTGAGCGGTGGTGCTCTGTGTCCGCTTCTGGACTGTACACCGCCTGGTCGGGCTTCCCTGTGAATGAACTCTCCCGGCGGGCTTGCCTCGTTTGGCACCCTCGTCGCGATCATCAAGGGTGATCGCCATTAGTGGCGGCACTCAGCTGAGCTCCCGTGCGGTATTTGGGTCATCTGCGCCACCTCCACTTCTGACCTTCATGACCCCCGGGCCTTCGTTTGAGGGGGGGGATGGTGTGGGGTCCCGTCGGCATCCCTTCTGGTCGACAACCGGACGCCGGCGCCTGGAGACTCGTTTTCGGTCCCCTCCGTGGCAAGGACGGCGCCTTTGAGGTTTGGTTCCCCGAGCGCCTCCTCTCTCGGGACCCATCTTGAAGACATTGGCGGTGTCGGCGGTGGACATCATAGGACCCCCCTCCCGGACCGCGTCGGCGCCCGAGGCCCTGCTCGTGCCGCGGCAGAGCCAGACGGGGAGCTCGAGGGAGAGACCGCCCACGATGGGAGACAAGCGGCCCCTGCCGGTCTGGTGCGTGGCGACGGCGGGAACGGGGGAAGCTCGGACGACGGCAAATAGAAAAGGGACCCATCTGGAAGACGTTGGCGGCGTTGGCGGTGGACATCCAGGACCCCCCCTCCCGGACGGCGTCGGCGCCCGAGGCCCTGCACGTGCTACGGCAGAGCCAGACGGGGAGCTCCAGCGAGAGACCGCCCAAGATGGGAAGGAAGAGGCTCCGGCCGGTCTGGTACGCGGTGACGGCGGGAACGGCGGGGAGGGCTCGGACGACGGGAAATAGGAACGGGACTCTGGGGCGGGAAACGGGCCACGACGGACGTGCGCGGTGGTGGCGACCGCGACGTCGGCTCGGGCGACGGCCCGGTGACATGGTCCGGATTTAGACTCCGGATTCGACCCTCGACGGCGACGTCCACAGGATGTGGTGTAAACTAGCACCGCACGGACGATCGGCATGCAGCATACAGTGGCGGCGCACCCCCTCTAGGTTTCCTCGATCACCTGTCCCGATCCCGAAACCCCCCAGCAGAATGTGAGTGGAATAAACCCCTTCTGCCGAGAGCTATGCGTTGCTGTGTCATGTTCATCCGGAGACAGGGTCCCGGGGAATCGGACGAGAACCCTATAAGTTGACGCCTTATTTTTCTAGGGGCGGGGGGGGGGGGGGGGGGGGGGGGGGGCGGGGCGTTATTGTACATGAGTCATTTGCCAGTGTTGATAAATTCGAATCTGTAAAAATAAACAATTATTATTCTTAATATTATTATTATTATTAAAATGAATAGATAATTGTTTGTAGAATACAAATCCACGAACGTTGAGTGAGTTTGAGATAGTATCCACCGACCTCCTTTAGCACCGTTTCAGAAACTCCGATCCCGATCAATTAAAGTGACAAAAATACGAAAACGCAAGAAAGAAGCGACCAGTAAAAGATTGCGCCCCCTTTCCGACACACACACATGCACATTTCCGGAAACCGCATAACCTTGTCGGCGTGCCCATGGCGCCGAGACAGGTATACTTTGGAAGCACGCGAGCAGAGAGGGCTTTATCGCCCCGGGAAAATTGGCCCGGGGTTCGTTCGAAAAGCGCCAGATCGCGAAAGTCGCGCGCGCAAAGAAGAGCCCGCACACGCAGCAGCAGCGTGGCGCTAACGACGGTTGAGACACCGGCGGCGACGTTAGCGTTAGCGCGGTCGCACTCTCCCTCCTTTTCGTACAGTCGTCGTCGGCAGCGCAACGCCGCCGCGCGTTCTCGAAACGAGCGAGGCAATTAGTGCTGCGCCCTGGCGGCTCGGAGTTGCGTTAGGCGGTCGTACCTCGCCGCCCTCAGCCCTGATGGCCCGCTTCTGGACGAGGGCGAAGTTTCGTTGGCGTTGTTTCGAACTGGAGTGGCGGGGAGTTCGAGAGACAAAACTCGTTGTGTCTTTAAAGGAAGTGTACCGCGTCCATTGTGTGAACATACTGCTCGCACGTCATACAAAATACGAGGTGTTCTTCGCTGCAGGCTTGATGGCAGACTTATTTGTGGACACACCTCAGCGTGTTCGCTTCACACATATGTATGTTTCGAATATGTCGACGTACAACTTTTGCATGAGCATGACCAACGTGACGGGACCATCATACACGGAAGAAACATGCCTCAGACAGTCTCTGCAGACTGTGACTTTTGTGTGAGCGCGGCGTGAAGGAACTACCGCGTCTTTGGTGTGAACAGCTGTTCGGAAAAGGATCACGTGATAAGCGTTTGTTGCGACCGCAGGGTTAGCACGGCGTACCACAACTCTAAATACTCCGTGTCACTAGTCGTGTGCAGTACAGGCGAAGGCAACGCCAGGCGAGGGGAGAAAGGGCAAGCATTAGGAAGGCTGGGGAAAAGGAGAGACACCTCCTCTCCTCCCTGACGTTCCTTGAGCTCTCCCTTCCTTCCCTCGCCCTCCTCTCTGGTCCTGCCTTCCTAGTGCTCGCCCTTCCTCTCTTCGCCTGCACTGCACACAATTGTACACCTTTTCCACGAGGGCTCAGCCATCTTGAATGTCGTCAGTTCACGAAAAATGCGTTACTGTCACACATCCTTGTTTTGCCTCAACTATATTTTCTCGCATATTTCAGATTCAAACGTTTTGTTATTTTTTCGTCCCGCATACCAGGTACAGAACTCACGTGACTGAGAACGAAAAGCAACGGAAAACGTCTATAGGGAGTATTCACTGGACGCCATATTTGTGGGTGCTGTTTAGAGCGCATGCTCAGAACGAGCTCACATTATTAGGCTTCTAAGACCACCAATCTCGATGGTGTGGAATGCACGTTGCAAAAGAACTGTGAAAGCTCGCACTTAGCGCGCGCTCAGCCGTCGCGCACACAGTTATGGCCGCCAGTGAATACTCCCTATTAGCGGCGAGATGTTTTAGTGGCGCCCTCCTACGGTTCCCCCTTGTGACGTCATTACCTTGCAAACAACAAGTTTGATGGCGTTTGTAAATAGCATGGATGAAGCTTGAAATCATTGCGCTCTGAAAGCAACACTGTTAACACCAACAAAATTAAAGTTCTTTCATTCCTCTTACTTCCGTCGATGATAAATCCTTTCCTGACGTCATAGACAGCGTTCGGCCAATCGTGGAAGGCCGACCACAGCGACGCTTTCGGTCGCGTACGTCGCCAATAGTGAGTAGTCACTGGCTGTGTGCGCGAATTCTGAGCGCGTGCTGATGGCGAGCTTCGACAGTTCTTTTGCAACGTGCATTCCGCACCATCAAGAGTGCCGTTCTTAGCAGCCTATTGATGCGAGCTCGTTCAGAGCATGCGCTCTAAACAGCACCCACAAATATGGCGTCCGGTCTAAGCACGCTCCAAACCATGCCGCGAAACGGGCCCGCAAAAATAAAACAAACGGAACTCGAGTTTTTTTTTTTTTTTTTTTTTTTTTTTAACGCGAAAGCATTAATTGTTTTATGGAGTGAAGCTGGCATTTTCTGTAAAGGCCGATTCACACGACGGACTAATCCGCGGACGGAGTTATCACGTGACGACATGTCCGCGGTTTGTCCGTCTCTCAAGTGCATCCCACACGAGGGAGACGACAAGCAGACGCCACCGAGGACGAACCGAACCTGTTCGTCGACCCACAGCGCCGCATAACTCCAACATCGCACCGTGCCACCGTTGTACAGGAGAGAAATCGACGTTTGCTACCTTGATACAGAATCGTACGCCGCTTTTACGTACAGATCGAGACCAAACACCGTGATATGCTTCGCGCGAAGCGCCACTAGCTCTACAAACGCAAGGCATGACAGTGACACAGGCATGGTCCTGCTCGAGAAGGCTTCGGCATCGAAACGACGAAGTTCTAAACTCCCGAGCCCAGAACTATTAGGGAAAAGTGCAAGTACTGATTTAAAACCACACCGTCCCCTCCCATCATGTCGCGTCGGGCAGACGCTGCCACATTTACAGCTGGCAGCTGTCGTTCGATCTCCGGGAATTTGAAGATTTTGATAGGTTGAGGCAACTCACCTTCGGGATCTTGTCGGATCTCTTCTTTCCTCAAGTCGAGTTTGGATCTTGTGTACACTGCAAGGTGGAAAAAAAAAAGAAGATGGGGGCACATCAGTGACGGGTCTGGTGTTGAGTCTTCCCAACACTTTTTGCGAGGCGGAACATAAATATACTCTTAGTTTTCTCTTCTCCCAAGCTGGGGAGAGGCACAACACCGTTGTCATATCAAACTTCAAAAAAAGAAAAAGAACACGAGAAAGCTTTGCGCATGATTCGTTTGCTACACGAAGCAGTTTTTACAATATTTGGTTGTCGGAGGATAAAACTACGCATTTGGCGTTTCAAACGTGTACGTCTAGATAAAATAACATCAGGCTAATATAAAATTCACTCACATACATATATCTTAATTCTCCTTGATCAATGAGTAAAACAGTAGTGCTTCGCAAAAAGCCCTTTTTTTACCTACTTTAATTAATTATATTTTCTAAATCCCCGGCCTTCACCCTTTTCAGTATACTTTTAGTATCGCGAAATTCAGAGTAGTTATTGTGAAATTGGCAAATAAAAATGATGCCAAAACCAACATTCCAATATACCCGCGCTCCTCGGTGCCTTGAGATCGCTGACAGGCAGGGCTTATGGTCAAGCAGGCAGTCTAAAAAACAAACAATGCCGAGCATTTGTTTTGTGCTGCTAGCGAGGGTGCTAGAGCGAGCCTTCCAAAGCATTCCTTTGACACCATAAAACTGCCTGTAATCAGTTGGAAACAAATTCCACAGTTCAAAGAGTGAGACCCTGCCTGCCGCGGCTGGCGTCACTTTTTCATTGTTGCCAATAAAAACTTTCAAATTAAAAAAAAAAAAAGAAACGGTGAGGATTAAGTTTCTTTTAATTCGATAACTTCGTGAAATATATATATTTTTGGCCTTACAAGTAGGTTACTAGTTAAGCAATGTCTGTTGGCGTGTTTGGTCAATTTTCAGGCAAATCGGGGACCATGAAGAAAAAGGTCGGAGGTATTGCAACGACTTTTAAGTAGAAGGATTTTGCAGCTTGCATTTTTATATTCTTTCACTTGGCACAAGAAAGAGAAAACGCGACGACTTCCTCCGAAATACTGCAAGTCAGCTGCGCAATCGCCCCCCCCCCCCCCCCCCCCCCTCCAAAAAAAAAAAAAAAAAAAGTATTGTTTGCCGATTTGCAGCCGCGTGCGGAGGTTATAGGAACCACGATGTCCCGAAACATAGAGAATAGAGAGTTTGAGGGAACCGTTTTTGCTCATCCGATACGCTACGATGGGCCCTCCGGTAGGAACTGCGCATGCGCTGCCACAGAAGACTCGCGCATGCGCAGTTCGTACTGGAAGGCCCATCGTACCGTATCGGATGTGCAAAAACCGTTCCCTAAAACTCTTTAGTTTTGGTGGATCGTTCCGGTACCTCCGATAAGATACCATGCATGTGCAAAGGCATGCATCAGCGAAATATCGGGTATGGTCATCGGAGTGATCGGAACGATCTACTAAAACTTTCTGTTGGGAGTATAGACGGAATGTCAACAAGCCCAGGCCCCTTCCGCTGCTACGATTGCCGTTAACACCGAGGCGAACTGGCTTTTGTCTCGATCGATCGCCACGGTATTTGGCGATGCTAATCCTCAAAAATGTCGACATCAGCGGAGGGAGCGCTGGGGACATAGACGCCGGAACCCAACAGGAAACCAGGTGGTACTTACTACCAGGGACGTCACTCGAAAGATGTTGTAAGAGTTGAGGGGCCTGGGCTTGCTTCAATTTGTTTAATTTTTTTTTTAATTAAAACGCGCAAGAAAAAAATTGTTTTCTGTTTTCTGTTTCTTAGGTGACTCGGCAGCTTCTAGATGGTGCCAATTCTTTTGAAAAGGGTGTATTAGGTCACAGGATGGATGTACGCGTGAGTACTCACGTGTGTAGACGAGGGCGCTGACTACGGCCACGAGGACTAGAGCCGCCAGCAGGACGAGGATGGCGACGAACTTGCTCCTGGACGAGGACGAGGCACACGAGGACGAAGAAGGCAGGAACCGGAGCTTCCAGAACCGGCATAGAGGCCTCTTCTTGAGCTTGGCCCCTCCGGCCACGCCGGGGGCCCCGTGGGGTTGCAGCTGGGGGCTGCCAGGGTCGTGCCTCGACGGCTGCAGGGACCCCTGTAGCTTGACGCCGTGGTGGGGCAGGTCGGGCTCCTGGTAGCCGCCTTTGTCCACCTGCGAGGGCACGAAATGAATCTGGTTAGGACTCGATACGCACTGGATGGCGGGCCTGATACGGCCGGATAATGACCTGATGTGACCGAATCAGGTTCGGATATGGATCATGGCTTGATGTGACCTGATCATGACTGGTGATGACCAGAACAGGTCCAGATATGGCTGAACAGGTCCAGATATGGCCGATATGACCTGACCCAGATCGGATCGACCCTTTCACCCTAAAAGATTTGTAACACCCATGTTCGATTGTTTTGTAACACAACCCCGCATGTAATATCCCCGCAAAGGGCGTCGTTAAGGCATTCAAGTAAAGTGAAGATATGGATCATGACTTGATATGACCGGTCTAGGTCCGCATATGACCGAATTATCGGGTGGTATAACCAGAATAGATTCTAATGTGGCTATATTTTATTATGTCGTATGATATATTCTGACCCTGTTATAATTCGATTATAACGTGACATGATTAGGTGCGGGTATAGCCAAATTACAGTGTGGTATGACGAGGTTTGATTCTAATACGGCCGCATTAGAATATTATATGGCCTGATTAAACCCTGATACGGCCCGATTTTCGCCTGGTTCGATCAGATTGGTGCATACGATGACTGGATTACGATGTGGAATGACCGGATTATATTCTGATATGACCCGAATAGGTCAGGATATGGCCGCATTATCGTGGCATGTCCAGTGAGATTTTGTATGGCTGGATATAGCGGGTATTCACTAGACGCCACATTTGAGTGCTGTGTTCAGTGCAGCATGCAAGATCGCGTAAGTACTTGCATAGGACTTATTTGTATAATTTCTGGTAAGTTCATTGGACAGGTAAGATAAGAAAAGTTTGCTTTTAAAAATGGTTGTGAAAATTATTTTCCCCACACGTTTTCTGCATTGCAATAAGGACTATAGTATTCGGTTGAGTACGCCAACAATATGTCTAAAATAGGTTTTCATTTTTATTTCTTACCCCTTTATGATAGGCTTAGTTTCAGACTCCCCAAAAAAGTGTTCGGCCTAGACAGACTGTGTTCCCTAATATTAATCTCATTCGAATCTCGAAAATAAACACAACCGAGGGAATTCACTTGGCTGACTGCTCTCGCCTCGTATTTTCCCTTATCGTTTTCAATTTCAAACTCGAATCTATTTTTCCTCTCGAGATCGCTCTTAGATGAGCGCGGCAACTTGGAGAACAGGCTATGCTTGGAGGCTATATAGCTTTCGCATCCATCGCGAAATGCAGTTTCGCATAAAATATATATATATAGAAGGAATACAAAGCGCGAATACGGGCAGTAGCACATCTTTAGAACGTAGGAAAAAGAAAACGCCACGATGTAGCGCGCCAAACCACTAAATATTAATGCACTCCTCGAAGAACATCCGCAAAAGATTGTGCGGCAGTTCCGACAAGATTCATAAACGCGATTGCCGCAAAAAGCGTTATTAAAAAAGATTAACTTTTTCTTTTCGATTTTTATTGCAAACTGGGAGCGACTTGGTTTTCACGCGTTCAACGTTATAATGTGTATGCGCAACTTTCTGAATGCGTGCATTTAAAATTCGGTTTCTTTCGAACCCCCCCAAAAAAAAACGCGATGGCGAAGCCGAAAAATGGAGAGAAAGATGAAGAGATGTAAACTGACTGGGAAGTACTTTTCCGGGTATAAAGCTATTTCCGACAGAGAAATCGTTCTCGAAGGGGGGATTTCTTTACTCCATTTATCAAGCATGTATGTATACTTGGCCGCCGCATTAAAGCGGTAAGAGAATTATAGCGCTTCTTTCCTTATCGCTGGAAGTCGGGGTGTAATATATTCACGCCTATGGCACGCATTGGTTTCTGCTTGTTTGTTTTGTCCGATGTGGAGAGGATGGGAAAAGGATGCGTGTTTTCTTAATCCATCCTCGTTGCGTGCACCCGGTCGGGAACAAGATGTTACCTGTGAAAACTGCTTTTCTTTGTTTGCTTGTTTTTACTTTAAGCTCACTGGACCTCGTCGTAGTCATTATACTAAGCAAAACGGGGCGTCAGCCCAATGCAGTCGAATTAAAAAAAAATAATAATTTCCAACCGAAAGACATTTATCAGCCGCTTCTTAAACTTGGCCTGTTGTGGGACTGCAGCGTGCTAGGACTGCCGTGCAGCGTTGTACGAAACGGCGTCGTAGAACGCGCTCCACTTAAAAGGAATGCCGCAGTACCCTCTTGCATTGGTAGACCTGTACTCGTTACGTTGTCGAAGAAACGGCAAAATGAACGCCCTCCCCCTTCTCTTTTTTTTTTTTTTCTTTTTTTGTTTGGGGGGTGGGGTGGTATGTTTATCTGCAATTTTAACCGCATTTAGTAGGCATTTAGTCATTTTATTATCGACTATTTCATCCTCCGACTTGTCCCGGAGATAGCCCAAAACAAAGAATTGGAACAAATGTAATGGCGGCGACATGACACGTTGTTTGACACGTAGATGTTTTCACTCGGCTCACTTTATCTTAACTACGGATCCTATGGCGCGATATTTTTAGTAAAGTGCGCAAACGCAACGTTACCGCAACGGTACGTTCCGATCTTAGAAATGTAAGGGGAACGCGCTCCTTTCGAACCACTGGAACTTGGTCAGGGGGGAAAGATTGAGAAGGAACGAGCTTTCGTTTCCTGTTTTCGGAGGTACAAGTGCAACACCGCTGCGGTGCTACGAGGAATTGCTCGCAACGCGCGATGTTTTGCACAGCGACACGTGACCCTCCCGACGTACCACCTTTCTAAGAATTCCGATCAGAGGATGAGCTCTAAACGGTTCGGCTCTCTGCTGAATGGTTCAATTAGGAGTCACTATACATCGGCTACGCTTTAACAGTAAAGATGATTCACCCATTTTGCGTGGCGCTTAAGATCGTGGTTGCAAGGTGTCCGAAGTTTTATCTAAAACCGCAGAAAACGTCTTTTTTTTTTTTTTTGAAGGTTAAAACGGTTTGCTCAGCGCAAAACGGTATCGGCTGAACGTCCTTAGACCGTGCCCAAAACTTAGGAAATCCTATTTTTGAATCGTAACACTAAACGTCTATTCGCGAGGTGCTTCTTTTTTGGCGAGTCTGGTGTCGCGAAACTATGCGGAGGGCAAGTTCGTCTGCTTCTTGCACAGGGGTTGCGATGATATTAGAACGCCGAGCTCTTATTGGCTGATTGAAAAAGAATAGTGGGTAGACCTCAAGGCATGTAGCATTGAGGTCTGACTACACTCCTTTCAATCAAAGCCAACTAGAGCTCGGTGTCGTTCTCACGTCATCGCAAGAAGCAGACGACTTACTCTCCGCGCATACGTTTGCAAGGAGCCGCGCTTCGAGAGCTAGTCTGGCCACCGTGGATGGAAAACGCGTCGCTTGGGCGCCAGTCTGAAAACCGTGGGCACGCCTCAGCAATGCTTGACTCTCAGACGATCTACCACCCACACCAGCAGCAAGATGGCGGCGCCCTGAGGTCGTGCTTTCAAACGTTTATGGGTTTCAGAAAAAAAAGATCGAGGTACACCCAAGCATTCCTTATGAGTTCTGAATGCGAAAGCATGCAAGCCGCTCGTCCGTTCCCTTTTTCGTCTGCTGCGTAGTTTTCGTCGCCGGTCGGCGCGTGTGCTCCCCTGGTGACCTTGGACGCTCCGCGTTGATGGACACGCAGCGCCATGGGGTGAGCGGTCGTAAACACTGACGAGCACAACGGCCAATGGGAGCCCCGTTGACGCGCGCCAGCCATTGGAACCGAAGGAAACTAGGTGCCGTTTTCCCGCTTCAGACTGGTGACGTCAGCTCGCTCCATGAGACAGTTATTGCTTTCGCATTAAAAACAGATGCGCCGTCTGAACGAAACGGGTAAAGACCAACGAGTTTGAGTAAACGTAGAGCGGTAAGCCAGCAATCAAAAATAGCACCCCCCCCCCCCCCCCCCCCGGTAGCCGGCATCTTGACCGTTTGCCATAAAAGGCTGCCCTTGCTTTATGTCCTTCTAAAAAGAGTTGATTCAGTGGTTTTCGATGACGCTGAGCAAGTTTCTAATTAGAACTATATGTCTATTTTCATTATTTAAAATAATTAACGAATTTTAATTAATTAGCCGACTGATCGTTACGATTTGCCCCCTATACTCTGTCCCCTTGGCCGTATAACTCACCAGCACAAACCGCGTAAGTGTAACTTTCACGGCTTTTTTTAAACAAATCTGTCAAGCTAAAAAAAGAAAAAAAAAAAGAAAAAAGAAAAACACCCAGTATATAACCCGAGTGAGGCAAATCGTACGAAGTTTATCCAGTACTATTAATAGATCGGACTGTCTCTTCACACTCTCCCTACATCACATCAATTGCTGCAAAACGCTCAATATCCCGGGTGCAGACGACAAGTTTTGGCGAAATTCTGGCGAGTCAAACTCGACGTGTAAACTAGCCAATCGCTCGAAATCTCAATTTCGCAAAACCGCAATGCGCTAAAAAAAAAAAAAAAAGTATCGCGTGAATAAATTTTATTCGCCATAGTGCGGCGCCCATCAGGAAAGTTGGGAACGGAATGCCGGAATCAATAGAAATAACAAAACTTTTTTTGTGTGTCTGTGTTGGCCCGCATAAATAAATTACGCGTCGCAGAAAGCTGAAACTCAAATACGGAAGTTTGAGCACACGACGTATAGATCAAAATGTACGAAAAAAAAAGCAAAACAGTATTTCTCAATGAGCCGGCGTCCACGAAGTCTTGTACACGTTACTCGAAAAAAAGTAATCGATTATAATTACTCTTGCTTTAAAAGGGTATTAAATGAGATTACTCGATTGCATACATCGAGATGAAAAGTCTTGTTGGCCGTTACTTGAAAAAGTAACCGTTATTTTCCAATTAAACATAAGATTTTCAAAACGATAGTTTTCTGCCGGTTTGAAAACGGGTCTTTCGTTAATACTGCCGATTATTAAATTAGGATCACCGAATTAGAAACAATACTTGTCTTCTTAAACCACCAATTTTGGTAAGCCATTCTCCTGTCGGAGTCTCGGTTAAAAGATTTATTGGTAGGAAACTCGTAGAAAACGAAGGGCGCCATTTAAAAAGGGTGGGGAAAAATAGTGACGGTTACAAGTAATTTTACTACTTACAAAAGTAATCCGATTACCCTCGTAATTACTTGCTCATAAAAGTAATCAAATTATTGTAAAATGACTCGAAAAGTAATTGATTGACTGAGTAATTTGATTACTTGTAATGAGTATTGTACAAGTCTGCGTCCAGCTAAGCCTAATATTCATAAAATCTCAATTTGAGATTGTGGGTGCCTGTAACCTTTAAAAACAATTTATAGCTTTAAAAACAATTTGTAACAAAAAAAAAACAATTAATTTTTGTTTTACAAGGTGCGACTTTACCTGCGATTTCGCAGCGACGTTGCTCGTGCGGCAGAAAAAAACATGGCGGACGCTGCGGTGCTGAACGCCGCAGCTGCTAAATCGGAAGCAAATATCGCGCCATGTGAATCGGTCTTTAGAAAGACGATACACTCTTTCTTCATGACATGATGACAAGCTTTTTTTTTTTTTCACTGACGCAATTGCTACAGGCACCCATGATCTCACATTTTGGTTTGATGAAAATTAGGCTCAGATGGACGGCGGCTCATACATTAATTTCTGTTTTTCTTTAGTGTCAATTTTTATCCATGGTAATAGTCATGTGCTCAAACTTTCGAATTTCGATCCCCTCCCCCCGTTAGCGTCACATTCTCACCGAGTTTCAGCTTTCTGCGATGCGTGGTTTCTTTATCCGGGTCGAAAAACCAGGTTTCACTTTATTTTTTTTTTTTTTTTCTATCGATCCTTGTAAAATTGATAGAAGATCAGGGCCTTGCGGTGGGTATAACATTGCTTCAGTGTTGGACCACATTTCACAGTATCCTCTTTTGAATACCTCCGGTGGCTGGAATAAGGTTAGGTGGTTAAGAATGAAACGTCTGTGGTAAGTTTGGCTGCTCCGAGCTTTAAATATTTTCTGCTGTAGCAATTTCTCAGTTTATAAGTGACATCGCCAAAACTTATTAGCACCTGGTGGTCAGAGCACGAAGCTCCGAAAAGACGATCGAACACTCTTTCAAGTTTCAGCAGTTTCATTGGAGTCATCAATACCTCGCGCTCGAAAGACGAGGCTCACTCTAAAATCCGAGCCTTCAAGCTTCGAATAGTTGCGCGAAAACATCCGGGCCAAACGACATTCTACTTCTTCGTTTACTTATTTGATTGTTTTGTTTATTGTTAAGTCTACACGGTGTCGGTGATTTGATCGCGGGGATAGCTCGACTTGGGATTTATTAGCGTCTCGAAATTGGCACCAAATCTTTTGGGTCCCAACGCCGCGGATTAGGTTGGAACGTCGGGAACCGACGATGCTGCACGGATAAGCGTGACTGCCACGGATTAGGACGTAGATGGACGCGCCAGGCCAAATGCCTACGGCGAATGCGGGTCTCAGCGGCAGATATGGGTATAAGGAACGCTTTCTTTTCTATAGCTTTCTTTTTCTGTACACCATTCCCCCGGGCGATTTCTATTCATTTATTTATTTGTTGCAACTGTGGCGCCTTTAGCGCTTATTTGATACCAGCCCTCGATTTCTGACAGCTTGATTCAGACCCGCTATCTTTGTCGTTTATATGTGTGCATGGAGGTGTCTTTTTTGTTGCCTAGTTCTTGATTGTTCTGTAGCAATAGCGTGAGTTGGGACGACTTATAATGGCGTAGAGAACAATTTTGGTTCGGTGTGTTTCGAAAACGAGATTCCTTCTCAGAACCCGTAAAAATGTTCTCATCAGCTGCGCACTCGCCTTAGCAGGCTGTTCGCGTCACTGTGTGTCCACACTTTCCGGGGAACAAAAAGTTTCCTAACGTACCGCCTGCATCTTTAGAATTGCATATTTCAGAACTGAATGCAGGAAGTGCGGTGCCCCCTAGCGGCTGATGCGCCAATACCCTGAGCGCCACCGTTCGGGTGGCGACCTCCAATGTTGCTTGACTGGGTGTTAAAAAAAAAAAAAAAAACAATGTTGTGTCGGTTTGAAAGGAAGGAAAAAAAAAGAAACAGTAAAAACTTAGTCAAACACAATTTTAAGGCAGATACCTGTAATTTCAGTTAAAAATGTAATTAAGTTTTAAGCTAAAATTCGACAATAATAGTTCCATATATAATGCAAATTTGCTTTCTTTGTTTCAGGTGTTACGAAACTTGCGTTGTCGTCGCGAGTCCACCGCAGAAAAACACTTTATCCGTTTTCCGCTTGAAACTTGGCCTAAATGTGCTGGTGACAACTGGCAACATTGATGCCAGGCAACGAAAAGGCCTCGGGTAAGGCGTGACTTTGTGAAGTTTTAAGCTTGCTCGCCGACTCCAGGTAAACCGCGCGAGCTGTCGAAAGAGCATTCCACGAAGTAACGCGCTAAATTATGCATAGCACCCTTTGTTCGTATACTCCCCTTCACGTAGCGCTCGAAAGCGCCTGTGTCGAGGCGCCCAGTGTCGCCATCGCAATACCTGCCACCCTTTTTGCGCGAGCCAATTGAGCCTCCGACTTTCAAGCGTAATTCCGACCCGTTGCCAGGGTAACGTTTTCCCTTTCCGCGTTTTAAAAACAAAGATGAGTAAACAAATAAATAAACAAATATAGGAACTCGGCAACGACAACACTTCTCGCAACCGAGCAGAAAATCACGTTTGTACGCTCGCAGCTCTGGCGGCATCACCTGAGCGGGCTCAATCTGGGGGATTAGGCTTTCTTCTCCGCGAGTACGTTTCGAACAAACAGATATATACGAGTAAGCAACCGAACGGATGTATCGCATTCCCCGCAGTGGCACCCTTTATAACTCCGTTTCGCCTCACGGCAGATAGCAGAGGACGAGCCATATCCGAGCCAATCCAGCACTGTTAAACGTATATCACGTGCCTACGCATCTGGCCCCGTCGCTGCGTCTGTTCCGAAGGCCACGCGTGACACTCCCTAGGCGTTGGATTGGTCGCCGATGGATCCTAGCTTCCGCTGAGGTCCATGGTCGGGTGAAGCGGAGTTGGAGCGAGGGTCCGTGTATACTTTGGAATACCGTAGCGCCTGCTTCTCTCGGGACCGGCGGTGGAGCTTCGGATATTTGAACGTTTGTAAAGTGCGAGAGAGAGACAACCGAGCGAGCGACTCTTGTAGTTGGTTTTGTCCTTTGTTGCGTTGCGACGAGGACACTTGATTTTTGGTGGTTGCGTGTCTTTGTTGTGTGCGTGCATGCGTGTGTGTGCGTGTGTGTGTGTGTGTGTGTGTGCGCGCGCGCACAGCTTGATTTCAAGCGCGCCCATTTTTTTAAAAATCGTATGCATGTTTCTTCTTTACTTTTATATATATTTAGTACGGGGGGATGGAGGATTAAGTTAGTTTCCATCGTTTCGCTTATTGTTGTTTACGATACGCGAGAGAAAGGTTTTCTGCGTGGTGTAGCATTTTCATGCGTGCTAGGATAGTTATATGTTGGTACGATAGGGCGAACTGATGCGACAGGCGGGCGGATATGGGATCAAACCTTCCATGCTTTCAGACTTCAGTATCCTAAACAAAGAGACACAGATGTACACACCATGTGTACATCTGTACACATAAAGGCTAATGACGGATCGATCTCAAACACACCATGAAAATGTCTAGCTTAAGGCAGTGGCGTCACTAGTGTCAGCGGCACCCGGGGCGGTGGCCCGCCCCGACGACCCCCTTTTTAATGACGCCACTGGCTCAAGGCAGGCGGAACCAATACGGCCAATTCGTCTGGGCCCGCATCGCACCGGTGCAGTGCGGTTCGTGGTACACGGAAGGCTAGAGGGGCGAGGGGAGCTTCCTTCTCTCCCTCTTTCGTGTACTAAAGTGGAAAGAGTTTACTGCACTGGACGGGTGCTGTGCGGGCCCAGACGAATTGGCCATTAGATGCGCGACAACGTTGAATTCGGTTAACATGCACAAGCTGTAATCTGCATTAAACCACCGAAAAACATCAAAGTCAGGGGGTGTAATGATCACATCAGATGTTTGTCCTATGATAATATTTACTTCATTACATGGTATTCAAAACAGTTTCGATAAGTGGAGAATGTAAAATTGCCGGTGGAATATCGTTGCGTACTTAAACTCCGGTATGTTTTACTTGCCATAGTCATTATGAAATATCGCCGCGAAGAGTTTACCCTGTAAAGTGGACTGGGAAGCTGTTTTTCGGTGAACTGAATGTAGTATAAAGGGAGCTTGTTTGCATATTAGCTCGCTAATCAATAGGGCTGGCCATACGCGGTATCTCTTCATTTAGCCTGACAGACAATATTCGCGGATTTATCGTGATAGCCTATTCTCGGAATAGGGTCTCCTGTTGCCTGTTTTGATCGTTATCGATAATGTTGTGGTCGTTTTTACTAACCGCGCAGTTTTGCCTCGCGTACATTAAATCCGTGCTATAAATACATCATAATACCTGCTTTTGAAACTGACATGTTGCACGGTATACGCCCCCTTGCGAGGAACCGGTCAACCTGAAGCAAGAAACGCCGGACCTAATTTTTTTTTTTTGTATTTGTTCGTATTTTTGTGGCAAATTACAAAAAAAAAAAGATACAGAGAAAGCTAATAAGGGCTATAATGGGATATGAAACCATCAAAATGCAAAAGTTTTAGGAAATTATGAGGCCATTCTGTTTTCCACTTCTGCTAAAAGAGGAACCCGCACCAGTCGTAAAACACGAATAACGATTGATCGAAGAATGAAAGGGAAAATGCGCATGGGTAATATGATTCCTAAACACTCCCGCTCGATTCATTCTAAGATAAAATAGGGGTGAATTTTTAACGTTGGTCTCCGCACGAGATTGAAGAAAGTGGATAAATATTTGCGCTTATGTTGCTTTTCTTTTCCTTTCCCTGGCGGTACTGTTAGTTCACAACTTCACATTACATGGCGAGTATAATCTACTATTCATTTTAATCATCTGCCCCGCTCTCTCTTCTGCAGTGTAGCCTGTTTGGAACCCCGTGCATGTTTTATCCGAAATAAAGAAAGAGTCAGGGTATAAGATTGCTTGGATAAAGCTCGCTGTCAACTTTAGCGTCTACCTGTCTGACAGAGGTAAATCAAGCCGTCTGCAATTTAGGGTTTTTTTTTTTTTTTTTTTTTTTTTTTGCTTTGTACCGGGGTCTGCTGTCGTGAAATGGATATGTTTGTCTAAAAACAACGCTTGTTGATGCATCCAACTCGTTATCTTTCCGAATACGAGGAGTACGAATTTCAAATTGACATTTGAAGGGGGGTGACAAGAGATCAAGGAACTCAGTTGTTTTTTTGTTTTTTTTCTATCATGTTCTTTTCATTTCTTGTCGCGACTCTACCAAATCATAGCTGTTTTGACAGAAATCCGAGCTACTCGAGCGCCACAAAGAGGATTAAAGAAACAGTGGCGCGCCGTCTGCAATTAGCGAGGGAAAAATATCTACCCGCGGTTGAAAGCAACCTCCGATTGAAAACAACCCCAAGAAACCGAACCTCCCCAATGGACATAAAAGCAGAATGTCGTCTGCTTTCGAGTCTTTGTTGTTTGCAGACGATGTCTGCTACGGGCCTTTTGTTACCTCTAATCTGCCTGGCGTCTGAAACTTCCATCGTCTGCTGTCGCGAGTCGAATGTGTAGCCGGGAACTCCCATAGGAGTTCTCTTTTTCCACTTGATTGAGCACGTATACCCGTCTCTTTTCTTCTCTTTTTTGGTTTGCATTATTTATTTTCCTTATTCGCGCGCCTTATTTGCCTTCTCGTCTCGGGTCTCGACCGGCCATTGTAATGATGATTCCGATTTTGTTCTTTTGTTATGGCCGCCGCCTGGCGGCAGGAATGGGAATTAAAGAGATTGGTCGCGCCACCTGGCTGCGAACGCCGCCGAGGCGGAGGCGACGGCGGCGCTGGGATCGCGCGTGATGGATGATGACGTAACGGGTGTCGGATTTCAAGTTTCGGGTTTCTCCGATTGGCTGGATTCCCCGCGGATTCTGAATGAGGTTTGATTGGAGCTCGGGCTAATGAAGTGGCTATTGCGACGTCGAATGTTTGGCGGTTTCGTTGATGTGTTTCTTGGTTGCTGTTTGCCTACGGTTGGCGCCTTGTTTATGGTAGAGAGCTTTTGGTATGCGGGAAGAACTTGACGCTAGTTTGACGGGTTGAGTTCTTTGTGTGGGCGAGTTCCTTTCGTTGTGTGTGTGTGTGTGTTGTTTTTGTTTTTTGTAGTTGCTGTTGTAAGCTGTTTTTTTGTTGTCGGCGGTGGCGGTTCTTAGAAACGGAGGAAATGCACGACCCATGTGTTATTACTCTCTGTGCGATGTTTCTTTATATATTCGCTTTGTCTGTTTACAATAAACAAGCTTTTGGTGGGGTTTGGCGGGTTGCAAGGAGGGAAATTAGTATCAAATGCAGTTCGGATAGGAAAAAAGAAACGCGTTGTGGTTCGGCAGGAGGCTAAAAAACTAGCCGTTATCAGAGGTGCACAATTGGTTTTCGCTCTTCATTTCTCACAAATACATCGGTCTTGGAAAATCAGACGACGGACCAGATGGTTTTTTTAAAGTTCATCAATCAACACTGGTAGCCGCCATATTTTGGGCATCGCCTCATGCGCGAAGCCCGTGATTGCATCCGACTTGACGCCGAGCGCTGCCCCAGCACTCATGACGAATAGAACTACACCCGAGTGAGCGGCGAACGCTGCCGCAGCAATCGTCGTCCAGCAATGCATGCTCAAAATGCCTGCCATAAATATGGCGGTCAGAAATGTTTGGTTGCTTCTGACCACGAAGGGTCGTCGAGTGTTTTCGAGGCGCTCCAAGTCGGCAATATCTCAGATGGTATCGAAAGACTGCCCGAGAAGTATTCGCAACGGCCATGCAGTCGCGGTGTCGACGTTTTTAAGAAATGTAGAGAACTATGTAAATAATGTGAAAAAAAATGAAAAAGTTTTGGCTTTTTGTTGTGTATACTTTTTTTAAAGCATAAATAGGAAAACCTTAGAACCTGAATATCCCTCGTATCATCCCAAATAGAGATGTATTGTTGCTGTTCATTCCACCTCCAGTTAAAAGGTTTCCTTGTTCGCATGATCGGGCAAAAAGCAATCTTATAAAAATATTGTTTTTCTTTTGTTTGTTTTTCGATGGTTGCACAGTCGTCGCCCGATAGCAGCGCTCTCTGGGAATTCGCCAAATCACTCAGTATAGACGCTGTGCGGCAGCTCTGCTTGGGCGCCGCCATAACTGACCTTCCCTTCCCTTCATCATTACCACAGCAGGATGAGTTATTGCCATTTTAGATTCTACTGTATTCCCCAGCATAGGCCTTTGCGGAGGCTCGTCATCGCACGATTCAGTGGCTCGGCACCTCGGTAAGACAAGAAAAAGTAAGGAATGACGGCTGGAATCTGGCGCTATCGCCACGGGTTGCTTCTTAATTGACTCCTTCGCAGCATATATCTCGCAGTGAAGCGCTATCATTTCTTTCCGGAACAGGACCTGCCTGCTCGCACGTAAGGCACACACACACGCATGGAGCACGAAGAGAGCCAACAAAATATGTCTTCCATGTCTGGAAGGCTCGCGCTGAGAGGAACGTTTTGAAAGCCACGTTGCCGGGCAAAAACCACGGGACGCACCTCCCCCACCGTTTTCACTTCGCTTTTAATCCGGGCTCTGACCTTTATGGCGTCGTAAAGACCCTGTTTATATATTTCTTTTTTCACCCGGCTCGAACGAACCTAATCCACTATAAATTACAACAGCGTCTTGCGCAGTCACCGGCTTCTTAGGTACCCCCCCCCCCCCCCCTCTCCCCTCTCCCCTCCGTTCGTACCGTCAGGATTGCCGAGGCTCCCACCAGGGAGCACAACTGATTTTCTGTTTTCCTTTTTTTTCCATGTCCGGAGCCGGTGTTGCTGCCTCTTCTTGAGCAGACGACTCCTCGCCGTCTGCTTTTACGGTGTCGGGACGCCATTATTAACTTCCTCTTCGCTTCACTGCTCAGTATGCGAAGACCGTACGCCCGAAATTTCAGTTTCTTTCTTTCTTTTTTTTTTTTTTTTTCTGCATTTCAGCCAACTCTTTGCGAATGGTTGGGGGAGTTACTTTTCTTTATTCCGCTATCTTGTCTCCCGAAGTGCCGTCTTTTTTTCTCTTCTCTTTCTGCGGATAGAGCAATGCTGCCGGTTCTCGCTTCCTCAAAAGCGGCCACACGGGACAACTAAAGCGTCCGACATCTCTTTCAGTATCTCCGTCGGGATTCGAAATCCGATCTGGCCAACCAAGAGCAGGCGGTTGAGATTCCGGCTCGCGATGCGAACGTCTGCTTGCTCGCGTCTGTTTGTCAATTCGTCTGACGTCTTCATGGGTGCCGCCATGTTGAGATGTCGATCACGATTGCGATTGCGCTGCGCGCGTGCGCATGCCTCTTTCCCTTTTGGGGGGACCGGGCGACGTGACGGCGTTGTTTTATACAACCCCTATATCTTCAACCCTGGGCGTGTCAGTTGGACACGAACGGCAGGACGATTCCTTACGGGTTTTCGTTTGTAGACGTTTCTTTTGATTCGCGTCGAATCATTATTTTCGCCCGCGGCGTTGAGTCTTATACACGAAACCGCGGCGGCGGTGTCTCTGTTTACAGTCGCGGACACAGCCGTAAAGTTGTCAAGATGGTAATCAAAGTCTGTTGCGCTCGCCGTTTATCCGCTTTTTAGTTTCGCTTTCGGAAAGCGGATTCGTTTTGCGAGCCGTAATTTCGGCCCGCAGAGAGACTGTCCGTGTCAAGACGTCACGGAGAGCCTAGGGTTAGTCTATCCATCCGTTGTGGAACTGTCGACAGGCTGACGGGACTAGACGAGGCATGACTTGGCTTGACGGGGGCTGCCATTAGGAAGTCGGGGGAAGGCGGGCAAAGTGGAGAGAGTGTTCCTGCCATGCGGGCCCTTGTTTGTAAAATGCACCGACTGCGAGTCGACACGCGGTTGATCTGAGGAACAAAGCGGCACTGACAATTGGTTCGCCCAAAAAGGGTGGTCGGTGGTAGAAGAGGCATGCCTGCTCTCTCTTAGTAGAATTGGATTGAAAGGATAATGAGGCAGTGTTGTTGGTAGTCGCTCGCTCTGCCTTCAGCGTAATGATTGGTTTGATTTAATTTTCCGGATTCGAAGCCACTTTGTAGATGAGGGTTCGCCGCGAACGGTTAAGAGGAAAATAAAATGAATAAAAGTAAAGACCTTTTGTGCTCCCCACGTCCCTCCCACTGGTGGTCCTTTTGAAGGTTGTTTCCTTTTTTGTGCGAATGTGCCGTTTGTCTTGAAGTTTCCACACTTGCATTGATTGCAGATTTTCGTTTTTCTTCGGCTAGTTCTTTTTGCTTCGTTTTCAAATTTCATTTCAGGGGAATCTGGGTTGGGCGAGAAATTGTCTCCGCGAAGCCAACATTTGTCGGCTGAAGGTTCGGCGGTCGTAATGGTATTATTGGCGGCGAGCGTTGAAGAAAGAGGGTGCGCTTTTGATCGTTTTATTTATTTTATTTTGTGGGTGGGGGGGGGGGGGGGGGGGCGACGAGGGGGATGGTTTCTCCCTGTCGAAAATGGTGCCGTTTTGCGGAAAGATAAGAGGGCGTCCCATTTCGGCGTCTCCTTCATTCCCCTACCTCAAATTGATAGGGTTTGTAAAGTTGCGGAATTACCTTTTTCTTTTTGTTGCGCTTGATTTATTTTTAACATTAGAAAAACAAGAAAAGAAAGCGCGTCCATTTTTTTTATGTGTGTTTATTGATTTGTGGCGTTTTATTGAGGCATTTTTTTCCGAGTGCCCGTGGTAACGATTTCGTAGAAAAACGGGTTGCAAGAATTATTCGGTTTTCGATATAAGATACCGTTTCTTTATATGTACTTTTTTTTTTTCACTTCCTATCGCCGTTTTTCTCAACTTTGCCTTCAAAACCTCGTTCACTTTTGTAATAATCCTTCGCACAAATGGGGAGCCATTCGCCTTTGGCAAAGAAAAAAAAAAATGCGTGAGAGGGAGCATTTTACAGAACATCGTGGTGTCCGTTACCGCTTGCGTCTTACTTTATGATTCGCCGACGTATTTCGGGCATTCGAGAGTGCTTCACCGGAATGGCCACCGTATAAGTTTAATCGCCGCTTGATCGGCAATTAAGGTCGTCGCTGAAAATGAAACGCGTGCAGATGCAGAGCTGTTGCGATTTTATGGCCCAGGCGGAGGCGGTATCGCGTGTACCTCCGCCGCGGAGCGGGCCATTCAAGTCGCGGCTCGCCGGCATTCCCGTGCGAACATTAGTTTGCAGGAAACACGCGTGCAACTCAGGCGCGTGTGCGTGGGCTATGACTCGCGCGAAGCGCACGAGGTTCCCTCGGCCACGAATAGACCCTTTTTCAAAAGTCCGTCGAGCAACATTGATGCTAGCCGTTTTTTGGGCACACGAAGAGCGGGATTGGATCCGAATCCTCGCCGAACGCCGAGGCAGCTCTCGTGTCCAATACGTGCTCAAAGTACGTGGTCAAGCAAGGGCGGACGGGCGATGGCGCGGACTTTTGAAAATGGTCCTTCCTGAACAGTAGGAACAAACGATCTTCCATGTGCCTGTGTGTGTGTACATGTGTGTGTGTTTGTTTGTCCTTCTTTTTATATTGCAGCTATTGGACAATTCAAGCTCTTCCCTGTCGTAAGCTTCAATCTTGTTTAAGGGGTTCTGTTGGCACAACTACGTTTCTTCAGAAGTTTCACTTTTTGTGTGTGTGTGTGCGACTTATCAGGTATTCAAAAGCTGTCTCTCAATGCGCACACTAGAGGGACGCATACCATCCCACATTAACACCACCTAGGATAAGCAAAGCCCGAGCACAAGGAGTTTGACGTCCTCATAGTGAGATCGAGCCAAGACACGTGATTGGCTACGAGCGCTGCGTCACTGCTCGGCTGGTCCATCGTGTCCAATGAACGCGCCGAAGGACCCTCCGCATCGTGCTCGGGTCCAATTGCTGGCTTGGCACCGTCCGACTGTGATGATGTCACGTGGAGGTAGAGGAGGACGTTTGCAGGCCTTGGCTATTCTAGGTGGCGTTGTCCATACTCACGCCAGCAGTAAGATGGCGGCGCCTGCAGAGGCCGTGCTTGGAGACGTCTATACGTTGTCTAAGTTCGTGTGCTCCTTGCGCATCTCGTGCGTTTGTTTACCCCCGACCTCAACCAATGACAGTACGAGTTTGGCTGCCACCGTCGTCGCGCGGTGTCTACGCGCTCTTTCTGTTGCTACCATTTGATTAACGTGCCCCCCCCCCCCCCTTTTTTTTTTTTTCGTTTTGCTGCGTTAAATTAAGCTGCATTTCGGACAACTTGCTCGCCGTATGCACGTCTGCAATTGCAATTCTGACCCCCATATGGCCGCTGTCACGTTGCACCTGGTGTGTGTGTGTGTGTAAGTGTGTTTGTGTGCGGTGGAAGCGTACGCGAAAGCAAAGTGCCAAAAATGCCCGAGAAAGCCGGCCTCCTCCGGTTAAAATCCAGTAAAAAAAAACAACAACAAAAAAACATATACTTTCTTTTTTTTCGTAAGTAACTATGCCAGCACCGGATTCACACACACACACACACACACACACACACACACACACACACACACACACACACACACACACACACGCACGCAAACACACACACACACACACGCACGCAAACACACACACGCGCGCGCGCGCGCGCGCACGCACGCACGCACGCACGCACGCACGCACACACACACACACACACACACACACACACACATACACACAAGTAATATGTACAGATATACATTATAATAATAAGAGACACTCCCGTGAATGGAGCGGGATGTCCACGATGAAGCGTGGCTGTGGGTGTCGCCACACGCCCGAACGTGCACCATCACCCCGCGTTCGTTGGAAGCGGGGTGTAGAGGAGGGGGAGTGTTAGGAGAGTGTTTTTACTCCGTTTCATCTTACAATGGACCGCAGCGGACGCTACGAGCCATTGGAGTGTCACTTGTGAGCGTCACATGACCTTCCGGAAGATCACGTGATACGTTCACAACCCTGGATTGGCTGTGAAGGGGCGTGAGCGCCCGGTCCGGGGCAAGGTGAAGAGGGAGTGTCTAGAAAAGGCAGCCGTGAAAGGAAGCCCCAGGTTGCCAGATGTTCCGGCGACGGGGAAGAGACAGAAGCTGTCCTTCCGCCGCTGATGGCGGAACCGGGCTTTCGGCTCGCGCTCGGTTGGCAACGTTGTAATTGGCGGGAGACGCGGTCCGGGTGCGACAAATTGCTTCTTTCTTTCTTTCTTCTTATTTATTTTGTGAGATTTTTTTTCTTTTGTTTCTTTTCCGAATAAATGTAAGAAGAGAAAAAAAAAAAAAAAAGGAAAGAAGAGGTAAAATGGGGTAGCGGGGGCGAAGAAAGAGAAACTGTTTGTAGAGCTCCCTCAAAGCGGAATCTCTTCGAAAGACAAATTGGGGCCTGCTTGGGTACACACACGTGCGTCTCGCTCAAATGTACCTCGGGTTCTATTTCGGGCCCTAGGTTGGGTTCCGGTCTCGTTTTGTAACGCGAGATGATGTACACGTGGGGGATAACTGAGCCGCGACGCGACTTTCCAAGTGCACTCTGGTTGGGATCAGAGCCACTAGATACGCTATACGCTCAGAGTAACGACACTCAAGCCATTTTGGCAGCTTTTAAATTAATCTCCGCAGCTATCCGAAGCTCGATCTGAAATCGCAGGAAATGCTTTCCCGTCCTCCAGAAATGTTAGAACGGTCCGCGACAGAGCAAAGCCACATTGTTCGAGCTATCCGATACCGCACCTTCAGCTAAGGATGTCTCAAGCTGTCTTTGAAAGCTTTTTTTCTGGGGACCCCCAACAACATGTTGGAAAAATAAACGAATTGAAATAAATTTTCGAATCATAACGACCGCCCATTGCGCCCGCCCTGCAATGGGCAGCGTGTTGAC
Source organism: Ixodes scapularis (assembly GCF_016920785.2). Lineage (NCBI taxonomy): Eukaryota > Metazoa > Arthropoda > Arachnida > Ixodida > Ixodidae > Ixodes > Ixodes scapularis. The sequence continues at coordinate 36,472,856 of NW_024609882.1, forward strand.
AAGAAGATAGGTGAATGGAGTGGCTAAAGTTACGGTGTCCATTGCTGATGATAGATGTTTGACTCTGTTGGTACCAGGCAAACAAACATCAGCAGGGTATAATATCAAAATTGCAGATATTGGTTTTTGCTTGTTCCACGACGTGCGGGCACCTCATGCTGTCGATCAGTGAACAAACGCATTGCTGATATTTGCAGCTTATGAAGCTTGTATGCGAAGGTCATACGCACTGATCGCCTTCTGTGTGCTGTCGTATTTGACAACATGGGTTGTTGAGCGCGCCCTGGCACCACGAGTAGCTATCTTCTTCGAAATACCACTATACCAGACACGTCGGGCATGCGCCCGCCTAGCTACTTCGCATTGTTTTGCCTCGGTGATAAGTGATGGAAACCTGTATATACTATAAATAGGTATACATGAGATCGTTATAAAGTTTGCCTTAAAGTGGAAAAAAAAACGATTTGCGATTTTGTTTTGATGGTTATACGCTCTCCAATCTGTTCCTCACTCATCGTGCTTTGACCGTATATGACATCTTCAAGAACCTATTGGAGTGAAGATAGGTAGGTTATACACCTCCAGGTGACGCTGATGCCGCGTGCGTGTGATTGATGGTGGCGCAAACCGGAAGGGAGCTGCGGGGGGGAGTCGCAGGGTAAATATGGCGAGCGTGACGCGGAATTTTCGCTGCGTCATCTCCAGAGGCGCAAGTAAACCTGCGTGTTCTTCCGTTTTGATATTTTTTTTCTTTTTCCTTATTCTCTTTTCGGCACGTCTTTTCGCCATTGCGGAGGAGGAGCGTGGAGCCAGCAAACACAGCGCCTCTCGCGAACCATTCTCAGCGGCGTCTCGTTTTTATATCCCCGTATTCCTCCGGTGGGGTCGTGGGCCGAGGCGTGAAATCTGGGCTTCTTTGGGGGAGGAGGGAGACGGGCTGTTACGACTGTTTGGCGATGTGCTTCAAAGCTGCTTCAAAAACTGGCCTTCAGGCTCCGGCATGCAAGCAAATCCCTGCCTTCCTCGAGCGCGAGCGAGCGACCGTGTGTGTGTGCGTGTGTGTTTGTGGATGTGTGCCTTTGTGCATGCGTATCATGAGTTTGCGTTTCTCGTCGTCTGCTCTCCGTGTGCGCCGCGTAGCGGCGAAGACGACGGGGCCCTCTTCGGCGTCTGCATTCCCCGAGCGTCTCTTTTATTTTGTCACGTCGTCTGCTTTGCTTTCGGAAATGTTCGTCTGCGTTTACCTCCGCACCGTGCGTCGCTCGATTCTGCTTTAGTTACTTTCGTTTTTGGGGCCGCCTTCGCCCTTTTTGTTAAGCCTCGTGTGTGGTCCGGTTACGAGAGTTTGTGCGTTCGTCTCTGTGCAAACAGCAGCGCCGCCTACGCTGACGATTTTAATGACGTTCGCACCGCGCCTTGAGAGTCACGAAGCGGGGGGCTCGCCTCAAATCCGCTAGGCGGCGGCGTTGATGCGCATCGCTTCAACAGCCCACTTGTTTGACTTGGGCCGAGGCGTTGCGAGGGAAAGGTGGAGGGAGCCCCTGAGGTCGAGGCTGTCCTAGCCTCGTTTCCATCGCTGCGGTTTGGGAAGTATAAGCTGGCCGCGCCTCTCTCGGTTGTTTACTTTGTTTTAACCTCTTCGATAGGGGACCGAGTAAATAAAGCCATTGTTCCATTTTCCCAGGCCTCTGGGGACGTTGGCGTTTGTGGAACGATTTCTCGCGTCCCAGAGGTGTGGTCCACTCGTGATCGCGTTCTGTCGTGTTTGTCCTGGGTTTTTGGTGGGCGGTTTGCGGCGGTCTGAGCGAATCCACCGGGCGTAGTCGCATCTGTGGTGTTGATGCCGTCAGAACGTGCCAATAGCTTCGAACGAGTGAAATATGGTCATCGCTTTGGCTTCTGTCGAATAGTGTTATAAATCTCAAATAAACCTGTTCTTTTTTTTCTTTTTTTTTTTCGGAGGTGAGTTTTGTTAGCAGCTGTTTTGACATAAAAAAGCGCTGGCTTTTCTACGTCACGTACAGCAACGCTTTGCAACGACGAAGCCGCTACTGCGCATGCGCGCCGATGGCCTGGACTGTAGAGATCCGAGTATCGTAGCGGGTTGCGGAGAGCGTTGCGAGACTGCCACAATGATATAGACCAACACGCGGCCCTGACGTCACGCAGCTGCGGTGGCGCTGTCGACGACACTGCGCGTGCGCAGATGCTTCACTCCTCCCGAATTCGGTTTGTGCGCACGCGCAGTGCCCACGCTGTGGGCAAACGCGGGCTTGTTTGTAAACAGCGTGTCGATCTATACGAAAGCTCCCTAATATGAGAGTACAAGAATCCCTGCCGACCGCTAACGCAGCTACCGTTCGTGTCCAATTTGTGCCCCGCGCCCACCTCCTGTACTTGATGTAACAAATCCTGTGTTTCGGCTTTGCTTTCTACAGCCACTCCCGAGCATATCCTTATAGACTCCGCAGCCAGTGAGGTTGTGGAATGATCTGATAACAAGGCGGGGGCCAACTTTGGCTCCGCCCCTTCTCTATCCATGCGTTGTCTACTAATTTGTCGCTGCGGTTCCTCAGCGTGCGAAGCTGCAATGTGATTGGTTTATTGTTATAGTAAGCAATCCTGCTCGAGCCGCTGCCGTTGTTTTTGCTTCACTCAGCCGAGCGCAGCCGAAAGGGTCGTTGCAGTGGCTTGGCCCTGATTGGATCGGGACTAGATCGGACGACACTCCGATTTACTGTCAAGCGGTGTCTATTAAGAACGATAAGCGTGATGAATTGCTGTAGATGGCAGCACCCTTGCTTAGGATCAACGTGGCCATGCCTCGGCTGTAAGTCACGACACAAACGAGTGTCTAAGCTTTGAGACCGATACGCGAGATGGCGCCACGTAAAGCCCCTTCCGATCGTGCATTGCTTGTCCCCAAATTCCATGCGGATTACCTTCTAAACCCCCCACTAATACCCAAGTTATTATATATATATATATATATATATATATATGTTGGCATTAAAAGCGGAGGCAACTTCTTGTAGCCCGAGATTTGGAAGTAGGGGCCGCTAGTACAAAACAACAATTACCGTATTTACTCGCATATTGGTCGATACGTCGTATAGGTCGACCCCCTAACTTCGGGACCCCCCCAAAAAAAAAAAGTTGAAAAACATAATACCGGGATTCGCGTATTGGTCGACCCCCCAGTTTTGATGAGGCGATTTTTGAAAAACAGGTCGACCTATACGCGAGTAAATACGGTATGTTATGGGGACATCTCTATACTACATCTCACCTTCCGATGGACTTCGGCGGAGGCTAGAGCCGCTAAATAAGCTACGCGTCAGAGTAACCACAGTCACCTTGGTGCTTAGGATCATGGTTGCCAGTTACCTGAAGCCTGAAGCTTTATCTGGAATCACAGGAAACGTTTTTCCGTCCTCCAGAAATGTTAGAACAGTTCGCGACAGAGCATAACGATATCACCTGAGCTTCCTACCACCATAATGCCTGGAGCGCGTCTCCGACTGGTGTGTTTAGCGTCTTATGCTGCCAATATATCAAAAGCGGTACCGAAGTGGCACCAAATGACGTCACTGAAGCCGAAGTATCATGTTGTTGCATGTCGCGATCCTGGCGGTTGGTCTCAGAAATTCTAACGAGGAGCTGCTAGTAGCACGAGCGAACGCGAGTGTCGCTGTCGTCGCGGCGTCCCAACCTTTGACTGCCGAAGCTTCCGTGGACTGCCGCACTGGAGAGCGACCTGCAGCAGAACAGGCGCCTGCCACATACACCCCGGCTGTTGGGACGCCGCCAGGATCGCGACTGGCGACAGCGTTACACTTGTATGACGTCATAGGGCTGAAATCGGGGGACCACTTCTTTGGACGCGGTAAACGCAGCAGTCGGAGGACGCGTTCCAGGCACCATATCACCACAGCGTCTAAAGATGAGGAGTTCGATTTCTTTTTTTTTTTTCATTATGAAGATCGACAGTTGCCTCCGCCCTGCTCTAAACACCAAGATGGCACCGCCCACTAGCAGATCGGGGAAAGGAGTGCCGATACTCTAAGCGTAGCTCATTTACTGGCTCTATAGCGGATGCTATCAGCCATCGGAGCCAGTGGGAGTGTCACGTGACGGTCGGGGAGCGTAATCACGTGATTCATGGTGAGGTGAAACAGAGTGGAGCGGAGAAGTACAATTACTTTGTATCGTGCTGTCTCGGTCAGAAAGCTGTGCAGGCGCCGAAATTCCGACGATTAATCTCTCGCTGACGTCGTGCGTTTCCGGGTTCCCTGGCGTTCGTTACCTGCGTGACACGGAGTCAAAGAAGCAACGCAACGGCCACGTCTACTAATATGTTTCGGTATAGACACACGGCCTGGATGTCTGCAACTCGTACCTTGCGCTCGCCCACTCTGCGGGTCTGCTATTTGTACACCCTCTTGCGTTCGCGGGGGCTCTGGTATAGTTTCGTTCTCGGCAATCTAAAGGTATTTTGCTACTGCTGATTTCCGTCGCGTCGTACTTTCTGGGGCCCATGGTTCGGTACCGTGTGATAAAGTGTGTTCGTTTGTTCTGCGTTCACTCTGGGCTAGCCTGCTTTTGATCAGTGCGATAGAATTATCGGTCACAGTAGAGCTTGTTTCACCTACAGTCGCTTTGAGTTGGCGATGCCGCTGTTTCAATTACTTTGTTCGGTTAAGGCTTTGTTTTCTTAAAACAACAAACCGACGATGCTCGCAGATATCACGGATTACCCTTGTTTGCAGCATTTTTTTTACACCTGGGTTTTACCAAAACTAATCCATGTTGTTTTTTTCGTGTGTGTGCTGCTTTTGCTATATTCTTCTTCTTCTAACTATTATTAAAGCATTGCTTTCTAACGCTACACCCCAATCCGATAATAGGGAGTTTTCGTAGATCGTTTTCGCCTTCCCGCAACGCTCCGCAACCTGCTACGACACCCGGAACTCTGGAGCCAAGGCCATCGGCGCGCAGGCGCAGTAGCGGCTTCTTCGTTGAGGAGGGCTTAGCGGAGGGGGAAACGCGGTCCACGAAAACTCCCTAATATGAACCTTATCGGCACGGAACGTCGGAATATGTTAAAATTAAATTTAAACAAATCGGTAAACAAATGCGCGCGAGATCAATCGATCGATTGATTGATTGATTGATTTACACAGTAGCCCAGTAAGTCATATCTGCTGAATGGACGTTCACAGCCGAAAATGGAGCAATTTGGCTAAACGTGAGCTACTCCACTACTCCAGTGGGAAATTAATATCATGAGACCTATACACGATTTAATTTCTCGGCTATATATAGCGGGGAAATTGATGTCACGCGACCTGACGTCATGGAACATAGAGACCAATCTAGTTTCCCAGCTAAACTTAGCGAAGAGCCTGACGTCAGTGAGCTATAGAACTATTTCACAAGGGCGCCTCCATCCTGGAATATCGTCACTTCCAGTATGGGCGGAAACACTGCTTTGCTGTCGCCACTCCAATAGAATACAATTAGAGTATAAGCGTAACCGTCAACCAGTCCCCTTTTGTCTCCCCATTATTTGTTTACTATTTGCAGGTTGAAATATTATTTTTTCGTCGCCCATACCGGATAGGCCTACAAGGTGACTGGGGACAAAAAACCCAAAAGAAGGTCTATACACCGATTCAGTTTCCCCGTGGAATTTGGTGGTACAGTGGCGTCACCTAGCGTCATGTGACCTATACACCTCAAAGGAAATAGACGGCACGTGACATATACGTGGGCTCATTTTCCCCGCCAAATTTAGCGCGAAAATTCACGTCTTGCGACCAAAACATCGATTCGGTTTCCCCGCTACATTTAGCGGGCAGTTGACGTCAGGTGACCTATACACCAATTCAGTTGCCCGCTAACTTTAGACGGGAAAATTCACGTGTTGTGACCTAGACACCAATCCAGCTTTCCCGCTAAATTTAGCGGGGGAAATCGACGTCATGTGACCTATACAACCATTCAGTTTCCCCGCCAAATTTAGCGGGAAAAAATACTTTACGTGACACACCATTTCTCTCGCCAATTCCCTCTATAATGCACTCATAGAACTTCGAAGGTAACGGTCGCTGCCAATTTTTTCTTCTAGCCGCCATCTTTACGCGGCGTACATTGTAACTGGGGACACCTCAGGTCATCAAGTACTGCGCACCGTCTTTTACGAGTGACGACGCGGCGGTCGACATCACCGAGCCGCTTCAGAAAGGCGTGACGTCAGCATCACGTGACGTGCACTCCGCGGGGCGAATGCGGCGGATTTCTCGATCGTGTGAATACCCCAAAAGTGTCGGATTTCGTCCCTCGTGTGAATACCCCAGAAGTGTCGGATTTCGTCCCTCGTGTGAATACCGGATTGGGGGGAGTCATTTTGTTTTCGAGAGTGGGCGTTCGTTAGAAATGTTTGCGGTAACTGCAAGAGGCACCAAACAGCGCCGTCGGTTCGCAGCATGGCAGAGCCACCTCTCGGCTTTTGTTTGCCAGCTCGGGGTAGTTGCTCAATGGCCTCAACGCGGCGTATCCCGTGCACGCGGAAACTTTAGTGCTCGAGTCCTATAGATACGTGGGCCTGCCGCTGGCGGTTAATTAGTTAAAAGCCTCTTCTCCACTCTCACAAGCTGGAAGACGGCAACCACAAAGAATGCAGTTGCAAACGAAAAAAACGAAGCAGTAAGAGAAGTAGTAACGCAGGTGTGCTATAACTTACAAGTTATAACAAAGTATGTATATATTTTCTTTTTTCTTTTAAGCTTTCGCAACCGTAACAGCGGTTTGGAGGAACGGGGAAAATGATCTCTCTACCGGCGTTCCACCATACGATGGAGTGCGGCGGATGCCACGAGCCATCCCAGCCAATCGGGCGTCACGTACGTATCACGTGACTACGATACCCGAAGGTCACGTGACCTCGATGAGTCGTATGCAGAGAGCAAGTCGTCTGCTTCACGTCAGAAAGACGCCGACCTCCGAATGGCTTTGATTGAAAGGATGGTGGGTGGACCTCAATGCTACCGACTGTGTTTTTATTATTTTTTTTTTAATCCGCCAATCAGAGCTCGGCGTTGTGACGTCATCGCAACGCGTGTGCAAGAAGCAGACGAACTTGGGCTCCGCATAGCGTCTCCTTCGGTCCATCGTAGGATTGTACGGAAGCGGATTTTAGCGAAATTTGGAAGGTAGCGGGCCGTGCGCAAAGGCTTTCCTTTCTGCTTTTCATTTGGGAAATGGGAACGAAAGTAATTTCGGGTGATGCACAACTTTGCAGCTTTCTTGTTTTTTTTGTTTTTTTTTAAGCATAGAATGTTTTTTTTTTTTTTTTTTTATTTCTGTAGTTCCTAAATCCCCGAAAAGTTGTCTGTCCGTCTTTCTGCGCATTTTCTCGCTAAATTTCAGGGGGAAATTGGCGTCACGCGAAACGTACACAAATTCTGTTTTCCAGCTGAATTTAGCGGGAAAATAGATGAAAATATATAGGTTTTTGTTCACCCCCGAAACGAACGTTTAATGTCTTCTAAACAAATTAAACGATCGCTCCTTAAATATTGCGTTCCATGCATTATATGGAATTTGAAAATAAAGGGCGCTGCCTTTCTATTTTCCCCCGAATAGCCCGGGCTGGACTAGGGCCGGTTGGAAGAATAGACCCTTTCAGAAATTCAGTGCCATCTGGTGGTTCGTAAAGCAGTTTAGGTTTTGCCCTATCAATGGCGGAAATGAACTTGTATCGGCACCGTCACTTTCGCAGGTCGACGGCACGCGAGGAATCGTTCAGTGTGAGTTCTTTCTCGATCACTTTCAGGTCGATGGTGACCAAGAACGTGCATTCAGAACAAAGCTCGAACCCACTGAGATGCCTCGAGAAAATTCTATACACCAAAGTGCTTTAAAGCCGATTGTGTGCCACGACAGATTGACTGAATCTGAGCAATTAGAAATAAACGCTTACGTAGCTCTTGTGTTCCAGCCCTACTTCGCTTCGTACTGACCCCCGAACGTACAGGCCTCGCAATATCCGCTTAGGAGCATCTTCAGTGTCTTCCTTTATCAGTCACTAGAAGGCCGCCATTCGTAGGGCACAAATTCCGTTCCACAGATGATGATAGTGATCAAAGTGGCCAGACTGAATTTCGGAAAGGGTCTATTACCTGGGGACCGCTCACCTAACCAACGGAGGAGATATGACTGAGGTATCGGGGCAACAAACGCTGGCCAAGCTTAAAAAAAAAAAAAAAAAAAAAAAAAAAAAAAAAACTTTTTTAGGGGGTAACTTTACAGAGTTGCATCTCGTCAAAGTTTCATCCGTCTTATTTAAAGTGCCAGGCACGCGTCAGCAATTTGTGAATTTTTAGGATCCTGGGCCACGTAGATCGAGTTAATGCCATAAAAAATTACTAAGTAAAAAAAAAAAGCGTATCTGTAACTACTATGATCCGTTTCATACTGTACGAGTGCAGCCAACGCTACGATGGTGCCAATCAAGCAAGGCCAAAAGCGCCTCGTCACTGCTGTCGTTGCCTTTGTGCGTTTACTACAGGGTGTCTCAAATAGCGAACAGGCTCTTTAGATCAACCGCAAAAATCGGTATCTTAGCATATCACGCTACGATTTTGTTCAGTGTTGCCCACAGATGGTGCATTTTTTTCTATAAAATTGGCAAAGAGCGATCTTACCTAAGGATAAAGTAAAAAAAAAAAAAAAAGGGCTTTAACTCCTATGGAAACGCAGCGAAGCCGCCGGTCTTCGAACAATATGGCACCAGAAAAATCATAGCGCGATAGGTTAAGGATTTAAAGAGCCTGGCTGCTATTTGAGACACCCTGTACATCCCCGGCTCAACCAATCAGCAACATCGAATGCTCCATGATCCTGATCTTATAGTAGAGCATCAAATGCTCTTTAACGATACACTCCCTCTCCCAATCCAAAAAAGTTGTCCGACCGTCCGTCCGTCCTTGCATTTCCCGCTAAATTTAGCGGGGAAATTGATATCACGAGACCTATGCACGAATTCTATTTCTCGGCTAAATTTAGCGGGAAAATTGATGTGACGTGACCCGACGTCGCGGGAAACAGACCAATCCAGTTTCCCCGCTAAATCTAGCGGGGGAAATCAACGTCACGTGGCCTCACGTCAAGTGAACCATACAATCATTCAGATTTCCCCGCTAAATTTAGCGGGAAAATATACGTCACGTTACACACCATTTTCCTATAATGCATTTCACGTATCACAAAACTTTTAAGGTAAAAGTCGTTTTTTTTTTCTGTGCGTTATTGATTTAGAACGTGAGAGGAAACGGACAAAAACGGACGAGCGTCATGACAATGCACTTTTGCAGCTACTTGATTGGATCGATTAGAACGTAGCGTCGGTTGCGCTTGGACTTAAGTTTAAACGAAGTATGGTTGGAGTCAGGGATGAAAAGTATTTGAAATACGTATTTAAAATACTTCTTTTGAATTTGTATTTAATTACACATTGGAGAATGTAATTGTCAACTATATTTTAATACAGAAAAATTTTGTACTTGGAATACTGATACTTCAAATACTGCCCGACTACCAATTCGAGCCCTCTTCTTCGCAATCAAATGCGATATTATGCACACCTCGCAGTGGGAGTCGTGTGTGAAGTGAATTAAACTTACTGCTTTTCACTCACGTTAAACATGAAGGAAAAAAAAAACATATTGGCTGCATGTTTGGTTTTTTTGCCAAACGCGAGGAAACGCGGTAGCTTTACAGGAACACCGTTAGGGAAAGCAATTAGGAAAGGTAATGGTACGGTCATGAAATGGTTGTAATATGCCGTAATACACATAATGGTTGTGCCATTATGTGTACACATAATATGCCGTAATACACATAATGAAATGGTTGTAATATGCCGTTGTAATACACATCGAGAGCGACATCGAGGAGGGCGTCTAGCACGACGTCGATGACGACGTCAAGAGCGACGTGTAAAACGACATCGAGGACGATCTTAGGAGGACGTCGAAGACGACCTCTAGGAAGAACTCTAGGACGACATCCTAGAGGTTGAAGCGAAGTATTTTGTATTTGTATATCGATACATATTTGAAAATATTTTGCCCACCCCTGGTTCGAGTAGTACATGAACAAAAATTAAAACCTTCGTGTGAAAAAAAAAAAAAAATACTGCTGGAATGACGACACAGCTCTTCCAAGAATGCCGGGAACACGACGCCCGCGACACTCTCGAACGAATGGCGTCATAGGTTCCGATACCGAAATAGAGAGAGAGGGGAAAGAATGAGGAGGAGGAAAAGGAGGTTCGAGCTCTTCTCGCGGAATGTCGCGCGATGTCGCGCGAGGGACTCCGAGCATGGTGGACGTACAGCCGAGCGATCGTTCACGGCTTGTTGCGTTAATAAAACGTGATTAGACGGGACCCGGGGAGAGGAGGGTTCCGGTGACTGCCTCCGTTCATCCGCTAGCGGGGGTGGCGACATCTAGTCGACGGCGGTGGCACTAACGACTAGCTGTGTTGTTTTGGTTCGCCTTTCAAGCCGATGACACCGGCAGTTTTCGTTCGCGTACGCGTCCCATCAGCTGCAGAAATTCCGCCGAAGCTTTTTCTGCTAACGCGTCATTTTATTTTACGACGGACGCGCGGCAACGGACACTACGTGAACGGGCGTTTTCTTTTTATTTTATTTTTCGCGTTGTTTTTCTAGATGTTTCCGCGTCGTTAGGTAGGGGGCGCTGCAAGCTGGCGGAGGAAATTAATCGGAGGTTGCGCGCTGTATCGAAGCGAGCGAGCGTTCTTGGGGAAGCTTCCCTAAATGTTTTGCCTCGTTTTTATTATGTCCTGGTGGAGTTTTGTGTAGAAGGAAGCAAAGATCGCCGTGCAGGCGTGTTAGCACTTGATCGTCCGAATTAACGAGAAAGCTAAAATGGGGGTCGCTCCCCTCTTTCCTTAAGTGGCCTCTTTGGGGTCTTTGGGGATGCAGTGACGTGTAATCGGTAGTGTTCTCAAACGCGCTCGTTTTTCTTTCGGGGGAACGGCGGAACGTCTCGTTAGAATGCCCGGCCCTCAGCATGCGCTCGCTGCCTTCCGTCGTGCTGTGGCTGCACGCTCGAAGCTCACCAATCGCTGAAGTGCTGCTCTCATCTTACCAGCGACCGTAGTGGCATTATTTCTCGGATTCGCGTTAGTCTACTTATTCACGCAGGAACACGCCCGCGGTCTTCTAACTTCGGCGTGTAAGATATTATTGTAACTCTTTTTATAAGGAGAGTTGGTTTTACCATTCGTGCCGTTCGCGACTCTCTCGGAAGTAAACTGTGGTGAATGACTACTCTTAGCCGTAATAATGGGTTATATATGTCAGTTTTTATTACAGCAGAGCTGCTTAGGAAGGTGGTGGAGCTTCGTCAGGTAAAATTTATTTACTCTTTACCCCCCCCCCCCCCCCCCTCTCTTGCACCCGCGACTCAAGAAGTCCGAATAAAGAATAATATGATAAGGCTATATATTTCTCTTTCTGACATACTCTGTAAAAAACATACCTTAAAAATGACATTCGTGAGTATCAAAGGCGTAGGATCATTCACTCAAAATGATTAGTTTCGAAACGAGAATTTTTTTTCTTATGTGTCTTGTGTTTTGTTTTACAACACATAAAGCTCTTTCAAAACATGAAGTATGTTCGTTCGTGTGCTTGTCTCGCATAACTGGCCTCTAATACAGAAAAAAAGAAGCAAAAAAAAAGACAATGAAATATTTTTGGGGGTAATAACGTCATAAGACTCGACCGTTCCTTTCGTTTTGTTTTCCTTTAAATGCTTCAACCGAAGTCACCTGAGCGAAAAGGAGAAATGACCCTCTCAACATGCCGGGATCAGTCTCCAGTGCTGGCCCCTTCCCGCCCTAGCTCGCGGCCTATGTTCAGCGATGCTCCGGAACGCACACCACGCAACATACATCACACAAAGAAACAAACGGAAGAGTACAATATCAAAAGCGTACACACGCGTGCCAGCACACGAGAGATGTACAGCCTCCAATCAACCAAGGACGGCAAGATGCGAGGTAAGCGTAAACTTGAAGACGTAAAGGAACGTTTCCCGTTTTTAAACACAGTTTTGGGGTTTAGTCCCAAGGAGACGAGAGAAGAGGAAACTTTTTTTTCATCACGTTGAATTTGTGAATGAAGAGTACGTTAATAATAATGTAAATTAATAATGTAATGATGCAACCCATCTTCGATAAAAACCGCCAAAACGTTGTTTTATCCATCAAAACGCTTGTACAAAACCCGCAAAAATATTTTTTTTTTTATCTGGGACACGTCTGTGGCAAACTTTGCAACTCAGATGAAGTCTGTCACAAACCTCCGACAATCAGTCCCCGTTGTCGCATATCTGCGACAAAGTCTACATCTCCACAAATCTGCAACAAAGTCTGCGTTGTCACAAATCTGTCACGAAGTCTGCTTTGTTCGAAATCGGGAAACAAAGTCCGCAAGAAAAAGAACAAAAACTGGAGGCTACGCCTCCCAGCCGTATTATGTCAGGCATGATGATTTCCGAAGTAGATGAATCGACCGTCCGTGGGAAACCGGGGAAACAAAATGTTATGTGTCCCCATCTCCGGGGCCAGTTCATAACGCACCGGGGGCTGCGTGTGTCCCTCCACAAGCGGCCTTGCGTAACGACGGGGTACATGAGCAGCCTTCTGCTGAATCGACGGCCATTTTGTGCGGTGCCCGGACGACCGAGTAATGTTACGTGAGCACGCGACGTGTAAAAAGATTATTACACGCCGGGCGCAGGACGCACGCGATGGCTCTGAACGTGCGTTGCTCGCGATGCTTACGCGTAACGAGCCTGTCATGGAGATCGCATCGGACGCCGATTAGCGTTAATCGCCGCTGGGCGGCGCACGCAACGTATCACGTGACATTGCGCCGCCATGATGGACTGTGCCGGACACGCGGTGGCACTCTTGTTCGTCCGGTAAATTTGTGTCTGTTTTTTTTTTTTTTCTGATTTATTTGTTCGTTTGGCTGCGTCTTGCGCAGATATTCTGGCCCTGCATCTTTTGTGAACGTCCGTTGCGAAGATCCGGTGCTTCCTGCGAGGTAATGTCGCCTAAGTGGTTTTTGGTTCGGGTAGTTGGTTGAGATGGCTCGTGCTTATGGTACTTTGATTGTTGTTTTCGTTATTGTTATCCTGTAATTTTTGTGTACGCGGAAACGTTAACATGGAAGGTCTCACTGTTTGGCGACGGCGTTTTGCCGAGCTATGTGCAAAATAATTGGGATGTGGGTATATATATGTACTACGAGAAAGCGGAGAATCGCTAGTTCGAGATGCCTTCGCGAGAAAACAAAGAGAACTCTAGCACGATGGTCTATAATTGAAGTTAATGTCCTCAATTTCGTTCTTCTTGCGCATGTTGAGAGGGAGAAGTAGTTATTGAAAATTAAAGTAATTAACCGTGCGTACATAAAGCCCTGTCCGCGGGCCCGCGTTGTTTAGTTCCTTCTTTCTGTGGAGTTTTCCTGTACATCGAAGGTGACTGTATATTGAGAAAAATGGCCCCGTACAAGGGTCGCTGTCGCTTCGTCGAAACTCGTATCGTGGACAACTTTTGATGGACACACGTTTCGTGGACACGCGTTTCGTCGACACGGATGACACTGGGGTGCGTGGTAACCCATCCCCCGCCCGCCCGCCCGCCCGCCCCCCCCCCCCCCCCCCCCCCGCTCCCCCTCGCTTACGCCGCTTTTCAGTCTGTGGCGGCTCATTACAAAAATGTTAACCCACCTGACCAACCCGCACACACACAAAGCTTATCTGAGCTGTCGATGAAACGATTTGTCGATGAAGCAATCTCGTCGCACTTGGCTCGGATAATGCTCATAAGGACTGTTCGTGGGACAGTTCGTCCACTTTTTTCGGGTTTCACTTTGTCTTTTGATAATGTTTTAGTTTTTATGCCCTCAAAGACACGAAACACAAAAACGAAACTGGTGAAGGAATGCGGAACGTGCACCTGGGTGGCCAGCAGGATTATGTTTTTTTCCCTTGTTTTTTTGTTTAATCATTGAACTTTTCAGGAGAGATCGTGAAACGGGAGGTTGTACGTTCACGCCTTCGTCTTTTTCGTTTCATTTTATATTTCTTTCGCCTACCGCACCTTACTTCATCTCCTTCGTTGACGCCTTTGTAAACGATGCATAACGTAACATCGGATTAAATCACATTTCGGTTATTAAAGAAGAAAAAAATAGGAAAGAGAAGAAATCCCGCTCAGTATCGTACTGCGTCAAGATTTGCCGCAGAGATCCTCAAATGTGTTCGCTCACCGCAGATGGGAGCACGTGGTGCGAAAGCTCGTGTTACAGAGCCCAGGAAACCTGGGTTCAATCCCCACCCCTGCCCGTTTTGATTTGGATGAGTATCGTACCGGCGTGCGGTCGTGTACCACTACTGCGTGGTGCACATTCCCAGGCTATCGGTTGTGTACTGCACTGGCTAAATTGCTCATCTATAGCTGAGAGACAAGTCGCCCACTCGTAGGGCTGCCCAACTTCTCGCTGTCCACACATGTACACACAACATAACTGTAATTTGCTGTTCTTCTCACCTGTGGCAATTCGCCATATCGCTGTCTTTTACGTCTCTTGTCCTACTCTCTCTCTCTCTCTTTTTTTATTTTTTTTACGAGGAGCAGCTAGGATGGGTTGTAAGGGCTGGCTTTCAATTTCAGCGGCGTTGACGCTGACGGAGTCGGGTTTATTCTATTGTTACGACCACGCGCCCCTTCGTGCATTACGTTTATTTATTTTTTTCTTAATTTTAGCTTTGAGGACGGGCAGTCGCGTAACATTAGCTTCGTCCTCCAGGCTTCTTGATCGATCGTGTTGTGCGTTTGTGGACAGTGCGTGCCAGCGTGGGCGTGGGGCGGGGTTCGTGACGGCCGACTGCGATGGTGGGGGGTCAGTTCACGGCGCCTGGAAATTTGAGAGTTGATGGAGCGTGCAGGAAGCCCCCCCCCCCAACCACCAAATACCCCCCCCCCCCTTCCCCAACCCACCCACACCCACACACACCGGAAAGCCTGACCTTGGGCGGATGGGAGGAGGGGGAGGGGAACCTACGAGGGTGGGGACGGCATGGCGGACGAAATGAAATCGTGCTCCTCTTTTTGATTATTATACACGGTTTGCACGTGACGTCACTGCGTTGTGATTGTTTTTTTTTTTTTTGCATTTCTACTCGTGCTTGCCGACGAGAAACACATTTGGTGGTGCTCCAACGATATACGCACTGTGCGGCAAGGCCGCAACAATGGACGCGGTGCATCGACGTCAGTGCAAGCCATATATACGTGCCTGTAATGCCGACATTTGTCGTGAGGGCTATGATGTTGACATTGACGTTTATTACGCGCCGTAAACACCGCGAAGGTTTTGACATTGGTGCACAACAAACGTCACTTGCAGATAAAAAAAAAAAAAAAGAAAATCAACATGCAAAGACACGAAAAACTAAAATAGCCCATCAGAGAGCCTAAGCCATAATAAATCATATTATCATATCGCATATAAAAATCGAATTAAAGGGCCGAATTCTAGTTGTAAAGACGGGAAACAGGGGAGGGGGGGATCGCCTGAAACGCCCATATAACTATACCTCTACCAAAGCTACGCAGGAACTAGAAAAGCCGAGTGGCCGTGCGCCTCCATGGACGGAAAACGAACGGTCTACTCGAATGCGTTCTTATCCTTAGCCCGGCAATTCTTTTCTTCCGTTGTGTCGGGAAATAGGAGGTTCCAAATATGGTAGTGTCCTTTGGAGAGTACCGCACTTCGAAACTATACGGTACAACATAGAGTAGACGGCATACCGCACTTTGAAGCTTGAGAAGAAAACCAAAAACGGTAACAGCGATGATGATAATATGGAAGATACATCGGACCGGCCCTTTAGTTTCATCGGAGTCACGGTCGCACGATCGCAAATTGGAAAAGGCGGATTTTTTATTTTGTTTCAGTTATTTCCATTGCTACTCTTTTTTTTTCACTTTTTTTTCTTCTTTATACTACCGCGAATAATGGCAGCAAATGGAAACCGGGAAGTGGTTGAGATGGATACAACGCAACCTTTTTCGAGCTTTTCACACCAAACTTTGAAGCTTCCTTTTCTATTATTTGTTTCCGTGTAATGCGTATCTTTTTATTTATTTATTTTTTTCTTTGGGGCGGTTTGGAGCGTGGCTCACCGTCAGAGAGCAGGAAGTGTGTCATCTGGAGCACGACTTTTTTTTTTTTTTTTTTTTTCACGTCCGGAGCACGATTTTTTTTTTTCGTTCGATGGAGTACCGCACGTTGCTTTGGTGCGCACGCCTTTTATTTATTTATTTGTTCGTTTATTTTACGTTCGCCGTGTCTTCGGTGCACGACTGCTTTGTTTGGCGACTTGGCGTTTTTGACAACCCGTCTGCTCGTGCGCGCTTTTGAGACTCGAACACCCAGAACACGTTCTGCAAAAACGTGAGACGGGTTCGGATTTTTTTTTTTCTTTTTTCGTGGCACTATTGGGCACGACGTTCACAACTATTAACGTTGTTTAGGCTGCTTTTTTTTCAGCAATTTATGTTTCACGATGCAAGGAATTCTTCGAAAGGCTCAAAATAGTCGATCAAGGTTTGCGTATATGATCCATGGTCGTGCGCGCGTCTCTAACGTTCACCAACTCACGTTTGGGGGGGTTCACTCTGTGACGTCACCTCACCAAACACGAGGCGGTGACCTCGTGTTGGGTCAGGTCACCGAATAGAGGAACGGTCCTCTCTTCTTGAAGCGCCGCAGACTCCCGAATGACTTTGATGATGATGATGATGATGATGATGATGTAGAGATTGAGTTAGTTGTTGATAGGAAGCAAATAATTTGTGTACAGGAAATGGGAAGATAAGACAGAGGACTCTCGTTAAATCAAAAAGGGGGCGTCCGAAATTAATATTACTATTATTATTATTAAAAACAAACATTGGCAACTAGAACGAAAATTTCGTTGACTCTGACGTGAGGTCTCAACAAGCCCTTCCTTGCCGCTCGGTGGTGCAATACTATGCCGTATACAACGGTGAACAATGCGGGCCCCGCCGCACGAGAGAGAGAGAGAGAGAGAGAGAGAGAGAGAGAGAGAGCAAGCAATAGGATACACCTGAGTCCCTCCGGTGATGGCGGTTCTCACGGCTTCGTCGGAGGCATTCCTGGGCTCCGAACGAAAACAACTCGAATGGTGCCATTCCTCAGTGTAAAGCGCGCTCTCGTCCGAAAACGAGTTAGTGCGCGTGCGCGGCAAACGCTTGTTTTTAAACGTTGAGTTGGGTGCATATACATGGTCTCTCTATTGTGCATGTTTCTGTACCACCCACCTCTTTTTTTTTTTTTTAACAGTGCGACAGGAATAGTTATTAGAATATCAAAACCGTCGAAATATCAAAATCTAAATCCTTTCCGTCTACGTCATTAATGGTAACAAAAACAATTCACGAAAACAGACATTCAATAAGGACACCAGCATCGATGCATTATAAAGAGCATTTCATCGATGGACACAGTATATGGTTGCATTCGCACACACAATATGGCAGGTATGTATACCGACATAACTCGGTATAAATGATCGATCTATTATTTTGCAGAAAATAGAGTATTCGTGTTTAACTGTGAGATGTAATATCAATCGTTTGCAATAGCATCTCCGGAACAGGCAATCACATATTTTGCGGGACCTGCTTGTATATAATTTTGTTTCATTTCTACTTTATGGTTCGGGCAAAACTAGAGCCGGTCCTTTCTGTTTGTGTGTGCGTGTGTGTTATTCAATATTTCATTTCGTGTCCCGATGCGAACCCTGGTTCATTTACACTTTTACTATTAGCTTCCTTTCTGTATTCGTTTGTAGTTTGCATTTTGTTTCACTGCCCATATGTCCATAAAACAAATTGGATACGTTATTCCTTTGCGCTACAGTCGCTCCACAGAACATGCGTTTCTACCTATTTTTATCCGGGAACAAAGAACGGTTTCTGCAATTTTTATATCTGGGCAACTTTTACCCTTTTTTTTTTACATATTTTCTTCTTCTTTTTTCTTCGTTCTTTAGTCTATGTTTGGTACCTTTTTGTTGTTGTAGATATATCCTTCTTTCTTCTAGGTGCATACTTTGAGCCGACTGTCCGGCCTATCACGGTGGTTCATCCCCCGCCAAAGAATGCACGTTCCCGCGTTCTTGGTACTATTATATTTGCACACTAGCAAAATTGGATCTTTCGCAGCTTTGTTCGCCGGATCATTCATTCCAGCCTTTATTTAGTTAGAAAAGAGAGGAAAAAATAAATGGTACTTTTCGAGAGACTGGTTTTGTATAGTCATTATTATTTTTTTTTTTTTACTAGACAACATCTGGAGCCAGCTGAATCTGCTCTTTGATACTTTCGTTCCGGTGCCAACGCCAACTTCTTCTTCATTCGACTAGAAAGGACACATACAATATCCGCAACTCGCGTTTTATCAATATTCGTAGTATTTTGTGACCGTTTTTTATGTTTCCATGCGAAAAATAGAGCAATGTGTCGAATCCGAAATGGGTCAACGGCAAGGATATAGCTGGATGCGTCGAAGGAGGGCAGCACAATTTGGAAGAGATGTTGTTTTGGTCAAGAAATTTAATGTCAGCCGTTGTGTGCTTTCAACTACGCGTTGTCTTAGTAACCTCTTCAGTGTTTTTTTTTTACCACGTGCTATTTTTTTTTTTTTTTTTTTTTTGTTTTGCCGCTTGTAATTCCGTGCCCAAAACAAGCGGCTTAGTCGAGAACTATACCCACGGGGATAGCAACGACGTAAGTTGTTTGTTTGCGTTTGTAACGTAGCGCTCGGCTCACGTAGCCGAACTCTGCGTCAGTGTTCGGCTCGTGCTCGTGTTCAATAAGTGAAGCGCCGATTGCACAGCGAATCCACAGCCGAACGCTAAAGCGGCACTCTTGTTAAATCTGCATGCCCCGCGCGCTCGACCGACGGAGATGGCGTACAGAACCCTGTTCGCGGTCCTTGTGTTGGGTAAACACCGAGCTATGTGGGAAAACAAACTGGACAAAGCGTCCGATCTCTTCGCCAATAGCGAAAAGGTCTCTCATGTCCGCTCTCTCAATCTTGATCGTGTTTCGCGCATATAAGGGTCGATTTTTCGGATATGCATACTGACACAATGGTAGATTGCTAAGCAAACATGAACAAACACACAAAAAGGCTTATGCCGTTCTTGGTGCGATACCCATTTCATCTTTGTTAACCTTCTCCTCTTTCAGTACAAGATGGCGTTCGAGGGTTTTCTCGGCCGATGCGGGGTTGGCTTTTCATACACTTCACTTCGTGCTGAAGCGAAGCCTAGGCCCTGCACGCGTACCCACATCACAAAACCGTGTCGTCACGATGGCTCTCAACCTATGACTGTATAAACTCGTCGAAGACAGGTGTCGTCACGCCGCTCAACTTAAACGCGATTGGCTCCTCCGGCCGTGACGTCACGCGTTTGAGGCTCGTGATTGGCCCGTGGCGGCTTCGTAGGCTCGGCTTCGGTTCGTCTTGACTGCGGAGTCGCGAGTGTATGATTGGGTGCATGTTTTATTTTTTCTTCTTCTTCTTTTGTTTCTGTCGATTCGTTAGGGCTGATCGTGATTGATCGATTGTTTCATCCCCGCGGCGAACGCTCGAAAAATGATGGACGAGCCACGGGGCAGATTCGGTCGTTGATCGAGGGGGTTGGCTCCTGTGCGTTGCCAAAATGGGAAAACTATAATTAAAAGATAAACAAACGTCATTATGTTAAGGAAATAGGGACTCGAGAAATATGAAATTGAGACGTCGTGATGAAGACAAGAGTAGGTTCTGTTGATCGAAAAGTGTATATATATATATATATATATAACGGTAACTTTTCTCTCTCTCTCTCTTTATATATATATATATATATATATATATATATATATATATATATATAAAAGAATGGCAGCATATAGTGTTTACTGTCTTTTGAAGTTGATTTAAGCTATTTTTTGTTAACTTGTTATTTGGTTTCCTATGTTCATGGTTCGAGTACATGAATGTTAATATACTGAAACAAAACAGAGCGAACTACATACTCGTACTTTTACACAAACCACAATAATTCGATTGCTCGTTTATTGCCGTCATTACCCCCCAAGAAAAGTTTTGAATTTACAAGTACGCGAAATAGTAAACAAAATCTATTCATAAAAAAAAAAAAAAAGGTTTTTACTTACCCTGACTTTGAGGAGGGGTATCTGCTGGCAAGAAGCTCGCTGCTTGTCTTGCTGCTGAAAAGACAGGGAAAACAAGACAATGTGTTACCACCGCAACCATGCTCCAGTACACCAGCCATTCATGGCGCCTACCATATTTGCGTTTCAAGATTATCTTACTTGTTTTAGCTTTTGGTTTTAATTCGCTATTGGTTTTAAATGCTCAGGCTCATTGCGAAACAAAGTTAAACAATTCGTCGTTTCAACTGCGGTGCCTTTTTTATTGCATCAATTGTAGCTAGCTCAAGTGAATGACATGATCTTGTTGGGACTCGGGAGCATGCACTTTTTAGAATTGCATGATTATGGACTCAATATCGATAGAACTACACGGAAACCGGGGTCTCCGAGGCTAGGAAGACGTGCAGGAAAGGAACTTTTGTTCTAATCTCCCGACTCTCCGAATTGCTGTGACGAATGACACGCGCGCCTAAAGAAGATATCCAGAAGAAGAATTTATATATATATTCTTCTTCTGCGGAAGTACCCCGCACCTCCACCACGTATTAGGTTACAAATATAGGGTGATTTAATGAGGAATGATTAGATACAGGATGGATAGTAGGGGTGACATTCGTCCGGGAACAGTCAGAGCTCTCTGAATGCTCGTCGAGCGCGCGCCACTCTGCGGTACCACTTCTTCTTCCTAACAATATATATATATAAACCGCCCTCGCGTAGTCTAATTAACAGCATTCGAAACCTCGACCCATCTCGCCACTTCTACAACCTCTTTACTGATCACGTGGAGGACGTCAGAGGAAAAGAACACTCCTCGACTTTGTAGACGTGAGACATAAGAAAAAAAAAATCCGATCAACGCTCGGTTTTTGTAGGTTTATGTGTGTTTGACTCGTGATGGTCCTGGATGACGCGTATACTTAGGTGAGGTCACGGCTTTCCCGAAGCTTGGCCCATGACGTCAGCCTCTCCATTTCCCAGGGCTGCTGCCAAGGGAGAGGCTGACCTGAATGACTCTTCAACCTGCCCCTTCGTCGCAGAACCGGAAAGACGAACTTGTTCTAATACTACGAACTTGGGAGAATCGAAAACCGGGACGTGACTCCTTGCACTGAATGCTTTCCGGAGAGATCGCATTCCGTACTGTCGAGGAGATCAAACGATAGGGGGCGTTTTGTCCAGCTTGCTTTCCACAAAGCTTGGCGTTTGCTCCACAAAAGTCCTGCGGACTGGATTTCTTACCCCATCGGCGTCGATCAAGCCCGGGGCAAGGACCGTGTCGTAGACGTTACCAAAATAGAGTAACGAAATACGTTACTCGTTACTTAAAAAATAGAACGCGTTACAGACCTATACTTACATCAAAATAAAAAGAACGCGTTACCGTCACCAATAAAATACTTTTGAGCTACTTATATTGCTTCGACGTTACAGGTGCGCATAAGCGCCATATTTCAAGAAACATTTTATGTCCACGCAGGAACTTAACATAATTACGTTACGTTCCTTACGGTTCCATCTGAATACTCACGACAAAAAAGAAAAAAAAAAAAAAAACGCGCCTAGAAACACGAAGAATATGAACCGAGAAACTGAGGGCAAAGAGGAAATAAGAGGGGACGTCAAATCGCCGAGCTCCGATTGGACAGATTAGAGGGTAGACATAAAGCTTCCTGCCTTTGTCTCCACTGCACTCGTCGAACGCGTTAGAGCGCGGAAGGCCGGTGTCCGGGCTTCTGGCTCTCGCATTCGAACACCTTCGGCGAGACACGTAGCGCCGTTTTATGTAACGCGTTACCGCCAACACTGGGCATAGAGTGAGCACGAGTGCGGTGTCAGCGTTGGCCGGGGTTAGTTTCAGTTCGTGCTTCACCGATTGAGCACGAGCCGAGCGCTGTGTGAGACGCAAATATAAATAATCACGTTCTTGCTGTCCCCGTGGGTTTAGTTATCAACTTAGCCGCTAGGGGCGCGGCGGTTGGATTCTCTGACCCATCAGGACTCGGGTCCTGATGGGGCACTTGGTTTGTTGCGTTGAAGTTCACCGGTATTCACCATGTATTTACCAAATACGTTCGCCCTCGTGCAGGCGATATCGGCGTCTCCCGTTTCAATTGAAAGCATCATCAAGGTCCTCCGCACGGACTAGAGAATATCCTCTGCAATCTAGTTTTACACGCCCTGTTGTTTCTAGGACTTTACCAAACTGGAGCGACAAATGTCTAGTACCCTATTCACACGAGCAGCATAAAGGTACCTTTAACATAGGTCCGTTTCCAGTCGGCGAATCAACCCGCGCTATAGAGTCGCGAGCTCATGCCACGCGCGGAGGATCACGAACTGATTCGCCGCCGACCATAAAGGTCCCTTAGCTAAATGTACCTTTATGATCGTGTGAATGGGGTATAAGAACAATTCAACGTAACGACACAACCAGAGCACAAAAAAAAGTGCGCTGCGTTGTTTGTATTTTTGACGTTGTCGTAGCCTTCTTAACATACTTTTAAGAATGACATCACTAGCCCAATCGCCTACGTTCATATGCTGCGTTCATCTATTTTTGACCGCCAACAAAACAACCATCGGCTTTTTGAGGACCCTTACATC
The DNA here is from genome assembly GCF_016920785.2 of Ixodes scapularis. NCBI lineage: Eukaryota > Metazoa > Arthropoda > Arachnida > Ixodida > Ixodidae > Ixodes > Ixodes scapularis. The sequence continues at coordinate 36,495,831 of NW_024609882.1, forward strand.
TTTACGCGTGTATAGCATCTTCACGAACATGTGAATATTGCGACCAGTTGGTGGCTCAGAACCGCGAAGAAAAGTTGAGACGAGGTGCATTTGCCGTTTTCGCGGGCAAGCAATGTTTGCCGTTAGTCGCTGTAGTGGGAAGTTACGGAGCGTAGTGCGTTCGGGTATTTTCGTAAAACTACAAAAACTAATAATAATAATAAAAAAAGAAGAAAAAACAGGAGCGTTGGTGTATTTTTTATATATTCAGTGACCCCGAAATGTGACCTAAGTTGAGCGCACTCTTGGGACTACAGCTTTAACAAAAACTATGTTTTGCTGAAAAGTTACTGCGCAGGCGAGCTGGGGCACGACCATACTGCAAAAAAACTGAGACAACGGGGAAAAAAAATAGAAGCGGACAAACACAGCCAAGTCTTGAATTTGACATTTCGTTGTGTTTGTCCTCTTTTCGCTTTTCCTCTCGTATCGTTTTCTTTTATTTATTTCTCTCTCTAAGAACTAAGCGTTCTTTAACGTTGGGCGTTGGTACTGTTCTTCACCACCCCCCAAAAAAAGAAATCGGGGGTCGGTTTCACAATTCCAGCGTCCGTCGAGGAATCGCTGGCCCCCGCCGTCAAGGGCGTCGGTTCGACTCGGTGCGAGGCATTAGCACAAAGGAACGAGTCGACGGCGGCCGATCTCGGGACCGCGCCACGTCCTGTGGCGGATTGGGCGTAACACGTTCAACCAAAAGACAACCGCCGGCGACCAAAAAGAACAGCTACCAAAAAAAATACCGACAACACGGCATCCCGGGTCTTCTCCCGATGCTCACCGCATTGCGGGTCCTTCTCTCCCTCTGTCCGTAATAATCTCTTTGTGGGGGGACGTAGTGTCCGCCCCGCCGCCGACGCCACGAGAGGTCGCTCTTCTTCCTGTATATAGCATCGGCTACGCTTGCCGCCACAGCCCGTCGTGTCGGTCTTTTCCCGTGTATACCCCGCTACATACACACCTCCCAAAAAAACGTCTTCTTTCGAACGCGTTTTGCCAGCGGCCCCGAAATGTTTCATTGATTTTTTCTTGCGTGCATCATTTTTGTGTCTTTTGTTTGGTGGGGTAACCATCTTGGGACGTCGTCTCGCCCACGCTTGCGGAATCGCGGAGCTCCGCTGCTCCTCCGCCTCCGTCGTCGTCGTCGCCGCTCGAGTTGAAAGGAGTGCGTGACGAAACGGACTTTGCAGGAAGCTGTCTCGCGTCCCTTCAAGTTTCTTTGTTGTTGTTTTTCTGGCGTCGTCAGACAGGGTTGACTGCAGCGCAAGAGTTCGTACACGCGCGCAGCACATCGCCGAGCAGCAAAGTCGACAAAACTCCACTCACACTCCTCATAGATGCTATACAAAAAGACAGGGCGTTCGCCCCAGACATGATGACAGAATTGTCTCCGGGCACGCGTCAGGCATGTTTCAAGCATGTTGGCTTCGTACATGCGCATGCATGCTTTGAAAACGTGTGCAGGCAGTTTTTTTGTGACCAATGTAACATGATTGTCATCCAAGCAAGAAACACGTCAAAGACGATGTCTCCATACTGCCTTTTTGTGCGATGTATTAAGCGGTGCGGCCGAGGCTTTAAAGCATACTGAATACTTCAGATATTGAAAGTAGCATACTCTGCAATTTGCTAGGGAGTATTATTCGCTGGCAGCCATAGCTGTGTCATAGCCTCCTGTATACTCACAAAGCCTGACAGTTTGACAACGGAGCCATGAGCTCCCAGTCGCAGATTTGGAGCGCAGGGATCTGGTAGCACTAAGCATCAAAAAGCCATTTCACGGGAAACCGGGACGAGCGCACAGCTTTTGCAGCGGCGAGGACCCGAAACACACTTGTTCGCTCGGGAGAAGTGTGTTTCGGCGTCTCGCCGCAGCGGGGCGCCATTCACGTGGCTCCTCCTCTCACCCGTTGTTTGCCGCTCCGCCTTTTCCATTTCGGCGGCCGCTTCTCGTGGCGATCTGCCAGGCTTTGTCAGTATATAGGAGGCTATGGCTGACGGCGAGCTTTCGCGAGTTCCGCACCATCGAGGTTGCCCGTCTCGGCAGGATATTAATGTGAGCTCGTTCTGAGCACGCGCTCTGAACAACGCCCTGGAATATGGCGTCCAGTGAGCGCCCCCCATAGTCACTAATGTGATCAGAAGGGTAGGGAGGCGGCCTGGTCGTCCCACCTCCGAAGCGAGCTTTTCATATAACTGCGATGATAGTTTCGTCACATGCGCTTTGAGCGTGCACGCGCGGCCAGAGCACGACGGAAAGCAGAGAACGCCTGCTGAGAGCCGGACGACGGAAACAGGCGCCTTCCCGTTTTCATCCTGTGACTGACTGTAAACATTTTAGATGCGTGCTCTCTTTTAGAAAAGTATAATACACTTTCAGTCTATACTGCTTTCTGCAAAAGGAGGGGGGGGGGGGAAGAAAGAAAGAAAAAAAAAAAGAACGCTGGTTAGAAAGATTGCAAAAGGCCGAGGGGGGCTGTCCGCGGTCCTGCCTTGTTTCATCGCTCGAGCTCCGAAGACAATGTCGAAGTCTTGTTCGCTCCCGTTATCACGGCAGAGTACGACACAGCGCTTGACAATCAACAGCGCCGTCGCGGCGCAAGTCCACACTACGTTAGCCGCTAAGCCGGCAGCGCCGTGGAAGCTACGCGCTCGTTCGACCAGTCGTACGCCAATCTTTGGTCACGTGCTCACGCTTCCCGCCAGCATCCGCGCAGGGAGCGCGGACTCAGGTGATGAAAGAGAGGCTGCTGATTGGCCCGGAGACCGCACCGTCAGCTTGGCCCCGATGGCTGCCGCTCGCGCGCTCGGACCTGTCGCGGCGTCGTCCTTGGTCGACTGCTGGCTTCTTTTTCAAGGTTGGGTAAGCTCGTTAGGAAGACACTGCGTCGCCGACTGACCGATGGAGTGCAGACACTTTGAGTGGGCGGTAGATTAGTCGCCATTTTGTGTCTATTTTGGGCTCGATTGGACACTGTTTCGGTCGGCGTTGACTACTGTTCCGCGGGGCGTGCTTTCGGGACGAAGTAGTTTGGCCGATCGATCGCTGGCTTCGGATCAGCAACGAGCCAGCCGATCGAAGCCGTGTGATTGGAGACTGAAGTGATGTCATCATTTATTTAGGAATATTTCGCGTTGCCGGAACGATTTGCGTCTATTCCTCTTTAGGAGGAATCGACGCAAAGAAAGGCTCATATAGTTACAGGCAACGCTCAAAACGAGGTACTTTTTTACACTAAAGAGTTTTAGTAGATCGTTTCGATAGGCCGATGACGATATCCGATAACAATACGACGCATGCTCAAAGGCGGCGGCCGAGTATCGGGTACCGTTATTGGGGTCGTCTGAACGATCTACCGAAACTCTCTATTATTCGTTTAACCTGACTTGAGAAATTACATGCATACTTGCGCGAATCTAGTAGGGTCTTAGCAAGCACATCAGGTATAATAATAAAAAAAAACAAGAACAAAGAAAAAAACGAAGGTTTTTGAGAACGAGAGAAACGTTTGTCATAGCTAAAATTCTCAACAGTTCGGGAAAAAATAATGTTTTCTTTTTTCTTTTTATCTGCCCGTTATTTTACTAGTTTGCCGGAAGAACTTCCTAAAGCTTTAGTCGCCGAGTACAGTTAAACGGGAATTGAGAGTTTGGCCACTCAGCTATGAACTTTGACACTACCTGTGATTTCATTCGGCCTTCGTGTTGTCGTTGATCATTTGCATGACGTGACTTTTGGTTGTATCGTAAACTGAGTAGTATTGTTATTACGCTTGTTCTCCGCATCGCTGCTTCGACCGTAGGAAAATTTATTCAGAAACGGAAAAGCCATTAGATTCCTGCGTGCCGCAACTTTGCGTTTGGGAAGGATACAGTACGCGCAATTAAATGATGTTTAGACATGACCGGTTCACGCAACCTTTGTATTACGGCTGCTTTTACTGTCCTCGGTCATGTACTTAACTCGGGATGTCACGAATCTTACGAGGCCTGAGGCCGACCAGGTTCGAGTTTTTCGAACTTTAACGCGAATTTCGACAAAGGTACGACGAAAGTTTCGACGTTTTTGCTCATGCACAAAAATATGAAAACGAGCTGGACGCCGCCTGGCAGGGGGAAAGTCGAAGATTTGTTTGATAATTTTAGACGAACTAAAGCTTTAAAAGAACATATATTTGCTTTTATATTGCGTACACATACGTGATCCTTGTATCAAACAAACTAAACGACGCAATCAATTATTTATGTCCCAAAGAGTCAAAGTTTTTTTTTTTTGTTTGGCAGTCGGGCTACACCGTCCATAAGTGGAACTTCGTCGAACTTAGCTAAAAAGTCGAAGGTTCGTCGAGTCAGACGAACCTCGAAGTCGAATATCAGGTTCGACCAAAGTTCGCCTCCCTGCGTCCTGTTTCCACATCGTTGCTCCATGCTTTATTTCCTCCATGGCGTGTTATCGTCTCGTTTCAGCGAATGTCGCTTCGTCGTTCCACGCGAGCGGTATCCCCTATTGTTGTCTGTGAAGCGACTTCGGGATCCTAACCTTTTTTTAATCAGCCCGACTCCACCTGCCTCCTCTTTGTGGAGTTCGGCTTCGTCTCGACTCGTCTCGGCTTGGATTTACGTCTCGGCTTGGATTTATCATTGTGACTTGTCCTCGCGGGCCTCGCCTTGACTTGGATCTCCTTTGTCGTAGATTAGAGCGAGAGTTCGTTTGGCGCCGCTTCGAATTCAAGTAAGATTTTCGTAAACATCGCTCGGCGCGAAACGAATTTTTATTTTGCATTTTATTTATAATAAACGGTAACCGTTATTGTTGTTCGTGATGCGGCTTCGGGATCCTAACTGTTTTTCAATCAGTCCTATTCTGGCCTGCACTTTGTAGAATTCGGCATCGTCTCGACTCGACTTGGCTTGGATTTACAGCAGTCTGTATTTTGACTTGCCTTCGCGGGTAGTTCTAGTTCACTGTATCGCGGGCCTCGCCTTGGCTTGGATATATATGGCTTGCAGTGGATTAGAGCAGGAGTCCGTTTGCGCTGCTTTAAATTCAAATCCGACTTTCGTAAACATTGCTCGGCACGAAACGAGACCATGCTTTTTATTTGTAACTCTTGTTAACGTCTCTCGAACGCGAAGTTTAATTTCCGAACGTCAAACGGAAACTAAGTGGCTCAAATTCTCGACGGGATCCTTTAAACGCACAACAATGTGGCGCCTGTACCTTTAAAGAAAAAAAAAAGGAAATTTGATTGTAAAAGATTTTTTAACCCGGGGTCACAGTGCTCAAACATCATACATAAGACAGCTGTAAAAACAAGTCACCGCATTATCAGTGGTATATGATGGCTATATATCGGTGGCTTGAATGCCGCTCGCCAAGTGTTCTTTTTGAACTCATTGCCATGCGGCATTCCAAGCACGGATCTCGCGGGGACTCGCATTCGAATCTGTTTGCAGATTGTCTGAGCAGTGCGACTTCCTGGCTTTAGGGGTTCTTCGGCTTGTCCATATTTTTGCACCCTAGAAAGGTATTTTAAGCACCCCTTAAAAAGGGTTTTTCGTGACAAACCTATAAAAGTGCTTAAAAGCAATTTTTTTTTTTTTTTTTTGATGCGAGAAATTTTTTTTTTTCGCCCAGTTGTCTTTCTAGCGCGCCAGCGGGCTGTAGTGCTTGATGCGAAACCGTTCTTCATGAGCTAGCTGAAAAAGCTCCTGGGGCGTCAAAAAATCTTTAAAAACGGATTTTGTTTTAATATTATTATTTTTTTTTAGGGGGGGGGGGTGCAGAGACAAAAGCAAAACGCAGCAAAAAAAAAAAAAAAAAAGACACCCTGGGCGTTGAAATCGGAGGTCCCGGGACAAAGAACAAGAAAGAGAGCGACAGAAGAGCGCGGAAAGAAAGCGGGCGAAATGTTAATTAAGCGTATTCTTCTTGCCGCGGCGAGTTCAAGTTGTTCGAGCGCTCGTTAAGATTCATTTATATTTATATAATTCGCGATGCTGATGTTTTCCTAAAAAATCAACATAAAAAAACAAAAACAACTGTTCCTAGTTGTTTTTGTTTTTTTATGTTGATTTTTCCTCCATATTATTGTATTAACTATATGCTAGGAGTACGTTGGTAACGTTTTCAGTCACGTTTTAACTACTTCGTGGTCTTGCAAGTTTTACCCCAGGTTAAAGTCTCAATATAAATTTTCGAATTGTCTTTTCCAACTGGTGTCTGTCAGCGTATTGCTGACAGACATCCACTGCAAAAGGCGGGCGAGGATGTCACCTGCCGTCAACGCTCGAAAAGTGTCCCGTTGTTTAACTCAATGCGTGGTTTTCGTTGTGCCGTAAATCCATTATTATTACAAAATGTACGATGCAGTATAGTCAATCATGATGCCAGTTTTGGTTATCAAACAAGTAAAAAAAAGAAGAAAAAAAAACATTGCAGATTTTCGCGAGGCCCATCAAGTTGGAAAGCGAGGCTCCCAAGGCCCAAAATTACTTTTGTTTGTTAGGGACAACAGCTAAACATAAATGACGCTATAATAGTTCTCGCCTCTGCCAACGGAGATTCAAGAAAACGTACCGGTCAATTCGCTCCACTATGGCACTTGCGAACCCACGCCCCCCCCCCCCCCCCCTCCCCCCCCCCCCCCCCCCACACACACACACACCCGTAATTTATGTTTGTTTTAGCGGATTCAAGGAACCGACTACGAAAGTCTCTAATGTGTGTAATAAGCCCGACCGAGTGGTCGGGGTTCCAAGTCCTAGAGCCAGTGCCTTGCCTATTCCTATGACGCCTTGGGTCCTTGGTTGATTGCTCGAGTGGGGCCAAAGGACACTAAGAGGGCTATTGTCGTCTCACTTGTAGCAAATACGTTGGCCCGGCCAGAGGGACCCAAACTTCCCCGTGTGAAACGGGTGTTAGAGCCGGGCCAACGTATTTGCTACAAGTGAGAAGACAAGAGCCCTCTGACATAACATACATTAGAGACTTTTAGTAGAACGTATTCTAGAGGTACGCTTTGCTCGCTAGCGGGAGCTCGTGCCGTCACTTCGAAGCACGGATTGAGCACGCGTCCGCGTGGCCCGCTATCCGCAGCGTGCGGAGGTGCGGGACAAACTAAGGATAAACCAACGACTCGGTGTTGGACGAACACGTAGATGTTTCGCTTCGTGTTTGTGCTGTGCCGACCCTCCCCACGCTCTAGGTGTACAATGTATATACTCTACTCAACCGTTTCGTTTGCATACTCGCTCTTACCCCACTGCGGGAAACGTTGTTTTGCTTTTTTTTTTTTTCTTGTGGGTTTTCCGAAAAACCACTACACAAAAAAAAAAAAAAAAAAGACAACTTTATAAAGGCAGCGACAACAACGAAGAACGAGGTTTCTGCCCGTAAGACTACCAGACCCAACCAAAGATGTTCCTCAGGCAGCTTTCGAACACGGCACGAAACGTTCGCACACCCGAAAGAGCGTTCGTATGAAGTTCCTGATGTGTGGTGCCGCACACGACTTTAACTGCGCACCATAGGATCGTGTGTTGTGGCGTCTTTACGACCGCGGGCCCCTACTGTTACAGGAAGTTCTCGGAGGTCATTGTTTTAGAGAAGAGCCCGTTTTGGAGGAGAGACCTTTTTTAAAGAGAAAAAAAGAAGGAGGACGTCTGCTCTGCGTTTTAGAGGAAACGGGGCGACGGAAATGGCGGCTTATCGGACGCGGAAGTCACGTTCTTTGCTTCTTTTACGCTCTGCTTTGTGTTACTGTATATTTAGTTTGTGGGGCAGTGTGCTATACGTAGGGTTCTGCGTTTTCGGTTTCTATTTTTTCAAAATTCGGCGTACTTTTTTCGGTGTTTATTTTTAAATTCAATTTTCGGTTTTTTTCGGCGTATATTTATGCCCGCAAAAATTTATCGGCTTTTTTCGGTAATATAAAATAAACACCAACGGACACCAGATCAGATGGTCTTTGTACGTAGCTCTGATATTTGTGATCATTCAAAGAATAACGGCACAGATACATTGAAAAAGAAATGGACACTTCATTTGCAAATGTGTGCAACTGTAAAAGAAACAAGAAAAAAAAAAACGCAGAAGTACAAACAAGTCAGATATGAAGCCTATGCCCCAAAAACATGAAACCTCACCTTCTGTACATCAGGAATACGTGATCTCATTATAGTACACACAAACATGTACTTTCCCAGGTTCTCCTTCTTGATCCACACTATTTCTTTCCTGTTAATATATGACCCTGAGCTTCGAGAACGCCCTTTCAACGCTAACACTGGACGCTGGCAGATTGAGGAGATGACGCGTTGCCCGAGACAAAATCGCCGAAAGAGACACGGTGCGACGTTTTGAAGCACAACACAACATGCAGAGCTTGCATCCAGTAAGTCTTCCTCACAACGAGTTTGGAAACACGCTCGCCACGGCTCTGCGGTACGACTGGACGGTAAAAGTGACCTTTTCCGGTTAAAACTGAATTTTAAAAAATGGATTCGACGAAATTTTGTCGGTCTTTATCGGTTTAAATCGAAACTGCCGAACCTAAAAACTGACCTTTTACGGTTAAAACCGAATTTCCGAAAATGGATTCGGCGTACTTTTATCGGTTTTTATCGGTTTAAACCGAAAACTCCAAACCCTAGCTATACGTTTTGCTCTCGCACGATGTTTCTTTCAGAGTTGCATGTTTTCACGTTCATATATATATATATATATTTTTTTTCTTTTGTATTACTAACCGCTCTGGCCGTATCCGGTATTCGAGGATAGATTTTCTTGGTGAAGTCGCTCTTTGCACTTCAGAAAGAGGCGCTAGTTGACTTTTCTGGCGTTACCATGGAGTATATGCGTGAGTTAACTTTTACCGAAACAGCACTGCGCACTGTAACACTGAAAGATTTCCACGAGTTTACGAGCTTTCCTTCTGTTATCGTGATACGCTCTTCAATATTTACGGGCCTTCAGCCCGTTTTAGAGCGCAGCTCTTAGGGGCCCGTTTCCAGCCTGAGCGGCGTCGGCGTCGCCGTCGGCGTAACCGCGCCCCTCCCCCTCCTCCTCCCCTCCTACTCTTCCCCCCCTCCTCCTCCTCCCCCTCCTTCTCCTCCTCCTCCCCTCATTGTGTAGTATGGTCCGGGCGGGTCACGTGACTTCGGGGGGAGGGGGTCACATGACCCGTTTCCAACCTGTGCGGAGTCGGCGTTGGCGTCGGCGTCGCCCCTCCCCCTCCTCCTCCTCCCCCTCCCCTCCTCCTCCTCCCCTCATTGTCTAGTATGGTCCGGGGGGTGACGCGACCTCGGGGGGAGGGGTAAAGGAGAGGGAGGGGGAGCAGGAGGGGAGGAGGACTAGCAGGCATGATCACGAGGGAGGAGGAGGAATATACCCTCCACTCCTCCTCCTCAAGAGCTGCGCTCCAATTCGGCGTTACAGGAAGTTGTAAACGGCTTTCACTTTTTCTCTCGGATAAATAGAAACCAAAATTCATTACCCTAAAAAAAAAGGCCCATAATGGGACTCGAAAGTAAAGTTCCTAAATAACATTATAATACTTAGGACTTTCATTCGCGCGACGATACGTTTTTCAGAGGTCCCGACGCACTTAATCAATGTTATTCGTCTTCACTTTTTTTTTTTTTATATAACGAAAGAACATGGGTGTTCACGTGACACGAGCAACGTTATTTTCCAGGTGAGGACATAATTTTTAACACGATAAGTGTTATTTTCGAGCCGAGATGTGCTACCCAACGAAGCCGTCATCGTGGATATAGCCATAGATAAATCCACCGTCCTAAGAAACTGAATAAGAAACTACTTACAAAATACATAGGTAAATGAATAGGGACCATCTTCATCAGGGACCATTCTGATCGGGACCATTTTGACCGGAACGCAGCTGGCTTTGAGCCTACTCACTATTTGTGCCAATCAGAAGTCGGCGTTCTGACGTCCCTTCCTCTCCCTCAGTTTCTCTCTACCCGTACAGCCACCGGCAAGGTGATGACGACGTGGCGTCTTTTTCGAACGGCCGGCCTCCAGCACGCGCTCCTTGCCTTCCGTCGTGCTTCGCCTGCGCGTTTTCGCACAAAACTCGCAAATGCCCAAGTGTTATCGAAGGTGGGGAAGCTCGCTCCGGAGGCGAGACGGCCGAAAAACTTCCCCGCCGTTCTCATCCTTTCGGTGACTAGCGTACACAGTAAGCCAAATTATTGTCTTTCTTTTTCTTTCTTATGTCCTGATTTTTATTTTGTCCGCGGTCCGTTCTTTTTTGGGGTACATTTTCCGAAATGAGTACAGAAGATGCCGCGGCCAGACAGAATTGGTCGCTCAGCGAACACGTGACCTTAAACCGGATGTGACGTCACCGAGGCCCACCCGGTCGTTTCTTGCAGACGACACCACCAGCACCAACGGCATTGCAAATTCATGCGAAACAAAAAAAAAAAAAAAAAAAATGAAAGAAGACAAGCCAGCAGTGGCCGCGTCCTCGTGTAAATCAACACACCGCCCGGTTTTTACGAGTCGTCGTAAAAACGTGATTTAATAATTCGGCTCCCGAGAGCGGCCATTTTTATTAGAAAGGGGCGGCGGGATGACCCCGAGGCAAGGCACGGAATCTCATGTACGACAACGACTACGCTCCGTTTCGCCACAGGATGGACTGAAGCGGACGCCACGAGCCAATCCCAGACAATCCAGCGCCGCGTGAGCGTCACGTAGCCTTTAGCCTAGTCACGGCAGGCGTTCGCAGTTCTGGATTGGCTGGGATTGGCTAGTAGCGTCCGCCACGGTCCGTCGTAAGGTCGTAAAGTGTAAGGGGCAGCTGGCTTGGCTTGGCTCGGATGACCGACTGGCCCAGGGTCAAGGATGATTTGCAGGCATCGAGGTGTTTAGAAGCACCGTAGCACGCTTGTCGGCCGAGGGCGGTGTGGTCTTGGCGTTCTTCCTTCGAAGTCGTAAAAACATGACAAGTGACACGACGAATTTGCTGGCACGGGATTGGTGGAGGATCGGTCCTGATTGATGACGGGATGATACCGTCTGTTCATCGGAACATGGAGCCAGCCTTGAGATTTTGGTGCTGGAGAAAGCGTGACAGGAAAAGGGCGAGAGAGAAAGGCTGTTATGACTAGCGTCGGACCAGTTATTACAGTAATGCCGGTGCTAGAGAGAAAGAGACGCTGACTGAAATATTCTGAGCACACGGCTCCTTGAGGGAGGCGGCGTCGCCGTTGTTCTTTTCGGGGAACCGCTTTCGATGTTCGTTCGGAATACGGGGTTGTAAAAGTTGTGTAGAGGCTCGAGAGAGTACGACGGCGCTATTCTCTGAACGGTCGTATATGTCGCGCGCTGATGGCGGTGTTTTGTTTGTGGAAGAAGCAGTATTTTAGGATTTGCGAAATAAGCAAGTGGAGAAATGGGGAAAAAAAAAGGCGATATTTAACGAGACTGTTTTTGACCACACACACAGAGAGGGGCACTTTAGGCTTTGGAAACTAATTTCGTGAAACCAGACTAACAAAAAAAAAAAAAAAAAAGCTTCGAGCATTTTAACTTTTTCTTCGAAGCATTCGAAGCACCGCGAGATAGTGCTTCGAATGCCGCGTGGCAATGAGTTCAAGGAGAAACTTGGCACGCTGCATTCGAACCACGGACATTCCGGTGACTCGTGTTTGCAGACTGTCTTTTGCATGATCTATGAGAAGTGTGACCCCGGCTTTATTTCGCAGGCTTGTCTTCATCCCAACTGGGTTCAGTTGCAGACGATCGATTATGATAGGGACTCGAACGAGCTGACGAATCTTTCGGTTGTCCCAAAATCCAGCACGCGCTTTGCTACCTTCAATGACACTTCGGCGTCTCGCGAGCCTTGCTTCGCCGTTCTCATCCTGCCAGTGACTACAATATTATGGTCATTGATGGGGCTAGAACGGCGCACGGAGGTCTTTCAGTTGTCTCACCTTCAGCGAGAGCTTCCTACCTCCGATAAGAGTCCGGCGAAGTCAACCAGTGTCTGCGAGAGCTAGGCCGGGCTTCCTAAAGAGACGTCCTGTTGTTCTCATCCTGCCAGCGAGTGTATTTTCTAGAGTTCACCTTGCGCATCCGAATAATGCGTACGAGCGGTCACGGTCTCAGCTCCGATGCCTCGGTGCAAAGATCCCCGTGTACCGTGCGAACTAAAGATGCATTGCCGCGACGATGATGCCCACAGCCGGGCACTTTGCGGGCGGCCAAAATCTCCGGTTGCTGCGTCCCGCCTCCACGTTGCTGCGGTGGGAACGCTATCGGACTTGTGGATCGTGCACGCCACGGCCAGGCCGACCCGTGCCCCACCGCCGGTGCGGGCCCAGACGCTGTTCGACCGACGCGAACAACTCTGATCCTATCGGACACTCATAGACCCGTTCGCGCCGGAACACGTTCATCGTGTTGCCCGCAACATCTGGGCGCCCGCCATCGAGGGCTCTGCGCGTACGACACAACAGGCTTCGGGCCACACGCCAGCATGAAAATGTAGCGAACGCGCGGCGAACATGGAGGTGCGACTGGCTCGGCGAATCTCGGAACTTTGAGTAAAATTCGACGAAGTTCCAACTTGCGCACAGCGTTGCCCGATTTTAAATCATTTACACTTAAACGCCATATCAAGGGCATTACAGAAAAAGGGAAAGGGGTGGTCTGCATGGTTCAAATTATACAGTTATTAAACAGATTATTCGGATGAATAAAGAAAATAGAAAAAAACAGTATGCAAAAAAACAGACCAGCAAGAATATGACAATTTACGGAGTTTTAAAACTACACCCTCGTATCTAAAAATATACGTAGCTAGATTAATTTTTTTAAATTATAGTTTTTAAGTGATAGAATGGAATTTGGCAGGCTGTTCCAGTCAGCGATTGTGTGGAGGAAGGAGTGATTGAATAAATACGTCTGTGCTACCGGATAAGCGGGCGGTGTTACTATAGAATTGCTTACTCGGACAGATGGTCTGAGGGAGGGGAGTACGTAGTAGGGCATCGTGAAGTGGGGGATGATAATAGATTTCGTGAAAAAAAGCTGGTAGACTGGAAATTTGACGGCGAATTTGTAGTGGCGGGAGGGTTATATGGGATTTGGAGAGCGGATATACACCGGAAGTGCAGTTACAATCGGATAAGATAGATCTTGCTGCTCGGTTTTGCACTGCTTCGATGTTGTCAATAAGATAGACTTCATGAGGGTCCCAGGTTGATGCGGTTAATCAAAGATTAATCAAACAAAAATTTCGAACGCCATTTTTTTTTTTTCTAGACGTGATGGAGCCGATTTTTCAAGAGTGCGGGTGCATTAGTTGCAATGATTTGGGTTTCAGACTTTTCGGTGCGCGATTGATTTAGCCGTTTGCGAATAAACTCCCAAAGACGACGGGCACCATGACGGCGCAGTATCGGCGCTGCTTGATATTGAAATAGAAAGTCGCACAGTCGGGCCGACCGCGCGACTTTCGGTCAGTCAAGTTTCGGCCGCTGAACTTGAAACCCGACTTCTGCGGCCTCCCACACGCCATTTCCGGGGCGTGGGAAAAAAAAATGCTTCCCGCCGCCGGGAGAAGGACTCAAAGAGTTTAACTCGAAGATGCCTCTATCTCCTCGCACACCTCCTGTGTGGCATGTGTGCACGTGTGTGCGTTCGTGTGTGCATAACGAGGAGGGAGAGCACTCTATACGGCAGTGTGTAGGTGCGTTCGCGAAGACGAGTGAGGTGCGCGATGTGTGTGTGCCTGCCCGTGCGCGTTTGCTTCCGCTTGGACTCGACGTTTTTATCTCGGGGGATGATTTGTGGACGGCGTTTTCGATGATAAGCGTCTCCACCCGAGGAAGATGGACGAGTTTCTCCTCTGAGCCGCCGCCACCGAGTGGGCGTCCGCCCGGAACAGGGCCCGTGATCGTGATTCGCACAACAAAGCGCGGCCCTTGCTTGCCCCTCTCCTTCCCCTGCAGCTCCGATCTGCGTCCTTCTTGTTTCTCTTGTCGTTTGTTTGTTTTTTGTTGTTGTTCGCGATGTGCGAGACCGCAAAGGTGTGAGAGTAGAGAGAAGTCTCGGAGCGATGAGACACGTCGCGATGCCGAGCACGACGTTGTTTTGTCCTTGGATCGACTAGATGCGCAATCTTCGCCGTGAGGAGCAGTCTTGCTCGCTATATTGGAGAACGATTTTGATCCCGGACAATTGCTGTTTTCATTCGCGTAAGTCACAGAAGAGAAGTAACTACGTCGAAGTTTGAGCCACAGGCTCATGACGTTTTTCAACCTTGTACAAAGAACCAAAAGTAACCGTTACCCGAAAAAAAAAAGAAAAGTGTTCGGTTAGTCTCCAGTTGCTCGACCTGAAATGTACTTCAAAGTGAACTTCCCGAAAACGCCAGAATGGAAACCGACGTTGCGTTAACGAGCTTTTACGGCTGAACAAAAGCTGCTCGTAATAGTAATATTCACGCGGCACTGTAGCTTGAAGCACGCCGCACGCGCTCTTAGCAGCGAGTTCCGTTGGAGTCTCTTAAACGTTCCGACAGAGCCCGTACGCCATGGGGTGCCCGAAACGGCGGAGGCCCTCGAATTACCTCACTCCCAAGGGCCGGAGCGAGCGAAATTGTAGCGTCGAGTCAGCAGCGGAAGCCGCCAACGCGGACAGTCGATGCTTCCTTCGGTGGACAATGATTGATTAGCCTCGTCCGGGGAGTGTTTGAAGCGATCGTAACGATCTCGCTCGGAGGGAGAGAGGGAGGAGAGTGTATACGATAGACATTCCATGCTCTCTCTCTCTCCCCAGCCTCCTCTTCGTTCTTCGTCTTCATCGACATTTGATTTCGGGCCCTCGAAACAATTCCCGAGGATGGGCTGACGTATATAGGGCCACTAAATAAGCTATACGCTTTAGAGTAACCACACTTATCAGCCATCTTGGTACTTAAAATCATGGTTGCCAGTTATCTGAAGCTTTTATCTGAAATCTAAGGAAACGCGTTTCCGTCCTCCAGAAATGTTAAAACAGTTCGCGATAGAGCAAACTAAACATCGCCCGAGCTTCCTAAACACAGTGCCTAAAGATGAAAAAAGTCTCCTTTTTGAATTGTGACGATCGACAGTTGCGTCTAGCTGGCTCTGCATGCACTAAGCATCAAGATGGCGGCGCCCAGTAGAAGATTAGGTGAAAACGTAAAAAAAATATAAAGTAATTATGTTCAGTTTCTGCATGGACATAATATTCCTTAAAGGGATACTTCAACGATATTTGAAATATTCCCGTCGTGTTCAAAAATAGGTTGAATATGATCCACAATATCCGTAAATGACAATCGCACGTTTGTATTTTGATCCTGGCGGCTGTATTTTTCGTTATAAACGGCCCACTCTGGCAAGCGCTCGGAGAAGGCCCAGCTTAGAGCACGTGACATCCAACGCAATCGTGACGTAGGTCGTCTCAAGACGAGCAAAGCTACGGCGAGGCTGACGTCGAGAGGATGGCCTAGTCGTTCCAGCCACCGAAGCGGCTGCTTTTGTACGAATTTTGAGTGACGGGTTAATCTTCTATAATCTTCTAGGGGGACAATAGCGACTTCTGCGACACACAAAAGGGATTCTCGGAAAGAGGGGAGTTCCTCCTTCCCCCCTTCTCTCGTCGTGGCCGGAGACGAGACAACCTCCGTCACTAGCTGTCAAGGTTCCTAGGCGAGCATTACAAACGAGGCGTTAGCGACATCCACCAGGTGCTCTTTGCTAATCGTTTAATTCGTTTTAAAATTCCTTTTCGAGACTTTTTTAACAAGATATTGGTATGTTCCATGTGATACTGCTCTTTTGAACACACATAGACCAAAAAATGAGCGCGGAAATTTCGTTGTAGTATTTCTTTAAATTATAGCGCTTATGCACACCTGTAACGTCAAAAGAGTAACACGGGTTAATTCACAATTAAAAAAAAGTAACTCAAAAGTACCGTGCGTTACTTTCTATCGGTGGCGGTAACGCGTTCCTTTTATTTTTAAGTAACGTAGGATGGTAACCCGTTACCTTTATTTGCAAGTAACGTGTTTCGTGACATTTTTTTTCGGTCACGCCTGCAACACTGTACTACAGTTACGAAAGAGTCACCGAGACAACTGTTCTATCGCGTAAGCCACCGATAGCATGAAATCACGAAAGCCACAAGAAACGAGCACAAATCGCGAAAGGACCTGTACCGGTCAGTTCAGTGTTTTCCCGCTAGGTGCCGTCTACTCCACTGAAGCAAATCGGCGACATAGGCAAGCACTGAGGACGCTTGGAAAAAATCGTGTGACCTTGCAAGTATAGGAGAAATACCGCAAGTGCAAGATACAAACGCAAGATACTGTGGAAGTAAAAAATACAAGCCCATGACTGCAAGGTGATGGCGGACATCAAAGATGCAGGGAAAAAGGCCGTCGAAAAGTTCTGGAGATATTTGGGATCTTTGTCTGGCCAAGACAGTACTCCAGAACTGCTAGATTACGATAGCGGGTATCCAGTTCAGAAGAACGGACAACTCCTTGAGACGCAGCTTTACATTCTGTTCGGAGTTGCGGATGTAGAAATTTCCTCAGAAAACTGGAAAACTCAGTTCCGAATCATAGAGGACGTCCCATCGTCAGCATCTAATGATGAATTTGTAATACTAGTGGGGCGAGTGCATGTAGACCGTGCACTTGCGCGGTTGAACGACAGCACTTCTCAGGGCTTAGACGGAATGTCGACTAAGGTGCTGAAGAATTTGAGACTCGATTCCCGCGCGCAAATGGCACACCTGTTCAGCCGCACAGTTTGCGGCGATGAACCCATCCCAAGGGACTGGAAGCGTGGCCGAGTCACATTCATTCCCAAGAAAGGCGGCAACAAACAACATCTGCGTGACTACCGCCCACTCACTGTCACAGCTGTAGCCTACAGGGTGTTTGCAACCATCATTAATTGGCGCACCTCATATTGGGCCGAGGGTGGTGGTGTTCTCACCGAGCTACAAAATGGTTTCCGCAGTGATCATCGACTGGATGGCAACTTGTTCACCCTGACCCAGTGCATTGAGATCGCTCGGTTGGAAAAGCGGAACCTTATCTGTTGCTTTTTGGACGTTGCTAAAACTTACGACAGTGTTTCACATTCCTTGCTGATCAAGCGGCTCCAGCAGCTCAACATGCCGGAACCTTGGGTGGAGCTAATAAAGCGGCTATATGATGGAAATCAAGTTATAACAACGTTCAACGGAGCCTTTTCTGGTGACGTTCCGGTACGTAGGGGGTTACGTCATGGTTGTCCGTTATCCCCCGTTCTGTACATGCTCCAGCATGGAGAAGGTGCTTGAACACACAGGTATTGGCTTTACTCTGCGACACATGCAACACGGAGACATGGTTGAATGGCGGCTCCCCGGGCTCGCTTTCACAGATGATCTAGTACTGATGGCCGACAACGTCTCAGATATGAAGAAACTGCTGATCGCCTTCGAAGCGGAAGCGGCTCGGTTTCGACTGCAATTGAATGCCAACAAGTCGGCCGTGGTGCTTTTCTCCGGGCAGGGCGAGGGCCTTGAATCCCTCACCATCCAGAACACTGCGCTTCCTGTTAGTAGCCGATACAGATACCTTGGAGTGACCCTGACCAGTGAAGAAGACCTAGCAAAGCACCATGAAATTTTCAAGGCGTCAGCGCTGAGGAAGCGAAATGTGCTACGTCGAAAGAGCCTTTGGTACTGCGATCGGTATGTATACAACCCGCGAACTTTGGAAAGCTGTGGCTGTACCAGGCTTGACTTTCGCAAATGCCGTTATATGTGCCCCCAGCGAGATCCGAGAATACCTTGAGCGGTGCCAAAGGGAAATCGGACGTCAGGCACTAGGATGCCATGGAAGAGTCGCAAACGAACTGGTCCAAGGAGACCTTGGCTGGTCCTTCTTTGAGGCACGGGAGGCCAGCAGCAAGTTGGAACGCCCGATTGCGACGCATGAATGGAGATCGCTGGGCGCGGCGGGTTTTCGTGTACAATCACCTAAGAGGCGCGCATACAACATGGAGACGCCGTACCATCCGACTGGGGACGAAATACAGGGCTTTCTCAATGTCCGACGAGCCTCCGACAAAAAAATAGTGGGTTGCCAAGGTGAGAAAGAAAATTAAGACCGTCGAGACGAACCGGTGGAAAGCAGACATGCAAGAACACTCAAGCATGCACCTTTACGCGTCTTTCAAGACCGCCATTGCTCCAATCCTCTGGTGTGGTAATACGCCGAACAGCAGGCTCCTCGCTGAGGCCCGAAAGGGCGCCTTGCGTACTCGCCAGTATCGACGAAAGTACGACAGCAATGTGACCGACACCCTATGCAGTGCTTGTGGGGAAGTGGAAGAAACTATACATTACTTGGTTCTTGAGTGTCCGGCACTTGCACCGGCAGCAGACGTCAGCGCTCGCATCGAGCAAGCCCTCGGGTTTACCGAGGAGAACACGTATGTGCAGTGCTCGAAGCGGAGACTCGAGGCCTGGTGGGCAGTATATTGTTGAAACTAGTAAATACACTCCGCTTTCTAACCTTTTTTTTATTTTTATTTTTTTGACGTGTCTATTTAGTAGACACCCGATTCAAAGGGGAATCGCCACATAAATACATACATATATACATGCATACATACATCGCGAATAGAGAGAAGGGGACGGAACGCATCTGTTCGAAGGAACTTCGTGTGGACCCATATTAATCAACGTAAGCTGCCTTCCACTGCATAGATCCGATTTCTCGATGGAGGCGCGCGTTCCTAATAGTTGCAAGGAGAGGGGGCGGGAGGATCCGTAGGTACGTTTTTTTTTTGTTTTTTTTCGCTTGCTCGACGCGCGAAGGGAATGGTATCTATGCCATCAGATCCTTATTTGTGTCGAAATGCCTCCTCTTTTGTTAGGTGTTCACTCCGTAAGGGCACGATGGAGAAAGCTATATAGGTGGCGCAAGCCGCCACCCAATCAGCAGGGCAGAGCCAACTCCATCCGTCCATCCATGCTATCGCAATATCCGTGCACTATGCACTTGATTACATGGGGGATGCCGGCGAACTTCTTGCCATATTACCGCGGATGTCACGATTCCGATATCGGCGTATTTATTCGTAGCATTAGGTCGGCAGCTGTGGCACTGGGGCGTGACGAAATGTGGCTGGTGTTATTTTCATCGCCTTTGTTATTAAGTCGACGATTTCAAGACCGAGGAAATGAGACAGTTCCGTTAATTGTTTATAATAATCTTGAGGAAGTTGGTTGGGCCTATTGGGGAACAAACATCAGATAACCGCTCTAGTAACATCAGCACCTGGTGGATGGATGAATGCCCGGCTGAACCTTCGAAATTAGGCGGCGGCTTGATTCACTTATACGCTGCTGTTAATAGCAATAGCGAACATCCACCTAATCTACAACGCAGACACAAAAAAGGCCGGAACGGGTGTTTCAGCTCATATTGTCCGTGAAGATGCATCACAACAAGGGTTCATCTCGATATCCTTCTGGCGGTACCGGCTACTCCAGCTATAGAGAATTGGCACTGACCAACTTATCTAAAGAAAAGTAAGTGTTCTCATTGCACTATCATTTCCCAACAAAGAAAAAAGTTATTGTGCTGTAATTTTGTTTAGACTCGGGAAGTTAAACACCCGCAATGAGCCTCATAGTGTCACCGCTGTAGATGATAAATTTAGCCAGTCGTGCTTGTATCTACGCACGCCGGTACGATGCCCGTCCAGATCGAAACGGGCGAGGGTGGGCACTGAACTCGGAATCCCTGAGTTCCGCAGCGCGAGCCTTCGCTCCACGTGCTCCGAGCTGGTGTGCGCCAACACACTCGGCCACCGACTTCCCCGACGTCGTTTAGTAAAGACAGCAGACCAAAGCATAAATAAGCTGCATTAAATCGAAATACGCGAAAGTTTATCGACTCGACATGCCGATCCCCCATCAAAACGAGACCGTAACACAATAGAAACCGGGCGGAGTCGGGCCCTCACAAAAGTGTACAAACAAATAAAACGCAAACAAAACCCAAGCCAAGCTCAGGGAAGAGGACAACGAATACATCTATCTCTATCTCTTCGTGAGCCACGTCACAACAGCCGCAACAATAAAAACAACAACAAGAACGAGGATAACAGCAACACTGAACACCAGCAACTCCAACAATACCAACATTGCGTCTGGCCCCCATTGTTCCTTCCGCGAGCCGGCTCACTCGGAGCACTCTCCGATTGGTCCGTTTAGGAAAGCACGGAACGAAGCGAGGGCGAGGGTATGTACGGAGCGGACGCTAGGGGTCATCAAGGGGGGAGCGCTGCTCCGGTTCGAGATTAACATCTGCCCCCTTTTTTGTGTGTGTGTGTGTGACTGGCATCGGAAGAAGCGGCCGGTCGGCATTTTTAGCCGAACGCAGTTACGAAACTGAGTCTGGCTCTTCTCGGCGAGCCGTGAAGGGAGCCGGCCGGCGGCCGATCGGAATCTATTATTTCTCTCGGATGCGTAGTTCAATCTTGACACCCCCCCTCTCCCCTCCGTCTCTTCTTTGGGAAGCCTAGAACTGCTACACGCTACACTCTATTCCACTTTACGATGAACTGAAGCGGACTCTGCGAGCCAATCCAAGCCAATCCAGCGCTTTGAACGTGTCACGTGATTACACGCTATCCCCCCCTCCCCTTCCCCAAGGTCACGTGACACTCAGGCGGCAGTGGATTGGCTCTGGTGGCTTCTAACGTCCCCTGCGGCCCATCGTAAGGTTAAGCATAGGACAAGGGCTTGAAAACTGTCGGAGTGTGTGTGGTACCTAGCTGTTTTGTTGTAGCGTTCGTGGGGGGGCTCGGGCTGGTTCCGATTCGGTCGCGAAGTCTTAATTGCCATCTTGTTTGAGGGAGAGAGAGAAATGGGGGAC
The DNA here is from genome assembly GCF_016920785.2 of Ixodes scapularis. Classification (NCBI taxonomy): domain Eukaryota; kingdom Metazoa; phylum Arthropoda; class Arachnida; order Ixodida; family Ixodidae; genus Ixodes; species Ixodes scapularis. The sequence goes on from NW_024609882.1 coordinate 36,516,830, forward strand.
GGGGTTTTCTGCGTGTTGCGGGGGAGGGGGGAGAGGAGCTCTTTTCCTTCTCTCAAGATTAATCGCGTCCTGTCTTCGCTAGTCTGTCTAATTAGGGCCATCTTCTTAATACGCCATCCTGTGAGAGTACCCCCTTTTTCTTTCACTTTTTTTTGTTTTGTTTTGCTCTCCTTTTTTTGGTTCCTGTTATCTATCCGTTACTGCTTCCTCCAGATGTGTTTTTTGGTAATGTGTTTCTCTGGTGTCCCGTTTAGGGAGTTTATCCCCCTTTTTTTACGACTTTATATCGTCGTATCTTCTCTCCTATCCTTTTCAGTCAGTCCAGCTTCTCTAACAAGAAAAACAACGCAAAAGCCTTTAAAACGAAAGAAAGAAAAAAAAGGAGGTTAAGTAATCCTTCTGTTCAATTGTTTCTCTCTCAAGTTCGAGTTAGACTTCCTTTTTTAAAGACTACTTGTCTATTAGATTCGATGCCTGCCTTAGTGAAGACTTAGCATGTGCTGCACATCCTGCTGTTTTATGCGTACATATTGTTCCTATACGCGCGCTACTTACAGTAAATGATTAAGCAGTTTTAACTTTAAAGCCGAACCGAAGAAGAGTTATTCGATTTGCGTCTTGGGGGGGGGGGGGGGGGGAGAGAGAGGGGGGGGATTTAATGTTTCTTTCACTTCCCGCTTTGTTCTATCGGTATCTTAAATACGTTTGGAGCGGCGCTTTCTTCTTCGGATAGGTACTGCTTGCATTTACATGCACGGCAGTCTGAGTGAACTTGGCGACTTGGCTCACGAAGTGTTCTAAAAGGCCGCGAGGAAGTAAGTGCCCGCCGTTCACCGAGAAATGTTAAGAGTTTACAAATTCAAATGAGGGACTTTGGCCCCTCGTGTTTAAATTTATCTTTACTGCGCGGGCCGCCTCGACTTACCGGAATCCGCTTTTGGTTCGATTGCTTCGGCGTTTATTTTATTTCTACATTTTTTTGTTAGCGACCTTTGCGAGTCTTGCGTGTTCCCGCGTGCCAATTCAGAATGTGCGCCGTCGTCCTTTGCAACGAGTTTGGCAGTTTCGATAGATTGTCATTTGCGTAAAAAGTCCCTTTCTGTTCTCCGTCGTTTTTGTTTTTCTTTCTTTCTCTTCGGCTTTAATGTTTCAAGGGGCGAAAGGTAATTTCGATTGAAGTGCATATTGGGAGCCTCAGTCTTTATATGTATAATTTATCCCAAATGAGGACGTCGTTAGCGAAATTTCGCTCTCGCTTTGTTTCCCGCGTTATAATCACTGACAGAACTAGAACGGCCAGAGGACTCTTCCAGCTACCTTCGGCAGCCCTTCGTCGTCTTTTGAGCCTCGAGCGAGCACATGCAGCTAGTGCAAGGCGGAAGCGAACGAGCACGTGCTGGAAGCTGGGCATCCGAAAAGGAAGCCCACCGTTCTCGCTCTGTGAATTACTATAGTCCGTTCCAGCTCAAGAAGGTAGGGCGAGCGAAAGGAAGGCCGGGGAGGAAGAAGCAGACGGAACGCTGGAGGGAGGAGGAGGTTTCCCCCTCTCCTCTCCAGCGTTTCGTTTGCTTCATGTTCCCCAGCCTTCCTTTCCCCCGATACCTTCTTGAGCTGTAACTTACTGTATCTAGATTTTTTTTTTTCGTTTACCCTTGCCCCTGGTTACGTATAGTTTCTATAATATGCGATATGTGGGACAAAAACGGCAAGAGGTTCATTCAGCGGAAATCGAGGGACTACTTTTTGGGAACCGGTCAACGCACCAGGCGGAGGCGGGTTCCGAGCACCATGTCTTGTTGAATGTTAAAGGAACAGAAGACGGCCGACAGCTCGAGCACCTGGGCTTAGAGTATACGAAGAGAAGACGTTCTAAGGAAGAGATGGCGGATCCGGCGACATAGAACGCTAACCAATGTAAATACCGTATTTATAAACCCTTATGTTACCGCTCCGAGGCAGGTCGGACTCGTGCGTATTCCATTAAACAGTTCAGGCGAGACCTTATCGAGATCGAAAATCGTTCACTTTCTCTCTTTCCGTTCGATTGAGCGACCGTGAAACGGAGTGAGTCCTTTTTTAGAAGAGTTTGGGGAACGAGTTGAATTCAAAAATGGGCACACGAGCGAAGTTTAAGGGGAATGCAGTGGAGAAGTTAGGGACTCTAGGTAGAAGGGAAGGAGAGATCTCCCCTCACCCTTCTTGGACAAGTTGCGGACTTTTGGTAGAGGGAAAGTAGAGGGCTTCCTTCTTTTCTAACTGCTTGTGGCCTTTGAATTCTTTTCGCGTTTTGTTTTCGGCTTGAAGACCTATTTTTCCCGCCTAAAGATAGCAGTAGAGCATTAGAGACTTTTAGTAGGTCGTTCCGATACCTCCGATAACGATACCCAACAGCCATACGATGCACGCACAAAAGCGACGACGGAGCATTGGGTATCGTTATCGGAGCCATCGGAACGACCTACTAAAACTTCCTAATACAGTGCAGTCCACTTATAACGATATTGAGAAAACCGCAAAATCCAATCGTTATAGCCGATTATCGTTATATCTGGATCAAATCAAATCTAAAAAAATAGCGATCAAATCTAAAAAATTTGATCGCTATAAGCGATATATCGTTATATCTGGTATCGTTATAAGTGGATTACACTGTAATTGTAAAAAAAAATTATATTATATATATATATATATCCATGTGTTGTGAAACTTGACGGCTCTGTCTTCGACGGGTCGTGATTTTGATAACGCCTTCCTCGGATGCCGACGCGTTATTAAACGTTGAATTAAAAGAACATAAGAATAGAATCCGCAGTAATCAACGGAATGTTTTTTTTTTTTTTTAATTTTTATTGCTTGGCGGGTTACGAACGCACCTTGCAGCTGGGAACTGCATTCCGATGACGTTCATAAAACGTATCCTGCGTATAGACCACTTGCCTTCTGCGCGCAGCCATATTTGTCCACTAGGCTGCGGAACACGTACGTGCCGAGTATAGATACTAGATAGACCTTTCCCGTGTAGTCGTCGCGATATTGAATTGTGGAACTTCAAGAAAACATCGCTTTGCACTCGCCTCGTAACTATACGGAAGGTGTTCACGATTTTCCCGCGACTTTCATTCTTGTTTTTCCTCTTCTATATTATTTCACTCAATCCAAGTTGTAACGTCTTGCTCATTTTTTTTTTTTTTTCGTTGCCCATATTGGGTTACCGGTTGTGTGAGCTACGTGGCTGGGGGGCGATGGTAAATAGAAAAGGCCCGTACGCAGCAGGTCGCTTGTGCGAAATATCCGGCGCTGCGCCGCAGATGCGCCTGCCACAACTCGGAATTTCAGCCCGGGTAATAAAAAATGTACGTGCAGTCAACCGTTAAAATAATTTTTGATTGCGAGGTCAATATATTTTTCTTTAAATTCCATAATGGAGATTGTTAGCCAGATACGCACAAAACAACGCAGTGCACATCGATGATATTGCTAACAGTGTAGATATGCACAGATAGCTTCCACCATTAGAGCTAAACTTGCGTGCGACTCAAAAAGTTCCGAATAATATATATATATATTTTACCAGAATGTATTGATATAATGATGCCCGTTCTTCAATAAGTGATGACGATGATTATGATGATAGTGAACCGGGCGCCACGATCGATAGCATCTACTTCGCGAAGTCACAACCGCGCGCCGAAACGTTCGAAAAACCCGTGTGACTATATCCGGAGAGCTCGCGCACCGAAGCAGCCGGATGTCCGCACTAAAAGGAGAACGTGATATTTCGGTCGCCGCGTCGTAACCGCTTCGTCTGTCGTCGATACCGTCGCCACAACTACTACCGTATACGTTCGGGAGGTACCCGCGTGGTGGTAAGACACGTGGGAACGCGGCCGATTGCCGCCCGGCGGATTTTCGACAATCGCTGACACGTTTAGTGCTCGTTTTGGAAGAACGGTTACCAAGTCGGGGGAGGCTCACCGAGAAGAAGGCAAACGCTCGCATGTGCCGGTCGTCGTGTCGAAGACTCGATGGTGTTGACGGCTTCGCGGTTGCTCGCGCCTTCTCCTGGCACAGCTCGTGAGAGGGCGAGGGGGAACGGACGGAGAAGTGTTTCGTGCTGTTGTGTAGTTTCGTCGCACATGTGTTCCTTTCGCCGCGCATAGAGTCACGTGACTACGCCGGCTGTCAACGTCGACTGACAAATGGAGGAAGCGATAAATTCCAGGCCGGGGGAGTGCGTGTGTAGCGAGCGAAGCTGGCAAACGAACTGCCGTCTAGAATTGAGCACAAACAATGGCTTCTATCTTCCGTGGGTGCCCTTCCCTTCCCCGTTGTTGGTTTTGTGTGTGCTGTCTTCGTCTGCTGCTCCGGGATTCGGAAACTACGAGATTGGGCTCGAAGGGGGCTGCGGGAATGATCCGAAGATATGGACTCGGCTGACGGGGGAGATGAATTATGATTTGGACGACCGAGTTTCTCGTTCTCGCCGTGTGCCCCCCGGTTGTTTATATATATATTTTTTGTGTGTTTTCTTGGGGTGTTGGGATTTGTTGTTCTGTTTTGCAGGAATAGGTTCTTCTTCGCGGGGAGGTGATTTGTTTCTGGGCTGTCCCGAGATTGGACAGATTGATTCTAAAGAGGGTGTTGAGTGCTGCGGGGATGAGGACGGGTCGGATGTTGGAAGGAAATGGATGTGTGGGAGTTGGGTGGGGCTGCCGGGCCCTTTTTGACCTTGCGGAATGTCCGGGGCAACAGAACAGTGTATCAGAAGACACTTCAGTCAATGTCACGTGGTAATGTTCCTCGAGAACTTATACATTGCTCGAGCGAAAAGAAACTCTTAGCGTACGCTTTCTTATTCCCGTTCCTCCGTTTCAGGGTTTCGCCGCCAGGCCGCTCCAGATTTTGTCGTTCGCCCTAATAGGCGTTGGATCCCTTCCCCGCTTCTGAGCATATCCGCCACTAGGGAGCGTCGCCTCATCTGGAGAACCGTGCCAAGCGACAACTGTCTGTTTTTTTTTTTTCTCGCTCCCCCTTTCCATTGGAGAGAAACAATAGAGTGTAAAGTTGAAAGACTGATTAATCGCGCACACCGGCATGCACTTGCGTACAACGAACTTGGCTTTTGCGTTTATTCAAAGTTGACCAAAGTGGCTGCTCCCTAGCCTTGAAGTGTCGAATGAATGCTGTTTTAATTGCAATATAGCTTCTTGCTTCCTCGAAAATTGTGTAAGTGACCATGTCATGCGTCATTTATTCGCTCGCCATAATTTATACTCGTGACTTTCGTGCTTGAGTCACGAAGTGCTTCGTGCGTTCTGTAGCGTCATTCAGTTGTGCGAGATCGAGCCATGAAGTACTGTACTTTATGCGCTCTAGTTCATTTTGTCTGCGACTGCACTTTCTGTCTCTCACATGACCTCCTCCCAAACTTGCGGTCCATCCAGCACGCGCGTTCTGTTTGCGTGTTCGCGGGTTCGCTTACTTCCATGGCACGAAATGAGTTGTTTCTTGCTCTGCCCGCGAGCTGAGAGAAGTTGTTCGAGTGGGAACGCGACACCCCATGGCCCCATGGAACAAGTCCGTGTTTATGTTAGAAGGCACCTCGAGGGGTCTGACGAGTGATGGTTTGCAGGTCGCACGAATCTTGCCAGTTCGGGTTCTATCACGAAACCGGATTCCTCTCCCAAACAGAAGTGTTCCTGCTTCGGTGCATGTTTATAAACGTCTCTCTCGAGTAAGACGAAACCGACGGGCGAAAGTCCGCCAGACTTTCTATTGTGCCAGACGATGACGTGCTTGGGCGCAGCCGCAGCTGTAACCGTCATCCAGTGGTTGAAGTTTCCACCGGCGAAACAAGTTCCAGGCGAAACCAATATTTTGGTAACCTTTATGTCGTGTCCCCTTCATCAATTCGATTACAAGGAGTTTTTTTTTTTTTTTTTTCTAGACACCTGTGTTCTTGTCACGAACGCAGGCTTTTGTGTTGGTTTGTCATCGCCAGTTGCACTGGCTCGACATCTTGGTGAGACTTAGGGGGAGATGTCTTCTGACCGACTTCTTTCTCTCTCTCTTCCACCTTTGGTTGTTTCAAGGTTTTTTCACACCCAGACTCGGGTGTTTTAATAAAATGGTAAACTTACACCAGCTCGCCTGCAGCCTCAATCTGTTTTCGGGAAACACGCGTCAGTAACGCTAGCCTTTATTGACGCTGCAAGAGAGTGTAGCCTGTTCTGAACTGATGTTGCCGGATCCTGAAGTCACTAGATCCCAGAATGTAGCGACTTGAGAACCCACACGCTATAGGTCCCAGGGTGCAGTGGTCCCATTTCGAACCTGAGTGCGTTAGTTTAGACAGCGGGAAGTATATTCGTCCCCAACGAACGCATAGAGAGAGTGCATACAAAAAGGAGGCTAGCAAAGACTTCGTCTCTCTTCGTCCAATCTGTTGTCAGCACCGGTATTGCAAGGGACAATCAGACACTAATCCCGGAAACTTCGTGCTATCTACGCAACCAGCGTTTCTTTCTTGCGTCTAAAGCAGGCACGTAGCCACGATTTCAGCTCGGGGGGGGGGGGGGGGGGGGGGGGGGGGGGGGGGGAGGGCGGGGGCCGCCGCCCATGACAAATTGCAGTATGAGGGGGAGGGGGGAGAGGAGGTCCCAGCAAAATGAAAGATTTCGGGGGGGGGGGGGGGGGGCGGGCTTCATGGTCCTCCCCCCTGGCTACGTGCCTGGTCTAAAGTGAATTCGCACAGAGCACGTTCGCCTATCTGTTACGTCATACGAAAGGTCATGCTGTCGAAACCTGTAGGAGCGAGTACCGTGCCTCGACAGCGCGTGGCGACAAGGCACGACGACATGCAAATTGTCATGTGTCGCGTCGGACGCCTGACACAGACCTCGTCGTGTGGAGCGACGCGGCTCACGTTTATACACTGTAGCTCGGTAAGTGGACGACCTACGAAGAAAGGGTATGCACCGGACGATGACGACGTCCGACTCGTCATGCGGTACGTTTAAAGGGCTGTCACACTGAACATGAATTACGTCGTGCAGGCAACATAAAATAGTTTCCGCCTTTAAAAAAAAAAAAAATCGTATCCGCTTTGGCGCGCGCTGATGATTTCATTGAGGGCTTCAACCACGCTGCCGGGCTCGAAACAGCACGATTCTAGAATGACTCAGACTTGGGCGTAGTTCAACTACTCTACTCAAACTACTGTAGTTTAACTACTTTATCGAGTAACTTGGTAACTTTCAATTACAACTTGATTTGGGTAATTAGTAGTTTAATTTAACTACTTTTTTCAGATAACTTCTACTCAAATTACTAACTACTTTCGAAATTATATAGTGCTAATTTTGCCCATCACAAAAGTTTAAGCGCAGAAATGAATAAGACGCCGGCAGATGAAGTGGCATTCCCTAACAAGGGGCCCCCTTGTTCGGGAAGGCGTCCTTGGGTCAAGGTGGCGACGAGCAGCCAAAACATAACACCGGCACGCACGAACGTAGGAAGAGATGCTTAACAAGCCTTGGTCGGGTATTGATCTAATCCGGTAATGCACGCAGGGGCCGCGTTTCCAGCTGCAACCGTGAAAGACGGGGACATTCCGAGAGTTGTTGTCTGTCTTTAGTGAGTTCTGACACAAGCGGTAGGCTCCAAGGGAGGCGCCACTGGAATGACCTCGCAGCTGGGCGCCTGTTCCCATGGTCGCCTTGTTGTCAGCGCATACGCCTTTGCAAAGCCCGACTCCCCCGCGCACAAACCCTGGCACGGATAATCCGTTCATGGGAGCACGTTCCCGCTTCCAGAGCGACGATGCTTGTTCACGTAATCCTTCGCGTCTTTCCGACCATCCGTGCCTGTGAGACCTCAACTTTGTTAAAAACGATTTACTTGTCAGGCGTGTCAGGCGCGTTAGAATATTGTAGTCGCCGGCGAGGATTGCGAGTTACCTTGGGAGATCCTTTTGTTGGACCGGCGTCAGCGTAGAAGTATACTTCGGTTCATCTTCTGTTAAACCAAAACATTTTTTTTCAGTAGCGGAGCACTAGCACTACAACGGAACGCGCAGTCGTCCGGATGATCTCATCGTCGTGGCGCGAGACTTGAACCCTTGACGGTCCGGTGCACTCTCTCAGCGTGCTCTCAGAACGACGTCGGAATAAAGAGGGGCCAGTCATAACAATCTCAACTTGGCGAAGAAAAAAGGAAAAAAAGAGGAAAGTTTGTTCTAAAAGACCCTCTACCCGAGGCAAACCTCACATGTTTCGTCATGGACACCTAAGATGCTGACACTCGCTTACCCGACCCTGCACAGCCTGTTTCTCAAATTCACCGCTGCCGTTCCATTCAGTGCCACGGTGAAACGTCTATTTAGCTTGGCTGGGGACGTCTTTAGAAGTAAAAGGGGAAAATTCTCGTATCAAGAAGTTTGAAAGTCAGTTGCTTCTGCGAGCGAATAAACTATTTTGGCGAAAACGCAAGCTATAAATAGACTGCATTTATTTTAGGCTCGCAGGGTTTTTCACTGATCAAAACTGCTGTTCATTTTGTTTCCACAAAATATAAAAAAGTAACTTCGAAAGTAGCTTCAAAGTAACTCGCTACTTTTTAGAGTAGTTAGTAGTTTACTTAATTACTATTACAAATGCGTAATTTCTACTCTACTCCAATTACTTTTGGCGTCGATACTCAGTAACTTAACTTAACTACCTTTTTTGAGTAATTTGTACATGTCTGGAATGACTTGAGTGAGTCGTCAGGCGCGCGGGGCAGCACCTCCTGCCACTCCTGGCACTCCTGGCCATCGTCTCGTCCTCGCTTGTTTTCGGGAGGTTCGGGACGGACAACGGCCGCGGAGGCCTCGACTGAGGGGGGATGGCGTCCCGAGTAATAGGTGCCACCCTCTTCCGAGGACGCAAGCGGACGCCCGCTACCTCCCCCCAACAAAATCCCTTCCAAAACGGACCGGAAGTACAAAAAAACCTACATTTCCGTCCGGTAAAAGTCGTGCATGACACAAATCGTGGTGAATCGTGTCCTGCTTGAACCAACCCTTTATGCGGGCGCAGTCACGTCGTGGGACGCGTCGCACGTCTCTCGCTCTTTTGCCCTAACACCATAATTTTATCTCTAGCGACACGGCGAGCAGGCGAACCACGAAGGAAAGAGTGCGTCGCGCGATGACGACGTCCAACTCGTCGTGCGACACGTTTAAGTCATCCGACACGCGCACGACGCGAAATCGGTCGACCATGACATTTGCAAACATCGTGAGTGGAGCCTTCCCGTCGTCTTCCGCGGAACCGCGCAGACAAAAACCAAGGGCCAAGAACACATATATAAAAAAAAAAAAAGAAAGGTATAAGAAAAAGGGGGAGCAGTCGTACAAATGGTTACAAGGCTGGTCGCATTACGGCAATGTGTGCGTCGGGGTGTCGGGAAGGGGGGAAGGAAGGTCGGACAATGCGCCCAGAATAGCGGAGCCCTTTTGGCCGCTCATTTGTTCGCCGCCGACATCGTGTGTTCTTGTTCCCCCTCCTGCGGCGGGATTCCTTCGAGTCCGCGATGTGTGTCTATCTACGCCCGCGGCCTGCAGCGTATAAATAAACTCTTCACCCCCGCCGACCGATGGGAGGAGCCGAGGCCGTGACGTCCGACGCCCGACGACAGCTCCGACGTCGCCTTTCTTTCATGGCTGGCGGTCCGCCTCCGTCTGCTTGCTCTCTGTTCTTCCGCGCGAAGAGTGCTCCCGCGGTGTGCGAGAGATGTTACATAGCGTGACAAGAGGCTCTTCCAGACGCGTTGCGTTTTGAGTTTGATCGACTGCGTCATGACTCCTAGCGTTCCCACTACGACGCGTTTCACGTAGCTTCCACCTGGTCGTGACCATCCTTAAACGCTATAGCCGCAACTTCGAAATTCACGTCGTATTACTTGTATGGAAGTTTATGCACTTTTGTCTGGAAAGGACATCTTCTGCTCCGCTGTAGAAGTGATACCCCCAATGCACACCCCTCTCTCTTATTCCTCGTGTGTAACCTGCGTACGTGCGGTAGACTGTAGACACAGCGTTTAGTCAAAAGCATAGGTTGGTTTGCGTGTGCTGTATGCAGCCGTGCGTACATTTACGTGACAAATAAATATTACATAGTCATAGAACATAAATTATTTTTTGAGAAGGATCTTCCGAAGGGAACATCTCTCGAAGCACAACTAAAAAAGAGAAACAAAAAGAAAAAAGAAAATGTCCTATTAACTACATTTTGTAAAGTCACGCGACTTTGGTGCTGTAGAGACGACGTGAGGGTCGCGCAGACCAGCACGTACATACCGTAGCCGAAATGTCGCGTGATTCGAAACAATCGGGCAAGCAGAAACATTTTGTTCCTCCCGAACATTACCGCGCGACAGCCGGCGGCACCCAGGAATCTCTGGGCGTTCCTTTCTTTTGCTATTTGCTGTCCGTTGGCATTCTTCGGACAGTCTTCGAATGGTAAGGCTCTTTCTGTACTTCCCCAAGTTTTCTTGCGTTTTTTTTTTTTTAATCGCGTTGTTGGGACTATCTCCTTCTTTTGCTTTTGGAGGAGAGAGGGAGAGCTAGAGAAAGAGATGAGAGACAAAGAAAGGAGGTAAAAACACAAAAGATTCAAGCACAATCGTCGGGTTAAGCCTCTCATTGCAGGATAACTTTGGCACACGCAAAAAGGAGCAACAGAACCAAAATTTAGTCGACCTCAGCTCTAGTCATTAACATCTGAAGAAATGCAGGGCGTGGCGTGCATCTCATTATCGCTCCTCCACAGCCAATGAGAATGCGGCGTTAGCCGATCACAACGCAGAAAAAACAATCACGAAGCGTGATTTATCAGAGCAATACAATGAAATACATAAAACGCCGTTGCAAGCTCGAAGCCATGTACTCCTCGGAAAAAGCAAAGGACATGCATGCAGGGTGAATAAAAAAAATGTATTCATTTGGTAGCTTTCATACTGCCACACAATGTTGACCCCCCCCTCCCCCCCCCCCCCCCCCCTATCCCCTCTCGTACTTCGGGACTGAATGACTCAGCACTTTTTGATTCGAAGTCGGATTCACGCATGTACATATTGCAAAAGAAGGTAATGCAAATTGGGTCCGGATTTTGTGCCGGGAGGGTGGGCGGCTTTTGTCCGGCAGGGCGTGGGAGTGGCTCGTAAAATCAACTTTACATCGAAATGCGTCTCCCTTCTGGTTCTCTCCAGACGTGGAGGGTCCTTCAGAGCAGCCTCGGGGGGAGAGGAGAGTCCGAGGAGGATTCGAATCGTTCGAAAAATCGAACAACCGCGGTACAAAGACACTCCAGCGTTTGCCCCCTCGTGGGGCTATGGAGAGAGAAGGTTATGAGAAGTCGGGGAGAGTCTGAGCCCCGATGGCTCTTTCTATTTTTAGTTTGTTTTTCTGCCTCTTTTTGTCGACTCGCTGAATGGAAAACGACATGGAATTTTCACAACGGAAAGCTCATTACAACAAATGTCAAGTCGGGGTTTGATGATCGAGGGAACAGGCGGACTTCCGGTTCCATATTTCGGACGAGGCTCGCTTCGGTGTAACCCTAGAAGTTTTGTTGTGAATAGATCGCTTTAATTTAGTTATCTAGCAGTTTGAACCTCGGTTTACACGTGTAATGGTAAGTTGTGTTTTTCCAGTTCCAAGGACGGTACCTCCAAAATATTCATAGAGACCATTTCTGTAATATATCCGTATCTGTGTCAGTCCGGTTAACATCGACAGGTCTATTCCTTCAATCGCAACCACATCTCATCTTCGTGCTCAGGTTTATAGACCTTGTTCCTGCTGCCTTCGAGGGATGCCGCCAGAAATACTACCAGCCAGGAGCAGACCAGTACCTGACTGCCTCAAGGTATATAACCAAGGATAAGTACCAGAACCAGTCCACGGCATGCTCCGTGGACAAATTCCAGCTACGAGACTGCCCCCATGGTTTCCTCCGGGTACAATACTACGGACGGTACCAGGACTCTGTGCAGGGCCCGCCTCCGGGCACAGTACCAAGGGCGGTCCAGGGACAATACCAGGTGGTGTCCAGGGACAATAGCAGGGGAAGTCGCTGGACAGCACCTGGACTGCTTCCAGGGCTTGCCTCCGAGGACAATATAATCGGGCGCAGTAGGAACAGTACTACCTGGACCACCTTTGGCGCATGCTTCTGGGCACACTACCAGGGAATGTCCAGGGACAGTACCTTGGCCAGTCCTGAGACAGTACCTAGACTACCTCGAGGGTTTGCCTCTGGGCATTGTTCGAGGTACAGTTTAGGAATAGTACCATTCATCCTCCAACGCTTGCCTCCGGAAGCAAATACCAGGTAGGACTCCCAGCATGCCTTCAGGGGGCACTACACCGCTGCCAAAACCATGAGGCTTTTCTTTTTCGACGGCTTCCCATTCTTCGAGTCTCCGGTCCGCCGGTTCCGTCGGTGCGGTGTATTTTGTTGCGGTTCTTCTAGACCCCCCCCCCTCCACCCGGGGGGGGGCCCTCCTCGACCGATTAGAAATTCATAAGGGGCTTCGGAAATAATGGTCGGTCCGCTGCGTCAGAAACCGGCGGGGCCGCGCTCATGTGTGGCCTGCTCTAATGGCCGCAGACGACGACGCAGGGACGCCATCGGGGGGAAAGAGCGAAGATTGGGGGACTGGGGCTCGCCGCTCTGTCCGCTGGTGCCCCCCTCCGTCCGTCCTTTTTGTTGTTCCGAGAAGGGGGTCTTCTTTTCGGTTGTTTGTGTAGTAGTATGTGGACTGTTTGGGAACGAAGAGGAGAGTAGGATTCGAGGCTAGGAGAGCGCTCTTTGGGACGGGCGTCGAGAGTGCAAGTCGGGAGCTCGAGATAGAGGACACAAGTGGATGCAAATGAGGGTGGTCCGAAATTGGGGTGGCCTCAAGCGGTGCATAGAACGGAAACGGTGTTTGTTATCTCGTTGTGCATTGTCACTGACCTATCGTGCATTTGACTTTTTGTATCTGCGTCGAATTCGTTTGCTCGTTTTCCGCTTTGTTGGGGACGTTATTATTGTCAGCGTGGAAGCTGATCTCTTCTGACGCGACTGGTTGGTGTACCTGGAGGCGCGGGACAAAGGCGATCCGTCGCGGACTGCAGAGGAACACCGGAGCGTCAGGTACGACATCTTTAACACAGGCCACGCCTCCTTGTCATTTGTCTTAGGTAGGCCACGCCCTCTTGGCGGATGTGACCGGCTGTGGTCACAGCGGCGCGGCATATTGCGACGGCGTTCGTCGAAAAGCGATTGGCCCCTCAACACTGTTAGTCGGTGATGCTACAGCCTCATCGGTCGACCAGCAAGAATGATACATTTTGAGTTGACGACGCCCTGACATTCCGAAACTAGCTCGAGGCTCTAATGATAATGAAACGATTTGCTCGCGGTTGACTTTATTACCGTCCACGGAACGGCGGTAAATGTTCTGAAACACTTATCACTCAGGTAAAAAGTGCTTAGTCGCTGGGCTTTTTATGCATATGCGGTGTATGATATTCCGCAGAAGAGAGCTATTGCGCATGCTCAGAACGCATTTCACAGCCTAGTAGACAAAGGTGGCAGCGCACTGTCAACGATTATCAGAATGGCCTATAGCGATCCAAAGCAGCCTGTTAGCAAAGTTTTAATGGTTGTTTCTAATTTTAACTTTTGAACATCACCGATTGTCCACGAAATACATGATTTCTGAACGAGTCAAACTGCAATAACCAAAAAAGAGTTTTATTTTGCTTTTTTTTAACAATTGGTGTGTATCACCCGACTGGGACTTGGTCCCGAAACGAAGGTTGGATTAGTCGGAGCGCCGTGTTTTGTTGTGACGTTGGTTGTGGGAAATTTATTCGGGATCACACTTGCGCATATTCCGTGAAGGAAACAACGCCGTTCAAGGGCGCGAGATTAAGGTCTAGCAGAACGCGCAGGCTTTAAGAAACGCGCAGACCATTGCTGGTCGGTGGCGCGCTGCTTTTCTTTCTAAAGCCGCTTGACTTCTGCCCATTTTCGTGTTTGTGTCCACACAAATAAACCGTTTAAAGAGGACATAAAAGAAGGAGGAGGAGAGAGAACGAAGCCGGACGCTGCGGCCCAGGTTGGGCGGGTCTCTCAAGATGGCTTCTTCGAGATAATCGAAGCTGGATTTGTGGGATTCGCTGGCCGCCGCCAAGGTTGCAGCAGCACGAAGCGCCTCTGAGTCCATGGGCCTGCGCGTGTGTTTTGTTTGGCGCGACGACCCCTTCGGTGCGGGGAGCCTGGGTTCACGACGAACAGTTTGCGGAAACGCCCCGTGGTTGCCTGCTGAGGAGTTGGCCGACAGGATATCGGGACAAAGAAATGAAGAGAGAAAAAAAGATTTGAAAGGAGAGGACGCGAGAGGAGAGAGACAGCTATTCCTTTGGGTGAACGGACAAAAGCTTTAAGAGGGGGTCACACAGATATCATACAAAAGACAGTCTGCAAACGCGAGTCATCTCAATATCCGTGGTTCGAATGTCGCTCGCCAAGTTTTCTCCTTGAACTCATTGCCCCCTCCGGCTTTGGAAGCACGGGTCAGCGATAACTCGCGTTCGAATCTGTATGCGGACTGTCTTTTGTATAACGTACAAGCAGTGCTGCCCCGGCTTTACAGGACATCAGATCACTGAACATAAACTTATTTTGCATAAGCTTACTGGACATAAACTCAATGAACATTGGCCATAAGCTCACTGAACAGAAACTTACTAAACATAAGCTTACTCGACGTACGCTCACTGGACATAGGCGTACTGGACATACGCTCAATAAACGAACGTTTACAGAATATAAGCTCACTGAACGTAAGCGAACTGGACGTAAGCTGACTGAACACAAGTCCACTGGACATAAGCTCACTGAACGCTCACCGAATATAAGCTTACTGGATAGAAGCGCACAGGACTGTTTATCGAACGTGAGCTTATTGAATATAAACTAACTAGAAACGACTTTACTGAACTTAATGGGCTCACTGAACATGGGCCTTTGTCTTGGATTTATGGTTTTGAATACTGTAGTAGCTGCTGCTATCGGGATCCATTTCGGTAATCGCTGATCAATTATGTATCGGAAACACGAACGATGTGATACATTTCTTCTTTTTACGAAAGCAAGTGCGGATACGCTCTCCAGCGTCGTGGCCTGCGTTCGGCTTATTTTTCTCGTGTAGCGCTTTTCCTGGAACGGACTCGAACGCAATCTAGATAAAAAAAAGTTCCTGGTTAGCAGAAATGTCTCCCGGTTCGTGAGATCAATGGGGAAAAGTAGCGTTTTGCAGACATTCTACAGTGATGCAGCGAAAGTCAGAACGTATATTTAAGAAATAATTATTTTATCTGGTACACATTCACTGGCATAAATAAAGTGTTATGAATATCGGCGCGGCGACCGACTGAAGTGTTTCGCTGATTTGTAGACTTTAGCTTCTTCATAGCTTTCCAAAATCGTGACACATTTCAGAGGATGTCATAAAATAGTAACAATATAATTTATAAAGCATGCGACTTTTTTGGTTTTTATTATTTCGTGAACGATGTTTTCCCGTCGAGAAAGTGAGGGAGAGGAGGAGAAGAGAGCGCGCGGGGACGTCAGAATGCCGAGCTCTGATTGGACAGATTAGAGGGTAGACCTAAAGCTAGCCGCCGTTTGTCTACAACGCACTCGTCGAACGCGACGCGGAACGCCGGCGTGAACCGTTTGACTCTCCTACAAAATGGGGAGGAAATTTGCTCCCCCAAGAGGGAGTCTTCCACCCCGAAACAAACATGGCGAAATTTGCTCCCCCAAGAGGGAGGAAAGTAGCCACCCTTTTCCTGTTAATGGGGGAAGTCTTCCTCCCCGAAACAAACATGGCGGCCCGTAAGCGAGAGCCGGGTCGAAAGGCTTAGCCAACTACACGGCTTTCCACCGGAGTGACAGCGCACGGCGTATATGCCTTTTCGACGTCCTTTTACGTGCACTAAAACACTCCAAATATCCGTATTTTAGCACCTGCACCATACCTTGTACGTGAAAGACGACAGACAGTGTTCGCGTGTGGCGGTACGGCGCCTAGGGCCACGCAGTATGATTGATGTAGCTTCCACCAAATAACGCTCAAAACGGCAAAACAAAAGTCGACAGGCGCCTTTTTATCTACCTCGCCATTCATACACGGACAACAGGAAATATACGAAACGCTGCATTGATATACAAGCGGGTAAACGCACAAACAGACACAACAGCGAGATCAATCACGCACATTCCTCTACGAATGCCAAGTTCAGCCGGTCGCTATACATATGGCAGTCTTATTTTTCTTTTGTTCGAGTTGGCGGGTTATTGTCACTTTTTCCGCGAAAACACGTAGGGGTTGACAAAAAATTACGCATACTTAATATTTCTTTGAAATTTTCCGAGGGAATGGTTTATATATCTCAATCCAGCACATTCAGAAACCACAAGGATTAACTAAAATATATCAATTGACTTTTTTTTTTATAAATCACGCCGAAAATTGAGTTTTAATGATAATTCGTATTAGAGCCTTTAGCAATTATTAAATTTTAGTGAATTATTTAATTACCAGTACGATTATTCTCACATCAACGTCCACCAAGCCCCAAAACACACAGGGAACACGGCACCCACGTAATCGCCACACCCACTTTTTGTCCAAATCTGTTCGATTTAACCCCACCCCTATATTCCCCAAAAATATCACGCACGCCCGGAGAACGGTAATGGGCTACGAATATACCGCAAATGTAGAAATAATTTCCCTATTTTTGAATGTGGGGAACTTACACCTCTATCGAGCCATTGTAAACCGCGAACGCTAAATTGTTTGTCATCCGAACTTCCTTTTTAGTTGTTACAAAGTTGGGTTCTGGGCATCTCCATGGCCTAAGCAAATCTTCTCTACACTCTAAAAAAAAAAAAAAAAAAGTTTTTGAAAGGTTTTTGACGCCCCAAGAACGTTCCTGCTCAACGAATGGTTTCGCCCCAAGCACTATCGCACCATTTCACGCTAGAAAGACAACTGGGCGATGAAGAACTCTTTCGCATCGCGTCTTGGCTTTAGCCAAATTCTTATTGCAAATTCGCAAAAACTCTTTGCCTACGCACGCAATTTCTGAAAAAAAAAAAAAAAAAAATAGCGTACGCTAAGATAGCGCAAACCTCAGTTGGCGTTCGGCGCATGCGCAGTGACGACGACGCAATCCTCTGCGTTCGCAAAGCTTTCGCGTGCGCCATTCCAAAACTGCCTCATAATAACGAGAAATATGGATGGCAACGGCCTTTTGACTCACGTCGCCGGGGCGACGTGCTGGTACGTGGGTCGGGCCGCTCCTTTGATCGCTTCCCCGCTCTGACGCAAACAGTCAAACGTCGGCCGAGGGTACGAGATGAAACGGATGGGGCAGAGGTCGCGACGGAAACGACGGAAAGAACGCATCGCCCCGGGAACGGATACCGCGGCTGCCTTTTACTGCTTCCCCCTTTAACTTTCTTTTTTATTTTATTTTATCAGTATGTGTGTGCTCCTAGGGAACCGTAACGTACCCTGAAGCCAGGTTCTAAGCTCTCGCGGAATCACACTGCTCCACACGAGGTAGAAGACGGCAGGAAAAGGTTCTGTCGTGCTCGGGATTCGTACTCTGCAGGTACATTCAGAAAGCGACACCTATAGAATAAACGAAGCGTGTGCATTAGAGTTTTGACGTCATAAAAGTGAGATCGAGCGAAGAAGCGGATTACACGCGAGTGCCGCGTCGGCGTCCGGTTCGCTCACGCGTCCAATTAGCGCGTCGACGGACGCACGTCATCGGTGTTCGGTCCCAATTGCTGGCTGGGCGCAATCCGATCGTGATGAGGTTTCGTGGATGAAGAGCATATGATGTTCGCGGGCCTCGGTTATTCTAGGCGGTGATGGCTGGGGCGGGGATAAAGCGGCTTCTAATCTACCCAACTGAAGACCGGAGAAATATTAGTTGTTGTTTTTTTTTTTTACGTAAGCCACTCCCGAGTGGACCGAGTGAAATATCGTCATTAATCGACAGAACACGACGCGCGTTTACGAAATGGAAATCGAAGACGACCTCGAAGTGTACGATTCGACAGGATTGGTGTTGTTCTAACAACACAGAAACTATAGCCACTGACAGTTTATTAAGCGCAGGGCGCGCATAGTTCCGAACATCTTATAATCGCATAGCAGCCAATAGGAACGTGGCATTAGCCGGTCGGAATGTCGAACAGCCAATCACGAAGCAAGCAGCGTGATTATTATAAGCCCTGGGTTTCTTAAACTTTCAGTGAATGAGTATCTTACCAGGCCAGAAGGACATTTCACTATTGCACACATCTTGCACTGCCCCTCTCTTTTTCAGATATTTGGTACAACAAAGCCGTTCTTACAACGAGTAAAACAACCACGTTTCGCTACAAATTAAAAAAAAAAAAAAAAAAAATCGGCGGAATGTCCTATAGGGAATTCCGCGTGTCACGTGACGCATATTGTCCCGCTAAATTTAGCGGGTAAAAATGAATGGTTGCATAAGTCACGTGACGTAGATTTCCCCCGCTAAATTTACCGGAGAAACTAGATTGGCATCTAGATCACAAGACGTGAATTTTTCCGTTAAATTTAACGGGTAACTGAATCGGTGTATACGTCACGGGACGTCAATTTCCCGCTAAATTTAGCGGCGAAACTGAACTGATATTAGGGAGTTTTTCGCAGACCATATTTCCCACCTCCGCTACGCTCTCTGGAACGCGGACGCCACTACTGAGCATGCAGAGTCCCGGATCACAAGCGGGGACAGCGGAAACGATCTACGAGAACTCCCTATTTTGGTCACAAGACGTCAATTTCCCCGCTAAATATAGCGGAAAATGCGGGGACCGATGGACGGACGAACCAAATTTTGGGATTGAGGGGTAACGTTTTTTTAAAAGCATTTCAGGCTTAAAAAAAAAAAAAATGTATCAATAAAGAAATGTTGCGAACCGTAGATACGCCTGCGCTCTTTTTAAAAATTATCTTTGATATTTTTTTTTTAATACGCTGAACTATAGTTTTATGACGTCATTCCGGTAAAAAGTAGTGACGCACGTGCCACCAGCAAAATCTTGCTTTCCGCTTCTTTTTTGTCTGTATTTTGTTTTGTATAAGACAAATAGACGGAGGCTTACTAACAGAACCACACACATAGGTATATAGAGGTAAAAAAAAATAAAAATGAAAGCGGCGGTAGGTATAGCGATCGCCCTGCTACGCGGGGAAGCAACTGACAGTACGGCTTCCTGTCCTAAAGTTCTGCCACTGTGAGTAAGACAGATGTTGTAGCGGAAGCGCTCTGTGTAAAACTGAAATGATAAACTAAGAAAATGAGACACAAAAAAGATGTTCTACTGTTTTCACTTGTATCCACAGCCGGGAGACATGATACGAAAAAAATACGTATTTTTGTGTTCTTTTGTAGCCACGATGATGGAGTTTTGAAATCCTATCGTGTTTCCTACCCGCTGACGGCGACCTTCCGACTTTTTTTGTTATCGTTTTATTCCGCGAATATTTTTTTCTTTCGTTAACTGTGCTTTGTTTTTGTCACAGCTGTGAAACGCTTGCGTTCTATATTGATATGCAGCAGGGAACAAAAGAACGTCGCAAAACATAAGCATACATCTGCGATTTGTGTACCTTGGCGAATTGTTATTTTTTTTTTTGCTTTTTTTTGTGCAATGACAAAATATATTGACTTTGGAGACGTTCACCAGAACATATAGAATATGTTATCGCTTACACTGCAGGGGGATAAGTAGTCGCTCTTGAGCCTTGATTATACTCCGTGACAACTTTTCTTGGCAATGCAGTGAGTTCTGGAAGGTACAAGCACGCGTTCCCTTTCCCATTTTGAGCGTTGAATAAAGTTCTGCGCGGGATCTCCTCCTCTCCCCGGAAATGCCAAGAAAAGTTGTCGCGATGAACGTTCGCGATCAATAGCTTTTAATGTGTTTTCTTAAATCTAGCATTAACATTAACACAGGCGAGAACTCGAAGTCGCTAACGCTATATCGTAAAAGTATCCTTTTATCGAAAAACATCTTAGGAATATGCGCAAAACCTAACTTATCTACGACGTACTACAGCTTGCATCAGCAGACTGTTTTTTGCACGCTTCACTCGGTGATGGAAGTTTTCAAGGACCCCTGTCGCCCAGGATAACGTTGAAAGTAACTTGATGACAACCGAGACTATGTTCGACTAATTGTATTCCAACACACACAAAAAAAAAAGAAGGGTTCTATAAAATGGCTTATGTTAAAAACAACTTTCGATGAAATGATGCGCAGTATCAGGAGTAACCACCTGTTTGCGAGGGACTAACGTCAGACACAGACAGTCTAGGCATATTGGCGATGACCTCCCACGCACATGCCACGGAATGCACAAATGATTTGCTCGAGCGAGAGAACGTCCTCTTCCGCTATCACAGCGGGCCGAACGAAAGGGCTATGACGACAAGCATCATCCTTTTTGTGGCCCTTACATCTACCTCGCTCCTCTCAAAATTTGTGTTATATGTTTGTTCAGACGGTAAGAGGTGAGTCAGCCCCCCAAATAAACTCCGCAGCAAATAAATAAAAAAATTAGTTGGCGCGGTTTTATGGTTAGCCTGGCGTCTTGAACGTGCATGACGCAGTAGTGATACACGGCCGCACGCAACGGTACAATGTCCATCCGGATCGAAACGAACTGGGTGGGGACCGAACCCAGAATCCATGGGTTCCGCGGCGCAAGCTTCCGCTCCACGTGCTCCGTACTGTTTCCATGCTCTTTCCAATTCAGCAGAGCGAACGGTGCTTTCGCTCTACTAAAGGGGACCCACCACTTCCCCCAGTACAGTGCTGGCGAAACTGGTGACCGTTCTGACTCGGAAATGCTACTTGCTGATATTTAGATACAGTGACAGGAAGGTCAACCGATATGGATTTTTGGCTGTCGCGGTCTGCTTCAACAATACCGGAGGGGCGGAAACGCGTTCCCTGCGATTTCAGATAAAACTTTAGATGACTGGCAACACTGATTTGAAGGCCGTAGTTACGTATGACTGGAGCAGAGCATAGACTCCGTTCACCGGGTACGAGGAGAATAGCCAACAAGATCGAATCCAATGGCTAAAACTAAAGTGTCGTTACTTCGAAGCGTAGCTTATTTCCTGGCCAAAGGCTGAACGAAAGGGATATGACGACTGGCGTCTTCCTTTCAGTGGTCGTTTCGTCTGCTACGCTCTTGTCTAAACCGCTCGAGCAATTGCGCCCGGCGAGAGAGAGACAGAGAAACGTGACGCCGCGCAACACCCAGCGTGACCGTCCAAGTGGATGGAGGATCAATTGGTGGTGACCTCCGTCGGGAACGGTCTCTCCGGATGAGGTTCCCTCGGGGTCAGAGGAGCTAAGCTCCTTGACCCCCATGGCCATTATACCATAGGAGTCACCCCCTACGCACCTGCCAGCGTTGCGTAGGGTCGCTTTGTGCTTAGGTGCTCGTTACCGCATCGAAGTTGTGTTGTCGGAGAAAAAAGCGCCCGTAATACTCGAAGGGCCGTTGATTGGCGTTCGACGGAATCGCAGACCAAGATCGTTAGCGTTCCGTGCTGCTTCGCGAGGTTCTGCACGCGCACTCCTCTCGTCGGAAACGTCACAGAAAGTTGTCCACGAGTAAACGGTCAACGTTACTAGTTCAAAGTTGCATATAACCTCTGACGGCATTAAAACGGCAGGAAGGTCTTTCAGTTGTCACGCCTCCAGCGCGAGCTTCGTAGTCGTACCTCTCAGAAACGTGCTAACAAATGCTCCGTTCTGTGTTCCACTCGGCGCCACGAGCCTCAAGCACACCCGATTTTGGATTCATTCCGTTCCAGTGTATTCGTAGGAGAGCTGGAAAACGGTGATAGAAGAATGCCCATATGACGAGGTGGGGTAGTAGTTTAGACGATGAGAACAGCAGGGAGGTCCTTCAGCGCGAGCTTTCTACCATCGATGGAACTTCGGCGTTTCGCGAGCTTCCCGCGTGTAAGCGGAGCCAAAGCACCACGGAAAACAACCGGCACGTGCAGGTGGCCGGACGTCAAAAAGAGGCGCCCTGCTGTTCTCATCCTGCCAGTGACTTGGTGGGTTAACATACCTTACCGGTAATAAGGAGACTCGGCGAGCGAATCCCGGCCTCGTCAAACCTTTTGTCTTTCGGTGGCTTTGTGACGCATTGATCCCAGTCGACCAGCACGGTTCATTCACTGTTATCTACATTTTCTTTTTCGAGACCACGACTAGACGACGCAAATGTAGAAACCTTAATAGAGTGTTGATCAATCAGGACTTACAATGATATCCAAGCGCACGGTCGTGGCGGTTCCGGTGCGACCCATGAACCTAGGGTCGGTGACGTACATCCAATCGCACATTTTGGCCATCGTCCTTGTCGGAGTGCCCTACTGTCACCCACAACGTGCGAATCCACTTTTGACGAACACGATTACTCACACGGGAAGTGTCACCGATATTTCGGGCACTGTGCACTTTGGTGGTGATGACTCGACATCGAAACGCTCGGACGACTCTCTCGAACGATCCCGGATGAATGATACGGTTACGTTCGATGGGTCCGGTCAGTCTTCATGCTGCATGCAACATGTTGTCAGAAAACAAGTTTCCTGTTTTTGAGGCGTAGGAGACGAATGGGTAATTAGCTTGACAAGTCGCTCGCGTCGCTGACAACGGATGACGCATCTCCCGTCGGCGGCGGCGACAACCACGACACCGACGACTTCTCCATTGGTCGGGGGAGGACGACGAGCCGCGACACACAACCCCAAGCACGGTCGAACTCAAACTGTTGTGTTCCGTCCGGCCGGCTCGAAAAACTCTCGGACGGGACAAGAGAGGAGGAGAGGGGGAGGACGGCGCGAAGGGGGAGACGGAAAGAGCAGAGAGCACGCGGCGCACGCGGAATGGAAAGAGAGGGAAGGAGGGGGTACGTGCCTCTCTCCCACCATTCCGCTTCTGTGGGATCAAACGCAGGAAAGGCTGCTCGCCGCCGTCGCTGCAGCAGGCAGGCAACAACACACACCCTCTCTTCAGGAATGTATTTTTCCCCGCCACCTGCCTGGACGGGAAAAAGCGAAGAGATGGCAAAAGAAAGAAGTGTCGGAGTAACGAAAGACGAGCCGTTCTATCTTTTTCTTGCTTTCTTTTGTAACGTTTCTTTTTCCTTTATTCTTCCTCCGGGTCTGTCTGTCTCTCTATCTCCTCCCGGGGAGTGGGGGGCGTGTGGGGTCTTGTTGGGAGGGGCAAGTTTTTTTTTTCGGGGGTCCACTTCATATCGCTCCTTGTTCTTTTTGTTTGGAGCTGTTTGTTTTCTTTTTTTCTTCTTTCTATATATCTTCTTCTTTCCACCTTCCGTTCTGGACTTGGAAGAAAAAAGTTTCGTTCGTTCGCTCGTTTCGGGCTGGTTCGAGTTCGGACGATTCCTTTAGCCGAGCAAAACTGAACGTACACGGCATCTCCCAGCGCCTTCCGAAAGATCACGTGACTTCGTTTCGTGTTATTTTTTTTTTTCGTTCGTTCATGTTTCTTTTCTTGAGCGCACTAATCGGTCGTTCTATCCCATCCCCTCTTTCTTCTCTTGCCTTACCCTCCCCCTTGCTTCTCTTATTCCCAGGTGTCTGAATCCATCTTCCGAAACCGACTGATCTTGTTCATTATGCTAAAATTTTTCAATATTGTATTGTTGCGAAAGATTTTCTTTTATTTTCTTTCGTCGGTTTTTGTTCGAGGTGGGTTCGCTTTGCACACTGAGGGGTTGAAGAAACGGGGGAGGGGGTCAGCGAAAAAAAAAAAAAAGAGTCAAAAAAGGAGGGAAGGGGGGGGGGGGCGGCTGAGTTTTGAGTTTCTAATTTTCAATGCCGTCGTGTATCTTTGTGTGTGTTTGTATCGGGCGTGTGCGCTAGCCTCCCCACTACAGCCCGTGCTTTCTCGTTGTGTTCTCTTTTTTCATGTTTCACTGGTTTCTTTTCAAAGGTGCCCCCACCACCCGGCCATCTCCTATTTTTGCCCGAGTCGGCGTGAAAAGCCAAGGCACCGAAGCCTTCCTTCTTTCTTCTTCCGACGGAAGCCGGTGTGTTTCCTTCCTCCTTTCGCTTCGGGGTTTCCACCGCCTTTCCTGCGCGTACGCCATTTTTCCCCTTGTGTGTGTTTTGCCGCCACTCTATTCCGTTTCATCACCTTACGACGAAGCGCGGCGGCCGCTACACTAGTCATCCCAGCCAATCCAACGCTACGAATTCGTATCACGTGACCACGCGCATCGCGACGCGTCGCTGCGTCTCTTCCAGAAGTAACGTGACCCTCGCGCGGCATTGGCTTCGATGTCTCGTAGCGTCCTCCGCGATCCACCGTAAGGTGTAAACGGAGTTTAGGGGGACCGGGCCACAGCCGACGTGGTCGGAGGTGAGGAGGACGGTCCGCGGGAAGCGTGTCCAATCCCCAATTTTTAGGGAAAGACCGTCCACTATTTGGGAGGGAGTGAGGTGTCGGGACCATTTCATCCTGAATCCACAGAAAACCGAACTCGTACAATATAAAATAACTTATACGCAAGACATAAAACATATTAAAAATAATAAACAAAGCTCGAACGAGACACTAAAAATATATATATATATAAAGTGGGATGCGGAGTTTGCGAAAGTTACGGTTCATGAAGGAGGGTGTTGGAAGGAACGAGCTCTGCTTGCTTCTTCTTTGCCTGTAAAAAAAGAATAGCCCTTTTTTAGATTTTATTTTTAGGATCAACTTTGTGTTTATCTACTTTCCGCGTAAAAACGGAGAAGTAGGGGACATGTTCAGGGGAGTGCCGCTGGGGTCGGCGTCGTCGTCGTCGTCTCACCCCCCCTTAGTTAGCTGGTCTCCAGTCTCGTAAACTCACGTGGCCTCCATTGTTACCTTTTTATTTATTTATTATTCTCCCCGAGGAAAAGAAATAGAAAGCACGTTAGTTGAGCGACTGGGTGCTGAATGCCACAGGCCGTCGCGACACGGGACAGCAGCAGAGTTGTTGTCTGTCTTCCGATCTTCAGCTGCCCTTCAAAGAGCAATGATTCGGGAGTGAACGTCTCGGCGTTGTTTTTTTTTTTTTTTAGCTACTTTATTAGTATTTTTTTCTTGTTTTCCTTCCGCGCCCCTCAACACGGAGGCGAGATCTAGAAGAAGAAAACAGTGTTTTTCGGGGGAAAAAAGGAGGAAAGATGGGAGAAGATAATAGATAACATTTCAATAGTCCATCTCTCCTTCGAGTCTGCTGTTCAACTTTTGTGCTCCAGGCTTTTTTCTTTTTTTAAAGCAACTTCCTTGCGCGTGTTGCAGGGAGGTGCCTGGGCGGGCCCCTGAAGTCTATTAGACTGCTTACAGGGCTTCCTTTCTTCTTTTTTTCACCTAATATTCGTTGCAGTTACTCGGAAGTCTTCCGATCTACAGGAGCATCTGCTTCTGCGCCCCTAGCTCACTCTGAAGAAGGTTGCTTTCTTGTGTTTTACGTGTGTTTGACAAAGTTGGGTGGGCCGATGGGAGAGGGGGAGTCAAGTTTTGACTTTTTCCGGCTGCCGCTGTAATAAAACTGCCTCTTCTTTCGTTGTTGCCGTTGTTGTGATGGATGTACCGCGAGCAATATCGCGTGATCTTTCTTCCGTGACTAAGTAAGTAGACACGGAACGTTCTTCTTCTTTTTTTTTTTTTCCCCCTCTGCGAACAAGGCTGCGTAACTCCCCTGTGTAACTCGTAGAAAACTTGCGGAGCGTTTTGTTCTCCCGTGTCGGGTCCTCGGTTTCTCGATCACAATAGACCGGTGATGCACAACTCAAACATGATGCAGGAGTATGTTTCTAGAAAACTGGGTGGGCCACACCTACACTCAAGAAAGAAAGGGTGCAGTTTTACACCCTTCTGTCCCATATAATACACCCCAAAACTTCAGTTCGACGTACAACGCACTGACGTTGAAGAGACGGCCCCAACTTTTATGAGGGGCTTGATAACGGTGCGATATACTTATTAGACAACTAAAGTACGTGTCAAAAACTACAGAAAAAAAAAATATAACTGAGGTTTTGCAGTAAGGCCAAGAAAACCCCGATATTTTTTTTTCTTGATGTAGCACGTACATTAATTATCTTAATAAGTTGTACCACTCGGCTATCAAGCCGCTCGTGAAAGTTGGTACAGTCGGTTCAACGTCACTGAGAGCCTGTACGTCGAACTGAAGTTTTGGGGTGTCTTATATCATATGATACAAGCGGTGTAAGAATATATCCTTTTTTTTTTTTTTTTCTGAGAGTGTAGTGAGAGATGGTGCTGCGCACTTTGGTTGCAGTCAGGCTTCCAATATCGGGCGCACTCGTTGCCGTCTTTAGCACATCTCGCAGTGTCATGTCCGTCATGGTAGATCAAAGACGTTTCTCGTTGAGAGTCGTGAGTGATCTGCTCACAAGCATACGTGCTCCCAAAATGCGACGCTTCAGGGCGTGGTTCACCAGTTTTCCGTATCTTGTTCTTTTTTTTTTTTTTTTTTGTGGAACTCAAGCAGCTGGGATTCTTCGTTCGATGGTCACTGGTCGATGAGGCCGCGGAAAAAAGTTCGCGGAACAGGTTGTCTTTCTCGACTTCGACCGCCTTGAATCGTTGCTGGAACTCCGAGAGAAGTTTCTCAGCGTGTAGTTTTGCGGCGACCGGGGTCGCGGACTGCGAGAAAAGCACACGCGGGTCGCTCGTGGCCCGCGCGCCGTCTGTTGTGCACCCCTGCAAATAGACCCCTTTCGAAATTGCATGCCCTCCAGTAGATGCTGCGCGAATTCTCCGCGTCCGCCATTCTCTGGACACGTGCGCAACGCATGTATTGTACACGAGAGTTGCGTCAGTGTTCGGCGTGAACTCGGATCTGCTCGTGTCGAAAACGAGGGTTGCCTGACCGGTCGACGAGAACTCGGATCCATAGTCTCACACTTCGTGCCAACGAAATGGCGACCGGCCTATTCCGCTTCATGGACTTTTGAAAAGAGGTCTATTAGTACTATTAATACTAAGAAAAAAAATAACTCCTTATTTTTTTTTTGGTTATAATAAACTTTTTAGTTAATGGACAAACCCACTTTCTAGCGATTTTAACACTAAAAGTGTGTAAAAACTACAGCAGTTTTTTTTTTGTTTTTTTTTTTAGTGAAAGTTATTTTTGAGGCCGCACATCTAACAAAGTTTGTTTTAGGCTCTCAGCTCTCTTCCTGGTTTCCTGGTCATGTTACTCGTCCTCATAATATTCCAGTAATATTATGCGTGTCCGTCCGACACCACTCAATCTCGATGCCTAAATGTTTGCAGAAAAACCTCAATTATACACCAATTATAGCACTAGCACTTTAGCCTATTTCGTGTGCTGGAGCTTCGCTCGTTGCGGCTGGAGCCATTCCTGTACATGTTATGTCGCGACGGACTCCAGCATGAACGTATATTCTGCTGTCACCGAGATGGCGCAGGTAACGGAATGGATGTCTGGGGCGTGTGTGATGAGCGTGGAAGATACGACCTTATTTCCTCAGTGTCTCATTATGACGTTTCCTAAGCAGCTCGCCTGCACACTTTCGCTTCTCACGTACTCCTCGTCTCGCGCGTTATCATTGACGGGAAATTTATTTCGGGGACGCTGTTCCGAACCAGCTCCTCTAAACTTAGTGCGTACGTCCACCGCTAAGTGCAATCTTCACGCAAAAAAAAAAAAAAAAAAGAAAAGATCCGTGAGGTAAAATTTTTTTTTTATCTGTTTCTTCGAGAAATTTGAAGACCGAGTCCTCAAACTGAAGGTAAAACAATCCTTTTTGTTTAATTTGGCTGTTGGAAAGCTACTTATTAGAGAAAGGAACCTGCGTTCCTACGTACACCGATTTTCCTTTTTTTTTACTCCACTTTCGATCATGAACAAAAATGAAAATACAAAATATTTAAACATCCTTGCTCTGCAGAGAAAGCACAAATGGTAAATTATAATGAGACTAAATTTAGCGATCCATGCTGATTTACTCTGTAAAAAAGTGCCCGAAGCTAGTTCTTTTTTGCGTACCTTCACTTTTCTTTTTTTACAAACCCAGCTGAGCTCCTGTTCATTACGTCGCGCTTAGTGAAATCTGAAATGCCGATAATTGCTTTTTGAAGTGTTCGGGACGACGAGAATTGTTTTCCCCGATTAATTACGTTCCAGAGAGGAAGTTCGCCGGGCAACACTAATTCACGTGGCTTACCGAAACACTGCAAACTCGCGAAGGCACGCAACGCAGCGATATCGACATTCTCTGCTCGGAGTTCGCGAGAGGCATCTTGCGCAAGAAAAGAGTAATTAAAAGTCGGCCGCGCAGTACACGTTTCCTTTGCCTCCTTTCTCGTATACGCAACGATGTGGAATTCATCGGTCACTGCGCGTCTTTCATTATGAGCGGAGTGTGTGTGTAGTCAAAAAAGCAGGTCAATGAGGAATTGGGGGGCAAACAGAGCAGTTTATAGCGAGAGAATTTGGCCAATGGGCGGAGCTTGTTGTCTGCTAGAATCAGCGGATTTCGAGATAACACAAAATGGCGTTACTTCTTTATCTTCTTTATATCTGAGAAATCGCGTAGAATTCTTCTGAGTCTGAGCCCCGTAATTCCGGACAAAAGTAGTCATCCCCCCCCCCCCCCCCGCCCCCCCCCCCCCCCCCCCCGGCTGTCAGATTACGCTGCTGTGGTTGTCAGACTGTAAAAATCTCCTTAAAAAGGCACTGACTCCCCAAAGGTCGTTTATTTTTCTTTATCTTTTTTTCTTTTTGAAAACAATGCAAATTGTAGTTATAAACACGCAAAAACACACACACACAGACAAAACGCAAAAAAAAAAGATTTTTCCGTGCGCACGCGCGTCTTTTTATTTTTTGCGTTTTTCTCTCCCTCTTCTCACCTCCTCGCTTCCTTTCATTTGTGACGCAATCGATTATGACATTTAGAAGCTTTCTAAACGACAGTTTCATAATATTTAATACCATCATTCGCAAAACGTATTTTTAACGCAACTGTGAAGGCACTACGGCCCTTCTTTTTGAAATACCGAAAATCGAAATCCGAAGTGATGCCGCCTTCTGGCTTTTTATTTTTCCCTCGGAAAACATGGCGGTATCGTCGTGTGAAAACGCGCTCTTTCGAGACGTCATCTGGTTATTTCTCTGAGTGAAGCAGTCTTGTACACGTTACTAAAGAAAAGTAATCGATTACAATTACTATTACTCTTGGCTAAAAAGTATTTGATTAGATTACTTGATTACTCGACGGCAAAAGTAATTGGACATTACTTAAAGAAGTAATCGTTACTTTTCCAATTACTTTATTCTGTGAAATCACATCTTTAGTTCTCATAGCAATGAATTGCTTCAAACTTATATTTCACATTTGCACAAATATTGAAGAAGAAAAACTGGCTCCCTCTTCGCGGTCGCTGCCCCTTCACAATGCGGACAGAAGCATAGAATTCGTTTGAAGACGTTTAATGATTTGGGCGTTCGCCAGTGTGTGTCTGTGTGTTGGGGGAGCGGAGGTGTTTCTAGATCACTTGAGCAAGGGTTGTCGCTCAAAGTTTGGCGTCGCTCATGCTTTTATTCACATGTGGATGAGCTCGCATGTTATACAAAAGAGTAGCAGCTCCAGGATTTGAAACGGATCATGTGTAGTATCCATTAGCGGAAGAGATCGCCCCGACCACTTCTCGACTCGAAACATTGCTTGTCACAAGCACCACGTAGGGGAAATGGAGAAATATTTCAACTGCCTTTGTTATATTTTGCATCCGCTTTAGGCATTCTTCGGTTCTGGTTCTCCTACGGGCTGCGAGTAGGTACCCTAAGCAGGATTTTTTTTTTATTTTTTTTTTATTTCTGTGTGTGTGTGTGCGTGAGGAGGCTAGTTCGAACGAAGGACTCACAAAGCTACATTCTGCTTCCTCAAACTTCGCCCTGAATGGCCTTTGTCTCGCACTGTGGCTTGCCTGGGGCTTCCCACTCCCAATCCCAGCTCGAAAAAAAAAAGAAAAAACGGTCATTTCACAGAAACTGTACATAGAGAGAGATGACCTCGTTTCCTACATCTCCGCAAGAATCTTTCTTTTTTCCGTCCGAAAAAAAAAAAAGAAGCAAATTTTATTTTTGCCATTTCATAAAAAAAAAGGCGTGTGCCCGGGGGGGGGGGGGGGGGGGGGGGGTCCTCTTGACAAATTGTAACGGTTACAAGTAATTTTATTACTTCAAAAAGTAATCAGATTACTCTTGTGATTACTGTCTTATAAAAGTAATCAACCGATTACAAAATTACTCTAAAAAGTAATCGATTACAAGTAATTTGATTACTTGTAATGCGTACGGTACAAGTCTGGAGTGAAGTAATGGCGGCTGTAAGACCGATGTAAATAAGTGGCTTATAAGTTGATTGTGTGAAATAGCTCGTCAGCGAGAGTAAAACAACTACTCTGCGTCGACTTGACCTTATAGAATATTTGCTGCCATTTCCGTAAAAAACTGATGCACCTCTGATTACCCCTGCAGCAATGCATACCAGTTAAAAAAAAAAAAAAGCACTGTATAGGGAATGAAAGGGCATCATGAAAGATTGTGTTAAAAGTGCTGGTACATTACCTTGAAATATACTGCATTTATATACGTTACTTCAAGTACTTTGCGCAAGAAAGTACAAAAACAAGAAACTACAAAACAATTAGGCATGCGGAAGCAGAACCAGCTATTAAAACATTTCCCTGAAAAAAAAAAAAGCAAGCCGATTTATATTTGGCAAGCACAATTTCGCTAACGGATCAAAACTTCTTTTTACCATAAAAAACATAAAAGTAACTTCGAAAGTAACTTCAAAAGTAGTTCGCTACTTTTTACGGTAATTAGTAATTTTCTCAATTTACTTTCTATTTGAGTAATTCTACTCTACTCAAATTACTTTTGACGTCAATACTCAGTAACTTAACATAATTACTTTTTTTGAGTAACTTGAGCATGTCTGGTTCGGAGGCGTGAGAGAAACTCGAGTTGCAGGACGACTCAATCCTTCACGTCACTGCACTGGTGTTTGCAGGACGACTCAATCTTTCACGTCACTGCACTGGTGCGGCTCGCGCGGGAACTTCCAATTCG